>NC_029777.3:53311154-53311924 GCF_000817695.3 Arachis duranensis | reverse complement strand
AGGCAATAGAGCAAATGCCACTCTATGCAAAATTCTTAAAGGAATTAATGACCAAGAAGAGAAGCTGGAGAAATGAGGAAACTGTGTTGTTAACTGAAGAATGCAGTGCCATCATTCAGCACAAATTGCCTCAGAAATTGAAGGATCCAGACAGTTTCCAAATCCCCTGTATCATAGGAGAAGTCATGGTGGAGAAGGCCTTGTGTGACTTAGGGGCCAGTATCAATTTGATGTCTCTAACAATGATGAGAAGAATGAAGATTGAGGTAGCCAAACCAACAAGAATGGCCCTCCAATTGGCAGATCGAACTTTTAAATTCCCTCATGGGATAATTGAGGATTTGTTGGTGAAAGTGGGAGATTTTATATTTCCTGCCGATTTTGTGGTGTTAGATATGGAGGAAGAAGCCAAAGCTTCGATAATCCTGGGAAGACCCTTCCTGGCTACTGCTGGAGCCATCATAGATGTCCAAAAGGGTGAACTCACTCTTAGACTACATGATGAGCAATTGGTGTTTAACGTATTCAAGGCAATGAACTATCCATCAGAATCACTAAAGGAATGCATGAGGGTGGATGTAGTGGACATTGCAGTACAAGAAACCTTTGAGGAAACAACAAAAGGAAGTGGCAAAGGAGGAGTTCACCAAGGATATTGAAGTTAGTGACATAAAGGCTGCTGAGACAACCATGCCAAGCATGCCTGAGAGAGTGAAAGAAGAGAAGGAAGCACCAAAACCTGAGCTCAAAGCATTGCCCCCTAATCTCAA
>NC_029777.3:53300205-53300745 GCF_000817695.3 Arachis duranensis | reverse complement strand
GAGATGCCAAGAGACCAACCTAGTATTAAACTGGGAAAAGTGTCATTTCATGGTCACAGAAGGAATAGTCCTTGGCCACAAAATCTCTAAGAGAGGCATTGAGGTGGACAGAGCTAAGGTGGAACTCATTGAAAAACTACCTCCACCAAGTAATGTCAAGGCAGTTAGGAGTTTTTTGGGACACGCTGGCTTTTACAGAAGGTTTATTAGAGACTTTTCTAAAATAGCCAAACCCTTGAGTAACTTGCTTGTCTCTGATACACCCTTTGTATTTGATAAAAATTGCATGCTAGCCTATGAACTTTTGAAGCAAAAACTTTCCTCTGTACCTATCATTGCCCCACCTGATTGGAACTTACCTTTTGAACTGATGTGTGATGCATCAGACCTTGCTGTTGGGGCAGTGTTAGGACAAAGGAAAGACAATTTGGTACATGTGATTTATTATGCGAGTAAAGTCTTGAATGATAACCAAAGGAATTACACAACCACTGAAAAAGAACTCTTGGCAATAGTATTTGCATTTGACAAATTTAGATC
>NC_029777.3:53292922-53296275 GCF_000817695.3 Arachis duranensis | reverse complement strand
TTTTGTAATTGAATTCAGAGCTATGACTCACTAAACCCCTTTCATTGGGTTAGGGAGCTCTATTGTAATTCAATGAATCAATAATAGTTTTTATCTTCTTCTTCAATCTTTTCTCTTGAATTTTGTTAGAAAGCTTCTCGATCTAATTCCATTGGTTAGTTGTCTTGGGAAAGAAACTATCCATAATTGGAATCCTTCGGAACCTTGGGAAAGGAATGGAGGATTCATGCTAGAGAAGCTTTCTCACAGTGAATTGGATTGGGGTTTGGATGGATATTGTGACATGTAATCCTACCAAATTGTGGTTCATGAAACTGTGTGGTATAATCAGTGATCGAGCATCATCTTTTCTTATGAACATTTAAACCAAGGGATTTTTAGAGAGAATTGGTGAGCCAAGGGATTGGGATCCAATCATATAAGATTGCCAAGCAAAAATTCAATGAATGCATTGGTTGCGGAAGGGATAAAAATGTTTTGATTCGGAGATCTCAATATCTCCTGAAACCCAATGAATTTCCCATATATGATCTACCACTTTCTCTTTACATTCTGAAATTAAATTCATGCAATCACCCCGATCCCTTTTTAATTTCAGCAATTTAGCTTCTCGCTCTTAAATTCATGCAATTTTACATTCCGCAATTCTCAGCTAAATCTTGATTCCGCTCAACTAGAACACACTTCTAATCCGAATTGCTCACTCAACCAATCCTTGTGGGATTCGACCTCACTCTATTGTGAGTTTTTACTTGACGATAACCGGTGCACTTGCCGGAAGGAATTTTTGCCGATCGTGCAACTTCCTAAAATCATAGCATCACATACAGAAAGGGATCATGCATCATTTTTTAATATAAAATACATCAATTGTGAAAGATGGTTTGCATTGCTAAGCCATCCCCTCAATAAGAGATAAGTTTGGTGTTCACCAACTTTTAGCATCTTTAATTAAGGGACACAATTGATCACAAAAAAAATTCAAATGATAATTAAACAGAACAAAACAATTTTTTTTCTTTCTTTATCACAAGTCAATTGCCAACGTTTATATTAATATTCTAAGGCTAGCTGTTTGATTTATTTAGGAGGAAGAGATGGCGACAAAAGCAAGGAGGGGCCACGGCTAGGATAGGCTAAAAGAGGATGGTCACATGTGCCTAGAGAAATGCGCTCCTTGGGAAGCAGAATCTGCATGCATGCACCATCGAACACATAAATGCATGCAACCAATGAGAAGAGAATCCTCGTCAAAGCCTCAACAAGGCATGCAGACCGTTCAATCCATGAACCTTTTGTGTGATCAACTCAATCTCAACCCTTCATGAACACCAACGAACTCTTTCCTCATTCATTATGGTTTTGTTAGAAGGTCTGAGGAATTTGCTTATAAATAGCCGTTAGCACCAAATGGCTTACACACTCATATAAACCACCTTCACTTGTAAACCATAATCTCCTCTACTCCCGAAACTAAAGCCAACAACTTCTTTCTCTTGCACAACAAAACCGAGCATCATCCCAAACATAACACATTCTTCTCTTGCTTCCAATTTTTACCTCCTTTTCACTTCAAATCTGATGGCCTCCTCAAGTTCAAAAAGAAGGCCAGGAAAGGCACCAATGGTGACCGAGCGTCCATCATTTGACACAAAAAAATTTAGGTCCCAGTTCCATGAAGGAAGATATCATAGATTCATGGAGACAAAGAATGTTATTTATGAGAAGGGCATTGAGTTGAAGGAAGGAGAATACCCCATCATGAGGTAAATCACTAAAGAAAGGAGGTGGGAACTCTTATGTGCTCCTCTCATTGACATCAGTGCAGTCATGATCAGGGAGTTCTATGCAAATGCTGTAAAAGAAAACAAAGATAATGCTCCTTACACAAGTTATGTCAGAGGAGTTGAAGTGAGCTTCAGTCCAGCAGCCATCACTAGGGCTCTAAAGTTGAGAACCATAACTTATGCAGAGCCTAGTTATGAGACCAGATTACAAATGGAAAACAATCCTGATGAGATCTTGCAAGGGATATGTGTGGAAAATACAGACTGGGAGAGAGACTCAAAAGGAGTTCCAAGTCACTTGAGGAGAATAAACCTTACTCAATAATAAGCTTGTTAAGCATTGTAAGCCAATCAAACGAGCACTCTTGACATAATGCATCTTACATGGAGATCTATTCTTCCTACTGGAAACGCCTCTTGGGTCACAATCAAACGAGCACTCTTGACATATTGCATCCTACATGGAGGTGAAATCAACCTCGCACAACTCATAGCCGACAGTATTCAAGAGATGGCTAACAGCACAAGTAAATCAAGTGGTCTTGGACATCCAAGTACCATCCTTAGGCTATGCAACAAAGCGGGAGTGATCTTTGAATATGAGGACACAGAAAAGGTAAAAAAAGGGAAAGGAATCACCAAGAAGAGTATGGAAGGAATAAATGAAGAAGATGATCAAGAAGGGGTGGTAGCTCCCAGACAAAGGAGATCACAAAGAGAGGAAGGACGAAATCAAGCTCATGATGCCATAGACATGAGCCAGTTACAAAGATCAATTGAAGAACTATCTCAGCAACTCATGCAGGCTCAACAAGGCCAAAATCAGGGGCGCCAAGAGCAATACAGCAATGCCCTGAATTTGTAGCCAAGCAACAGGCAAGGTCTCATCACTATACTGAGGCAACTTTTAAAAGATTGGAAGAAGTTGGGCTCTCAGGACTCTTAGATTCTGTTTGGGGTAGAAGATGTCCTGGTGAAGAGATCCGAGATTATTCCAGCTAGGAAAGAGAAAGAAGAAAAAGGGAGAATCAAGCAGCAGCCACAATCATTAGAAGGTGGCAAAGTTCTTTCATACTTCGTCTTTCATGTCTCTAATAAGGAGATGCATGTCTGAAACATGATATGCCTCCATTGTTTATTTCTTTTACTTCATGCAATTTTTGTTCTTTGCTTTTCTTTTAGTCATTTAATAAATAGCTAGAGAAATGCTAAATCTGCATGTTGTTTGTTATCCATCACTTAGTTAAATTTTGTTTTGTTTCCCACGTGCTTGAATAAAAGAGAATTGTTTGAATTGAAAAGTGAAATATCCAATGTTGCATAAGTAAGAATGGAAGTTAATGGTGGTATATGTGTTTGATTAAATGCATAACTCATGAAATAATTGTTGCATAATATCATTTTCATTAAAGTGTGAGTTAGCTTGCTGTTATAAAGATTCTTAGCAATAAAGAAAAAGCCCTTGAGAACAAAAACAGAAAGAAAAGGAAGAAGAAAAAGCCAAAGTGGCAAGAAAAACAAAGAATAAAGGTTGGACACCAATAGCTTAGACCCTAGGACATATAC
>NC_029777.3:53267773-53292518 GCF_000817695.3 Arachis duranensis | reverse complement strand
TTGTGATGACAAGTCATCATATACCCATTTTTCAAGCTAATTTCACTTGTTTTATTAGTCTTTATGCACTTTCTTGCATCCTAAGTAAGTGATTTGGAATGAAAATGCATAACTTCTTTAAATCAAGCAACTACCATTAAATTGATGCTAATTCATGAGGTTTAAGCTAATTTTAATTGAATTTTAATTGATTCATAAGCCTTGTGAATTTAGTGATACTTTGAGTGGTTGTTTTGGTTTATTGTAGGTGAAGAAAAGAAGAAAAGAGGAAGCGTGGCTTAAGGAAGCGTGGCCCAAGGAGAAAAAGGCGTGGTGCATAAAGGAGGAGTGCAAGCATTGCCCTCCACAAGGGCACACTGCCCTCTAGGAGGGCAACATGAGCTAGCAAGCCAAGAGAAGCAACGCTGCCCTGCCCACGACAAGGGCAGAGCACAAAATTGTGCCTTGGATCAAAGAAAGTAAAAACCTTGCCCTGCCCTCCACAAGGGCAGTATCGGGCTCTCCAAAGGGAAAAATTCAAAGAAAAAGTTCACCATTGCTTGCCACAAGAGTCGAACACGGAACCATGAGGAAACAAGAAACTAAGTCTCACTTTGGTGCCAAGAATATCAAAGAAAAGAAGTAGCGTGCGCGTCACACAAGGATCGAACACGGGGCTTCAACTTGGAAACATTGCCCTGCCCTCCGCAAGGGCAGGGCAGCATTTTGTTGTGGCACTGCCAGTGCACCATTCTCGCGCACCAAGGGAGCTTTGGCAGCATCATAGCGCACGGCCAGCGCACCAAGCTGGCGCACCAAAAATTTCTGCCCTGCCCTCCACAAGGGCAGGGCAGCATCCTGCGCACCAAACTCGCACACCACGCTCACACCAAGGCCGCACGCATCAATTCCTGCCCTACCCTCCACAAGGGCAGGGCAGCCTCCTGGAAGCAATTTTTCATGGGCTTGAAAATTGGATTAAAAATCCAATTTAACTCATTTCTTCACCAAATCAAAAGCCCATCCAAATCCCAAGATCCAAGAATAGAAAGTGTATAAATAGGAGATAGTTTTATGTAATTAGGAACCTTTTCCTTTACTTTTGAACTTTGATCTTTCTTTTGAGCTTTGAATCCTTACTTTTATTTTTGAACTTTTGAACTTTCTCTTGGAAACTTCACTGAGATTTCAGAGAATTAGGGAGGAGAATTGATCTCTCTTCTTCCTCGTTCTTGCTTGAGCATTTTTACTTTTCATGTTTGAGTTTTGGGTGTGAAGAATTGAGGAAATTCTGTCTCAATCCCCATTCAAAATCTCTTTAATTCCTCTTCTGCATAATTGAGTTCAATTACAATTCCTTTACTGCTTCTTCTTCAATTTCTTGTTAATCGCTTTGTGAACTTAGATCTGGGAAGGCAATTGAGATCTAGACTTTGCTATCTAGTCTTTTGAGTCCTGAGATCCCATTTTCCTTTTTGGTTCTTCTGTGAACCTCTACTGCAAGATTTATTTCCATTTCTGTTTGGATTCTAGTTATTTCTAATTCAACTTCTGCTTTATTAATTGTTGCACTTTAATTTTCCTTGCTGAAATTCTGAATTCCCAATCCTCAACTCCCCTTTCCATTCAAGCAATTTACATTTCTTACAATTTAAGTTACTGCAATTTACATTTCTTGCACTTTAAGTTTCAGTCATTTAATTTCTTGTTCTCTAAGATTCAGCACTTTTACTTTTCTGCTCTTTAATTTACTGCAATTCTCCCCTCTCCCTTTACATTCCAAGCAATTTAGTTTCTGTTAATGATAAACCACTCAACCAATACTTGATTCGCTTGACTAAATCAACCACTAAACTAAAATTGCTCAATCCTTCAATCCCTGTGGGATCGACCTCACTCCCGTGAGTTTTATTACTTGATGCGACCCGGTACACTTGCCGGTGAGTTTTGTGTCGGATCGTTTTCCGCACATCAGCTTCAAGCACAAGCCACCTTGATGAAGAGCTCCCTATAAGTCCAACTTAAGGACAATAAACAAAAGTGCTAGGTGGGAGACAACCCACCATGGTAAACTCTTTTCATTTTTTTCTTTTGTAAATATTGGTAAAATAGGTTTGATTCTTTGTTTTGAATTGCTTAGTTGAAGTTTAATTGGGAGTCTAGTAGGTTAAATAAGGTTTTATGATGTTTTGGTAGCTGTTTGGAGGCTTGGAATGCTTAGATTGGTGCGAAAACATTGAAAAATTTTGAAAAACATAGCACCATCCATGTGCACGCGCACTCCACGCGTACGCGTGCCCAAGCAATTTCGGCCATCCACGCGCCCGCGCCATGTACGTGTACGCATGGATTGAATTTTTTCCACCCTCCATACATTTTCCTGAGAGTTGTGCCTGGAGTGTGCCAACTTTGTGCCCAAAGGCACGCGCACGCGTACCTTGCGTGGACGCACCACTCTCGAAATAAACCACTGATGTGCAGGCGTACCGCACGCGTACGCGCCGCTTCATTTCATCCATCCATGCTTACGCGCACATGACGCGCACGCGTGGATTGCCCTGTTTCACCCACCTTCTTTTCTTCTCCCCTTTCCATTTCTTTCCTTCTTCTTTCTTCCCTTCTTTTCTTTCCACCCTTCAAACATCATCCAACACTACCAAACACCATGTAACATCATTTCTTTTAGTTAGTTAGTTAGTTTAATTTTGTTTTCCATTATAAGTGTTGGATCACTAATCTTGTTTACTATTTATTTCTACTTATTACTGATAGGATGCTAGTTTAACATCATTGTTGTTAATTGTCAATGTTGGATTTCCTTGTTGAGGTTGTATTTGGTTACTTGGTTTAGAGCCTTCCATGCTTAACATTTGTGAAAACCAAGTAAATGTTACATTGCCTTCATGCATCTTACCTCCTTGAATTGTATGTTTTGGCCACCATGCATTCATCATCTATTGTTAGGCAATTGTACATTATCAATGCATTTTTTTAGGATGCGTGTTCTAATTGAGCATCACCTATTCCATGCATTAAGATTTTGGAATTGTGAATTTGGATCGAAAGCTTACCTAGTGACATATTTTTGAGCTTTTCAAGCTTTGTGGACCATGCTTGCTATGTGATTGCTTTCCACTTCTATCTTCTTTTTCCTAAATTCCATAGCATCCATGTGTTTCACCTCTATGTCACTTAGGTGTTGCAACAACTTCAATATGTGTCACTGTTTGATGTGTGAGCTCTTTATACCATTTTGTTCACTAAGTCTACTTACACATCAATCAATGTCCATTCATTATCCAATTTCACAATTGTTAGATTTTCGCTTGAATGCTTTTATGCTTCTTCACTACTTGTTTGGTTGTTTTGGCCTACAAGTCTTTTAAAGCATCTCAAGCACACTAGAACGAGTGAAGTGCATGTTTTCTTTTGTGTAATTGTGACATAATTTTCTTTTTATACTAGTGTGTGTGTGTTCTAAACCGCGTGCAATTTTAGAACCCACACACCTATTTTTCATCAATGTCACACTAATTCACTCACTCCATTCTAGTGGTTCTTACCTCATTCCAACAATGTACACTTCCTAGCTTTTGTATTTTCTCATCTTACGGTGTTTATTTTGTTTGTCATGATTCATGCACCATAAGCAAAAATAGAAGCGGAAGGAAGAACACGCAGCAACCGGTTGACCTACCAGTTGAAGGTAGCAACTAGGAGAGTCGCCGTACCCCTTTGCTCATCTTTGGATGCACCGAGGACGGTGCAAACTTTTAAGTGTGGGGAGGTCATCCAACCACTCGGCGTCTTTTGGGTAACAAGTCTCTAATCCTAACACTTTTGGATTTTATTTTAGGATTTTTAGTTGCATTTTTCTTGTTTTGCATATGGATATATTAAGCTTAGTCAAAATCATGATATTTTCCAAGAATTTTATCTATAGGGCACCCCAATTGATTGAAAAAAAAAATTTTAAGAACTTGCTTGAATTATACAATTGTGGATCATGTTTTTGAACTAAGAACACAAGCATGTGAGGTTTGAGCCTAATCGTGTGGTTACATCATATATTACCACTTATTTTCATTCTTGTGTGCATTGTTCTCTTCCTATGATTGTAATATTTGATTTGTTTGATTCTTTATGTCCATTATTTGTGTATACATGCATTTATATGATTGAGGCCATTGTTCAAATAGCTCACTTACCCAAATAGCCTACCTTTTATCTTCCATTGTTAACCAATTTTGAGCCTATGCCTAACCCATTTGTTTTTAAGTGAGGGTGCTTATCATTCAAGTTTGGGAGAGTTGGGGACATTGGGTAGAGATAAAAGTGTGTTTACATCTTTGTTGAAAAATCTTGGGAATTGGGTACATACTCATGTATTAATCAAATGTGAAACCATATGCATTGGTACTTGTATATATAGTTGATGAAAAAAAATTTAATATAGAAAAAGAAAGAAAAAGAATTGCAATAAAAAGGGGACAAAATGCCCCAAACTGAAGTTCAATAATAATCAATGCATATATGTGGTGATCAAAAAGGAATGCATGAGTGTGTGACAAAGTGAAGAATGGGTAATTAGGTTTGTTTAGAATTGTATAGGTTGTCATAGGTTAGGTGGGAAGTTTAAGTTAATCAAAGATTCAAATTTCTAGCTCACTTGACCATATGCATCCTACCTTGACCCTAGCCCCATTACAACCTATGGAAAAGTCCTCACGATATTTGTATGCATGCATAAAGTAATTGTTGATTGTTAGATGAAAAACAAATCTTGGAAAGCATGATTAGGGTAGAATTGAGTGAATCAACCCATACACTTGAGTGCCTAGAGCGAATACACGTCCGGTGAGGGTTCGATCGCTCAAGTACATGTTTCCACCCTTAATCATCTTTTCTTGCAAGTTTGTAAAATCTTTCAATGATTCAATTCAATTGTGGGTTGATTTGATTGCTATTGCTTTAGCCCTTATACTTATATATGTATTCTTGGAAATTGACATGTTTTGACCAAGTGGATGCATTCATGTAGATAGATTGCATTTAGTAGTTTGCATTGAATAAATGTGATAACCTTTGCTTCTTTCTTGATTCTAGCATGAGGACATGCTTAGTTTAAGTGTGGGGAGATTTGATAAACCCCAATTTCGTGGTTTATTTTGTGCTTATTTTGGGGGATTTATCCACTTTTTCCCACATTTATTCAATAAAATAGCATGGTTTTGTAATTCTCCCTTGAATTGTGCTTAAATGTAAAAACATGCTTTTTAGTCCTTAAATTGGTGATTTTAATTCAACTTAATCCCATTCGATGCCTTGATGTGTTTGTTAAGTAATTTCAGGTCCATAAGGCAAGTATTGGATGGAAGAAATGAAGAGAAAAGCAAGCTAAGAGGAGAATGCATGAAGAAACAAATATTTGGAATGCACCAATGGACGCGCATGCGTACAAGGCGCGCACGCGCAAAAAGTGGTTTTCCACAAGGACGCGCATGCGTACATACCGCTTCCGCGCGGATGAGGATTTGCTAATCAACGCGCACGCGCACATGACGCGCACGCGCCGATACTCATACTTGGCCCACTTAAACGCAAATTGCTGGGGGCGATTTTTGAGCTGTCCAGGCCCAAATCCAACTTGTTTCTGAGTGTATTTCATGCAGAATTGAAGTCCAAGCAAAGGGAGAGCAATTAGTTGTAGTTTTAGCATCATGTAGGTTAGTTTCTAGAGAGAGAAGCTCCCTCTTCTCTCTATAATTAGGTTAGGTTAATTTTCATCTTAGATCTAGGTTTAATTACATGTTTTTATCTTGTTTCTTTTATGATTTCTTACTTCTACTCCTTCATTCTCATGATTTGTAGTGTTAATTTCCCTTTTTGCTCTCTTTTATGTTCATGAACCCATGTTGGATTTGATTTACTTTTAATGCAATTTAATATTTGTTGTTCTTTTATTGTTGATTTGAATTGTGGATTTACTTTTCTTGCAATTGGTAGTTGGTAGATTTTATATTCTTGTTCATTTACCATGCTTTTATGCCTACCAAGTGTTTGACAAAATGCTTCGTAGGATGTTAGAGTAGATTTTGAGCATTCTTGGCTTGGAAAGGGTGATTGGGCAATCTTGAGTCATGAAAACCCAACTTATGTTGGTGATCTAGAGTTGTTAGCTAGTATTGTTTCCATTGACGTTAATCTTTTGCTAATTTAATTAGTAAGTTGATTAGGACTTATAGAAGATTGTTTCCATTGACGTTAATCTTTTGCTAGTTTAATTAGTAAGTTGATTAGGACTTTTGGATTGAGATTAGCTAGTCTCATTAGACTTTCTCCCTATTTGTTGGAGTTGACATAATGAGATAAATTCTTGTTTATTATTGTGATATGATTGGTTAATCTTGTTTGACTTTCTCCCTATTTGTTGGAGTTGACTAAATAGGATGACCTAATCATTGCATGACTAGGATGGAAAGCCTATGATCTCAATTCATTGCCATGAATGTCTCTCTTTATTACTTGCTTTCTTTAATTACTTGCTCAATTTACTTTTCTTGTCTTTTTATTTTATTGCCCTTCTAATCAACCAAAACCCCCTATAACCCTCATAGCCAATAATCATACATTTCATTGCAACTCTTCTTGAGATGACCCGGAGTCTAAATACTTCGGTTAATTTTCATTGGGGTTTGTACATGTGACAACTCAAATTTTTGATGTGGGAATTGTTTGTTGGTTTAGAACTATGCTTACAACGAAGTAATTCTTTCTATAAGAAGAAAATCTAGACCGACACTCAAAACTCATCATCAGTAGGGCATCACCGTTGTCAATGGCTACATCCCATCCTCTCAGTGAAAATGGTCCAAATGCTCTGTCACAGCATGGCTAATCATCTGTCACTACGCCCAACAATCGCGAGTTTGAAGCTCGTTACAATCATTCAATCCCTGAATCCTACTCGGAATACCACAGACAAGGTTTAGACTTTCTGAATTCTCAAGAATGGCCGCCAAAGGTTTCTAGCTTATACCAGGAAGATCCTGATTAAGGAATCCAAGAGATATACGGTCGTTCTAAGGTAGAACGGAAGTAGTTGTCAGTCACGCGTTCATAGGTGAGAATGATGATGAGTGTCACAGATTATCACATTCACCATGTTGAAGTGCAACGAATATCTTAGAACAAGAATAAGCTGAATTGAATAGAAGACAGTAATACTTTATATTAAAACACGAGGTACAGCAGAGCTCCACACTTTAATCTATGGTGTGTAGAAACTCCACTGTTGAAATTACATAAGTGATGGTCCAGGCGATGCCAGGGCATCTAGGCCAGTTTCACTGACCTTTTCTTTACTGTTTTAGGGTAGTTTCATGCATTTTCTTAGTGAATAAGGCAAGTTTTGGATGAAAATACAATCACACCTTGATTCAAGCAACTATTGTGAACTTTGCATGATTTCATGAGTATTTTGCTAGAATTGCATGATAAATTGATGATGCATAATCTCATGACTTTGGCTAGAGCTTTGATGCATTTTAATTGCTTGATTTCAGGGCAAAGGAAGCAAGGAAGAACCACGTTAGTATTCACGTTAACCTAGTTAACGTGAACACTAACGTGGAATGGTAAAGCTTGCAATGTTAATGAGAAAAATGATCACCAATAACACCTGCGAAGCCATCCATAGCCCACATTACTTGCCACGTTAACTAAGTTAACGTGGTAGTTAACGTAGAAGCAAAAGGGAACTCCAACGTTAAGAGAAAATGTGAACACCAATAACGTTTTCCTCCAATGTTAGTGGTAAAAGTGAACACCACTAACATTGGAGAATTTGGCAATGATCCACGTTAAGAGTCACGTTAACTTAGTTAACGTGAACTCTAACGTGGAAGAAGAAAACAAAAGCCAATGTTAGTGACACTCACTTTTGTCACTAACGTTGGACCAACTAGCATTGCCTACGTTAACTTTCATGTTAAGATCATTAACGTGAAAGTTAACAGGAGTTGAGATCAAGGAGCCAACGTTAGTGACACTCACTTTTGTCACTAACATTGAGAAATGACATCACTACTACGTTAAGAGTCATGTTAACTTAGTTAACGTGAGTTCTAACATAGAGAATTTGGGCGTTTGGAGCGTTAGTGACAAAGGTGAGTGTCACTAACGCTCTCGAAGGTGAAACACACCCATGTTAAGAGTCACGTTAGCTATACTAACATGAACTCTAACGTAGGAACAAAGGGCACTAAGCAATGTTAATGGGAAAAGTGATTCCCATTAACGTTCGCGAAGGGGTATAAGCCAACATTATTGGGAAAAGTGAGTCCCAATAACATTGGCCAAAAATTGAAAAGGCAACGTTAGTGGTCACGTTAAGACCACTAACGTTGGAATTAACGTGGGTATATAAGGTTGGAATATTAGTGGAAAAAGTGAATTCCACTAACGTTCTCGAACCCACAATGGCACTCAACGTTAATTTCACTAAATACCCAAGCCTAATTAATATTTCTCTGCAAGCTGGGCCCACTAAATATGAGAACTGCTTCAACTCAAGATCCAGAGCCCACATCTAAGACTTTAAGAACTCACTAGAAGATCAAGAGGAGTAGTATATATAGGAGTAGTTTTAAACTATAGAGAAGCTTGGCACTTTTGGGAACTACTCTCTATAGATTTACTTTTCTGCACTTTTAGCATGGATTCTTCTTTTCTGCCATTTTTCATTTCTAGAGCTATGAACCACTAAACCCATTTCATTGGGTTAGGGAGCTCTGTTGTAATTTGATGGATCAATTATAGTTTTCATTCTTCTTCTTCTTTCTTTTCTCTTAATCTTACTAGAAAGCTTTCGATCATAATTCAATTGGTTAGTTGTCTTGGAAAAGAAACTCTCCATAATTAGATCTCCTTTGAGCCTTGGAAAAGGGATGAAGAGATCATGCTAGAAATGCTTTCTCATGTTGGCCCAAACTAGGGTTTGGGCGGATATAGTGACATGTAATCCTCCCAACACTTTGATTTGGAAATACATGTGGTATAATCAGTGACCACACTTCATCTCTTCCCATGAGCAATTAAATCAAGGAATTGGGCAATTGTTCAAGCTTAGAGAGATTGGATTGCCAAGGAATTGGGATCCAATCACTTAAGATTGCCAAGGAGATCAATGAATGCATTGATTGAGGAAGAGATGAGAATGAACTTGATCCGTAGAATACAACATCTCCTGAACCCAATGATTTCCCCATTTCTAATCTTACTCATTCTCTTTACTTTCTGCCATTTAATTTCATGCTCATTACCCCAAATCCCCATTTAAGATTCTGCACTTTAATTTCTGTTATTTACTTTCCAGTCATTTAAATTTCTGCATCTCAATATAAATTCTGTTTAGCTCAACTAGCATATTCTTCTAACAAAAGTTGGTTGACCAATCAATCCTTGTGGGATTCGACCTCACTCTATTGTGAATTTTACTTGACGACAATTCGGTATACTTGCCGAAGGAAAATTTGTTGAGAGACAAGTTTTCATGCATCAAGTTTATGGCACCGTTGCCGGGGATTGATTTTGAATCAACAATGATTAAGTTTAAAGATCACTAGATTGAGCATTTTTCTTTTCGTTTATTTGATTCAGTCAATTTTCTTTTAGTTTGTTTTAATTTCTTCCTCACCCCCTTCACCCTCTTTATTTTTTTGTTCTTTCTTTCTTTGATTACAATTCTGCTCACTAACCCACTAACTATTTGATAATTTGCATCACTCACACTAACAATTACTCTAACAAGAATAGTTTCTTCATTTTATCTCCTGTTGTGCAATTTGTCTGTTGTATGACAGGGAGAAGAAAAGGAGTTTCAACATCCTTTGATTCAGAACCTGAAGGACCCTTTGGAGACTAAGAAGGGAAGCAAGAGGGAAAAGGATTATTGGTGCTGAGGAAGAAGAGGAAGAGTACTTTGAACCCAATATGGAAGAGAATTTGGAGAACAATCATGAAGAAGAAGCTCATAATCATGCCAGAGAAGGATTATTGGTGCTGAGGAAGAAGAGGAAGAGTACTTTGAACCCAACATGGAAGAGAATTTGGAGAACAATCATGAAGAAGAAGCTCATAATCATGCCAGAGAAGGCCATGCAAACCGTGCTGGGCATGAAAGGAGAGTTTTAGGATCCTATATCAATCCTAATCCAGGAAACTGTGGAAGCAGCATTCAGAAGCCCACCATACATGCCAACAATTTTGAACTAAAACCCCAGCTCATCACTCTTGTTCAGAATAATTGCTCATTTGGAGGAGGTGCTCAAGAAGATCCCAATCAACATTTAACCACCTTCCTGAGGATTTGTGACACTGTGAAGTCCAATGGAGTCCATCCAGATGTCTATAGGTTGCTCTTGTTCCCTTTTTCACTCATGGACAAGGCATCCAAATGGCTTGAATCCTTCCCAAAGGAAAGCTTAACAAATTGGGAGGATGTGGTGAACAAGTTTTTGGCAAGATTTTACCCTCCTCAAAGGATCAATAGGCTGAGAGCTGAGGTGCAAACTTTCAGGCAACAAGATGGTGAGACTCTTTATGAAGCATGGGAGAGATTCAAAGACCTAACAAGAAAATGCCCACCAGAGATGTTTAATGAATGGGTTCAACTTCACATCTTCTATGAAGGTCTTTCCTATGAGTCAAAGAAGGCTGTGGATCATTCATCAGGAGGCTCTCTAAACAAGAAGAAAACCATTGAAGAAGTCATAGATGTCATTGAAACAGTTGCTGAAAATGACTACTTCTATGCCTCCGAAAGAAGTAACACCAGAGGAGTAATGGAGCTGAACCACATGGATGCATTGTTAGCTCAAAATAAGATAATCACCAAGCAGCTAGCAGATCTTACCAAGAAGGTGGAGGAGAACCAAGTTGCAGCAGCCATCACCTCATCATCAACTCAAGAAGGAGTAAATATAGGAGAAGAAGGTGATTGGGAGCAACCCAACTATGTTGGAAACTCACCTAGACAAGTCCATGATCCATACTCCAAAACTTATAACTCTGGATGGAGAAATCACCCCAACTTTGGATGGGGAAACCAACAAGACCAAGGGCAAGATCAGAGACGCCACAACCTCAACTCCAACAATAATGTAACTCATCAAAACACCTCACAGAGATATTACCAACATCCATCTAACCAACCTTCTCAACCACCTAATCTCAACCCATCATCAATAATCAAAGAGAGATTATCAAAGATTGAAGCTCTACTTGAAAATCTATGCAAGGAAATTCAAGATTGTAAAGCTTTCCGGGAAGAAGTGCAATCAAACATGCAGAATCAAGATGCTGCCATCAAGAAACTGGAAACACAGATTGAATTCTTATTCAAGCAAGCCCCTAGGCACAACAATTACAGCTATATTAACTCAATACCAAAGGAGGAATGTCAAGCCATCACCCTCAGAAGTGGGAAGGAACTGAAGGAGACCCACAAGAAACCACCAGAGAAGAAATTGGATGAAGAAAACAAGGGACATGAGGAAGCTCAAACCTCAACCCCTAAGTCACATCAAGAAGGAGAAGCCCTCAGACCATGTCTCTCAAAGGCTCCATACTCCCCAACAACTGCAACTAAAGAAGAGGGGAGAGGACAACCAATTCTCAAGATTCTTGGAAATCTTCAAGAAACTACAAATAAACATACCCTTTGCTGAAGCGATAGAGCAAATGCCACTCTATGCCAAGTTCTTGAAGGAATTGAAGACCAAAAAGAGAAGCTGGAAGAACAATGAGACTGTAGTACTCATGGAAGAATGCAGCGCCATCATCCAACATAAATTGCCCCAGAAATTGAAGGATGCTGGGAGTTTCCAAATCCCTTGTATCATTGGGGAAATCACTGTGGAAAAGGCTTTATGTGATCTAGGAGCCAGCATAAATCTAATGTCTCTAGCAATGATGAAAAAAATGAAGATTGAGGAAGCTAAACCAACAAGAATGGCCCTACAACTAGCAGACAGATCATTCAAATTTCCCCATGGGATAGTAGAAGATTTGTTGGTGAAGGTGGGAGACTTCATCTTTCCAGCAGATTTCGTGGTATTAGACATGGAGGAAGGAGCTAAGACTTCCATCATCCTGGGAAGGCCATTTTTAGCCACTGCCAGAGCCATTATTTATGTCCAAAAGGGTGAACTTGTCCTTAGATTACACGAGGAGAAAATGACATTCAATGTCTTTAAGGCCATGAGTTACCCACACAACTCATTGGGAGAATGTATGAGGTTGGACTCCGTAGAAGCCTTGGTACAAGAAACTCTTGAAGAAGAACTTGAAGCATCAATAGAAGAAGTATTAGTAGCAAGCGAAGAAGCTGCAGCCGCTGAAATGCATGTTCAAGGCATGCTAGAAGAAAATGAGGAAAGAAAAGAAGTGCCCAAACTGGAGCTTAAAGCACTGCCAACCACTCTCAAGTATGCGTACTTGGGAGAAAATAAAAGTTATCCAGTGATCATAAATTTAGCCCTCAGCCAAGAACTAGAGGAAGAGTTATTTCAAGTCTTACAAAAGCATAAGGATGCCATTGGATGGACACTTGCTGACTTGAAAGGAATCAGTTCAGCCATATGTATGCATAAGATACTCGTGGAAGAAGGTGCCAAACCTTCCATTCAGCCCCAAAGAAGGTTAAATCCAGCAATGAAGGAAGTAGTGCAGAAAGAAGTTATGAAGTTATGGCAGGGAGGAGTAATCTATCCAATTTCAGATAGCCAATGGGTCAGTCCAGTTCAAGTGGTTCCCAGCAAAGGAACATTTAGTAAGGTGCCCAACGAAAGGAATGAGCTAATCCCTACAATAACCATCACAGGCTGAAGAATGTGTATTGACTACAGGAAGCTCAATGAAAGACTTGAGGGAGTAAGTCCTTAGGGGTGTCTTAACACCTAGCACCTTAAAACCAACTGGTTTGGGAGTGTTAGCTGAAAGCTTATCATAAAGAGTCGCCCTCTTACAAAGCACTTAGCAAAAAAAGAAAAATAAACTTTGAAAAAGAAGGAAGGATCAAAAAGAAAGAAGTCTCAAAGGATGCAATCAAGAAAGTGACTAAGGATTTGATAAAGGCTTGAAACCTAAAGGGAAAGAACCTAAGTTGCTATGCATGAAACCCCATAAACCAGGAATGCTACTTCTATTTTATCTTCTTGTTCTTTCATTTCATTCTTCTTATGCTTCAGTACTTGCTTAGGGACAAGCAAGCTTTAAGTTTGGTGTTGTGATGCCAGGGCATCTAGGCCATTTTCACTTACCTTTTCTTTACTGTTTTAGGGTAGTTTCATGCATTTTCTTAGTGAATAAGGCAAGTTTTGGATGAAAATACACTCACACCTTGATTCAAGCAACTATTGTGAACTTTGCATGATTTCATGAGTATTTTGCTAGAATTGCATGATAAATTGATGATACATAATCTCATGACTTTGGCTAGAGTTTTGATGCACTTTAATTGCTTGATTTCAGGGCAAAGGAAGCAAGGAAGAACCACATTAGTATTCACGTTAACCCAGTTAACGTGAACACTAACGTGGAATGGTAAAGCTTGCAACGTTAATGAGAAAAGTGATCACCAATAACGCCTGCGAAGCCATCCATAGCCCACGTTACTTGCCACATTAACTAAGTTAACGTGGTAGTTAACGTAGAAGCAAAAGGGAACTCCAACGTTAAGAGAAAACGTGAACACCAATAACGTTTTCCTCCAACGTTAGTGGTAAAAGTGAACACCACTAACGTTGGAGAATTTGGCAATGATCCACGTTAAGAGTCACGTTAACTTAGTTAACATGAACTCTAACGTGGAAGAAGAAAACAAAAGCCAACGTTAGTGACACTCACTTTTGTCACTAACGTTGGACCAACTAGCATTGCCTATGTTAACTTTCACGTTAAGACTATTAACGTGAAAGTTAACGTGGAGTTGAGATCAAGGAGCCAACGTTAGTGACACTCACTTTTGTCACTAACGTTGGGAAATGGCATCACTACTACGTTAAGATTCACGTTAACTTAGTTAACGTGAGTTCTAACGTAGAGAATTTGGGCATTTGGAGCGTTAGTGACAAAGGTGAGTGTCACTAACGCTCTTTAAAGGTGAGTGTCACTAACACTCTCGAAGGTGAAACACACCCACGTTAAGAGTCACGTTAGCTATACTAACGTGAACTCTAACGTAGGAACAAAGGGCACTAAGCAACGTTAATGGGAAAAGTGAGTCCCAATAACGTTGGCCAAAAATTGAAAAGTCAACGTTAGTAGTCACGTTAAGACCACTAACGTTGGAATTAACGTGGGTATATAAGGTTGGAATGTTAGTGAAAAAAGTGAATGCCACTAATGTTCTCGAACCCACAATGGCACTCAACGTTAATCTCACTAAAAGCCTAATTCATATTTCCCGTGCCCAAGCCTAATTCTTATTTCTCTGCAAGCTGGGCCCACTAATGATGAGAACTGCTTCAACTCAAGATCCAGAGCCCACATCCAAGACTTGAAGAACTCACTAGAAGATCAAGAGGAGTAGTATATATAGGAGTAGTTTTGAACTATAGAGAAGCTTGGCACTTTTGGGAACTACTCTCTATAGATTTACTTTTCTTCACTTTTAGCATGGATTCTTCTTTTCTGCCATTTTTCATTTCTAGAGCTATGAACCACTAAACCCCTTCCATTAGGTTAGGGAGCTCTGTTGTAATTTGATGGATCAATTATAGTTTTCATTCTTCTTCTTCTTTCTTTTCTCTTGATCTTACTAGAAAGCTTTCGATCTTAATTCAATTGGTTAGTTGTCTTGGAAAAGAAACTCTCCATAATTGGATCTCCTTTGACCCTTGGAAAAAGGATAAAGAGATCATGCTAGAAATGCTTTCTCATGTTGGACCAAATTGGGGTCTAGGCGAATATAGTGACATGTAATCCTCCTAACACTTTGATTTGGAAATACATGTGGTATAATCAGTGACCACACTTCATCTCTTCCCATGAGTAATTAAATCAAGGAATTGGGCAATTGTTCAAGCTTAGAGAGATTAGATTGCCAAGGAATTGGGATCAAATCACTTAAGATTGCCAAGGAGATCAATGAATGCATTGATTAAGGAAGAGATGAGAATGAACTTGATTCGGAGAATGCAACATCTCCTGAACCCAATGATTTTCCCATTTCTGATCTTACCCATTCTCTTTAATTTCTGCCATTTATTTTCATGCTCATTACTCTAAATCCCCATTCAAGATTCTGCACTTTAATTTCTGTTATTTACTTTCCAGTCATTTAAATTTCTGTATCTCAATCTAAATTCTATTTAGCTCAACTAGCATATTCTTCTAACTAAGGTTGCTTGACCAATCAATCCTTGTGGGATTCGACCTCACTCTATTGTGAGTTTTACTTGACGATAATTCGGTATACTTGCCGAAGGAAAATTTGTTGAGAGACAAGTTTTCATGCATCACCAGGCTTGGCCGAGAGGCCAACCTCCAAAACGTGATCAATAGTCTCCTAATATGAACAATAGATTAAAACTGAGACCAAAGATGTTTAATACAATAGTAAAATGTCCTATTTATACTAGACTAGTTACTAGGGTTTGCAAAAATAAGTATAAGTGCAGAAATCCACTTCTGGGGCCCACTTTGATGTGTACTTGGGCTGAGCTTGAGCTTTACACGTGCAGAGGCTTCTCTTGGAGTTAAATGTCAAGTTGTAACGTTTGTTTGGCGTTTAACTCTAGTTTGTGACGTGTTTCTGGCGTTTTACTCTAGAATGTAGCACGAAACTGGCGTTGAACACCAGTTTGTCTCGTCTTAACTGTAAGAAAGTGTGGACTATTATATATTGCTGAAAAGCCCTGGATGTCTAATTTCCAACGCCGTTGAGAGAGCGCCATTTGGAGTTCTGTTGCTCCAGAAAATCCAATTCGAGTGCTGGGAGGTCAGAATCCAACAGCATCAGCAGTCCTTTGTCAGCCTGAATCAAATTTTTGCTCAGATCCCTCAATTTCAGCCAAAAAGTACCTAAAATCACAAAAAAACACACAAACAAGTAGTAAAGTCCAGAAATGAGAATTTTACATAAAAACTAATGAAAACATCCCTAAAAGTAGCTAGATCCTACTAAAAACTACCTAAAAATAATGCCAAAAAGCGTATAAATTATCCGCTCATCACAACACCAAACTTAAATTGTTGCTTGTCCCCAAGCAACTGAAAATAAAATAGGATAAAAAGAAGAGAATATACTATAAATCCCAAAATATTAATGAATATTAGTTCTAATTAGATGAGCGGGACTTGTAGCTTTTTGCTTCTGAACAGTTTTGGCATCTCACTTTATCCTTTGAAGTTTTGAATGATTGGCATCTATAGGAACTCAGAGTTCAGATAGTGTTATTGATTCTCCTAGTTAAGTATGTTGATTCTTGAACACAGCTACTTTTATGAGTCTTGGCCGTGGCCTTAAGCACTTTGTTTTCCAATATTACCACCGGATACATAAATGCCACACACGCATGACTGGGTGAACCTTTTTAGATTGTGACTCAACTTTGCTAAAGTCCCCAGTTAGAGGTGTACAGAGCTCTTAAACACGCTCTTTTTGCTTTGGATCACGACTTTTAACCACTTAGTCTCAAGCTTTTCACTTGGACCTGCATGCCACAAGCACATGGTTAGGGACAGCTTAGATTTAGCAGCTTAGGCCTGGATTTTATTTTCTTGGGCCTTCCTATCCATTGATGCTCAAAGTCTTGGATCCTTTTTACCCTTTCCTTTTGGTTTTAAGGGCTATTGGTTTTTTTTGCTTACTTTTTCTTTTTCTTTTATATTTTTTTTGCCATTTTTTTGCAAGCTTTTTATTCACTGCTTTTTCTTGCTTCAAGAATCAATTTTATGATTTTTTAGATCATTAATAACATTTCTCTTTTTCATCATTCTTTCAAGAGTCAACAATTTTAACATTCATAAACAACAAAATCAAAAATATGCACTGTTCAAGCATTCATTCAGAAAACAAAAAGTATTGTCACCACATCAATATAATTGAACTAATTTCAAGGATAAATTCGAAACTCATGTACTTCTTGTTCTTTTGTATTAAAAAAATTTTTCATTTAAGAAAGGTGAAGGATTCATGGAATTATTTATAGCTTTAAGACATAGTTACTAGACACTAATGATCATGTAGTAAAGACTCAAAACATAGACAACCATAAAGCATAAAATCGAAAAACAGAGAGATAAGAACAACGAAGTTAAGGAATGAATCCACCTTAGTGATGGTGGCGCCTTCTCCTTGAAGAACCAATGGTGCTCTTTGAGCTCTTCTATGTCTCTTCCTTGCTTCTGTTGCTTGATCCCTAGTGATTTTGGTGCTCCTATCCTTAGTTGCTCCCAATAGTTGTGTGGAGAAAAATGTATCCCTTGAGGCATCTCAGGGATTTCATGATGAGAGAATTCCTCATGCTCTTGTTGAGGTCCATGAGTGGGCTCTCTTGATGTGCAGTCAAATGCTCTACTACTGAGCTATGGACCCTTGAGATGAATCTCTCCATCTCCCATGACTTGGAAAAACAAAAAAGCTATGCTTTTACCACACCAAACTTAGAATTTTGCTCGCCCTCAAGAAAAGAAGAAAGAATAGATGAAGAAGAAGAAGAGATAGAGGAGAGGGAGAGTGGTGTGTGTTCGGTCATTTAAGGTGGGTTTGGGTAGGAAAGAGATTTTGAATTTGAAGGTAGGTTTTTGGGGAAGAGAGGATGAGGTGAGTGGTGGAGAGGTGATGGGGAAGAGTGTTATGAAAAGATGTGAGAGATAGGGAGAGGGTAGGTGGGGATCCTGTGGGGTCCACAAATTCTGAGGTGATCCTGTGGGGTCCACAGATCCTGAGGTATCAAGGATTTATTATCCCTGCACCAATTAGGCGTGTAAAATGCCATCTGCATGCAATCCTAGTGTTTAACGCGAGATTGATGCTTGTTTCTGGCGTTAAATGCCAGTTCTATGCTTGTTTTGGGCGTTTAACGCCAGTCTGCAGCATGTTTCTGGGGTTGAACGCCAGTTCCATGCTTGTTTCTGGCGTTTAACGCTAGCTCTCCTCAGGGTGTAATCCTGACGTTTAAACGCCAGACTGTTGCTTGTTTCTGGCATTCAACGCCAGATTCATGCTCTGTTCTGGCATTGAACACTAGCCAGATGCTCCTTACTTGCGTTTAAACGCCAGTAAGCTTTCCCTCCAGGGTGTGTTGTTTCCTCTGCTATTTTTGATTCTGTTATTAATTTTAGTATTTGTTTTGTGACTCCACATGATCATGAACCTAATAAAACATAAAAGAACAATAAAAATATAGATAAACAAAAATTGGGTTGCCTCCCAATAAGCGCTTCTTTAATGTCAATAGCTTGACAGTGAGCTCTCATGGAGCCTCACAGATGTTCAGAGCATGATGAGGGCCTCCCAACACCAAACTTAGAGTTTGAATGTGGGGGCTTCTCAACACCAAACTTAGAGTTTGGTTGTGGCCTCCCAATACCAAACTTAGAGTTTGATTGTGGGGGCTTTGTTTGCCTCTGAATTGTGAGAAGCTTTTCATGCTTCCTCTCCATGGTTATAGAGGAAAATCCTTGAGCTTTAAACACAAGGTAGTCTCCATTCAATTGAAGGACTAGTTCACCTCTGTCAACATCAATCACAGCTTTTGCTGTGGCTAGGAAGGGTCTTCCAAGAATGACGGATTCATTTTCATCCTTCCCAGTGTCTAAGATTATGAAATCAGCAGGGATGTAAAGGCCTTTAACCTTCACTAACACGTCCTCTACCAATCTATAAGCTTGTCTTATTGACTTGTCTGGCATCTCTAATGAGAATGTGGCAGCCTGTAACTCAAAGATCCCTAGTTTCTCCATTACAGAGAGTGGCATAAGATTTATACCTGACCCTAGGTCACACAGAGCCTTCTCAAAGGTCATGGTGCCTATGGTACAGGGTATTAAGAATTTACCAGGATCTTGTTTCTTTTGAGGTAGAGTTTGCTGAACCCATGTATCTAGTTCACTACTGAGCAAGGGAGGTTCACCTTTCCAAGTCTCATTACCGAACAACTTGGCATTCAGCTTCATGATGGCTCCTAGATATTGAGCAACTTGCTCTTCAGTTACATCTTCATCCTCTTCAGAGGAAGAATAGTTCTCAGAGCTCATGAATGGTAAAAGGATGTTCAATAGAATCTCTATGATCTCTAGGTGAGCCTCAAATTCCTTAGGTTCCTCAGTTTGGAACTCCTCTTTATTCAGAGGACGTCCCAGGAGGTCTTCCTCACTGGGATTCTCGTCCTTTTCCTCCCTTGTGCATTCGGCCATATTAATTATATCAATGGCCTTGCACTCTCCTTTTGGATTCTCTTCTGTATTGCTTGGGGAAATACTAGGAGGAGTTTCAATGACTTTCTTACTCAGCTGGCCCACTTGTGCCTCCAAATTTCTAATGGAGGACATTGTTTCATTCATGAAACTCAAAGTGGCATTAGATAGATTAGAGACTATGTTTGCTAAGCTAGAAGGGCTCTGCTCAGAAGTCTCTGTCTGTTGCTGAGAAGATGATGGGAAAGGCTTGCTATTGCTAAACCTGTTTCTTCCACCATTATTAAAGCCCTGTTGAGGCTTTTGTTGATCCTTCCATGAGAAATTTGGATGATTTCTCCATGAGGGGTTATAGGTGTTGCCTAAGGCTTCACCCATGTAATTCACCTCTGCCATTGCAGGGTTCTCAGGATCATAAGCTTCTTCTTCAGAAGATGCTTCTTTAGTACTGTTGGATGCATTTTGCAATCCATTCAGACTCTGAGATATCATGTTGACTTGCTGAGTCAACATTTTTGTTCTGAGCCAATATGGCATTTAGTGCACAATTTCAATAACTCCCTTCCTCTGAGGCATCCCATTGCTCACAGGATTCCTCTCAGAAGTGTACATGAATTGGTTATTTGTAACCATTTCAATAAGTTCTTGAGCTTCTGCAGGCATTTTCTTTAGGTGAATGGATCCACCTGCAGAATGGTCTAGTGATATCTTAGAGAACTTAGATAGACCATAATAGAATATATCTAAAATTGTCCACTCTGAAAGTATGTCAGCAGGACACTTTTTGGTCAACTGTTTGTATCTTTCCCAAGCTTCATAGAGGGATTCACCATCTTTTTATTTGAAGGTCTGAACATCCACTCTAAGCTTGCTCAGCTTTTGATAAGGAAAGAACTTAGCCAAGAAGGTCGTGACCATCTTATCCCAAGAGTCCAGGCTATCTTTAGATTGTGAGTCCAACCATGTTCTAGCTCTGTCTCTTACACCAAAAGGAAAAAGCATGAGCCTGTAGACTTCAGGATCTACTCGATTAGTCTTAACAGTCTCACAGATCTGCAAGAACTCAGTTAAAAACTGGTAGGGATCTTCTGATGAAAGTCCATGAAACTTGCAGTTCTGTTGCATTAGAGCAACTAGTTGAGGCTTCAGCTCAAAATTGTTTGCTCCAATGGCAGGAATTGAGATGCTTCTTCCATAAAAGTTGGAAGTAGGTGTAGTATAATCACCAAGCATCCTCCTTGCACCTCCACCATTGTTATTGGGTTTGGCCATGTCTCTCTCTTTTTTGAGATTCTTTGTAAGATTTTCTCTGGATTGTTGTGCTTTAGCTTCCTTTAGCTTCTTCTTCAGAGTCCTTTTAGGTTCAGGATCTGCTTCAACAAGAATGTTCTTGTCCTTGCTCCTGCTCATATGAAAAAAAAGAGAACAAAAAAAGAAGAGGAATCCTCTATGTCACAATATAGAGATTCCTTTATGTGAGTAGAAAAAGAAAAGAATAGAAGAAGGAGAAGAGAAAAATTCGAACTCAGAAGAGAGGAGAGGGTTCGAATTTGAGATGAAGAGAAGTGTTAGTAATTATATAAATAAATAGAAAGAGATGAGAGAGAAGAGTTTTCGAAAATTAACTAAAATAAAAGAAAAATGTTAAAGTTAAAATTCGAAAATTAAGAAAAGGAATAAAATAAAAATTAAAATTTGAAACAATTAGTTAAAAAAAGAATTTTGAAAAAGAGGGAGGTAATTTTCGAAAATTGGAGAGAGGAAAGTAGTTAGGTGGTTTTGAAAAAGATAAAAAACAAACAAAAAGTCAATTAGTTAGTTGAAAAAGATTTGAAAATCAATTTTGAAAAGATAAGAAGTTAGAAAAGGATTTTTTTTTGAAATTGATAAAAAGATATTTTTAAAAGATATGATTGAAAAAGATATTTTGGAAAGGACTTGATTTTTAAAATTAAAATTGATTACTTGACTAACAAGAAACTAAAAGATATGACTCTAGAATTTAAAGATTGAACCTTTCTTAACAAGAAAGTAACAAACTTCAAATTTTTGAATCAATCACATTAATTGTTAGTAAAATTTTCAATTTTGAAATAAAGATAAGAAAAAGATTTTGAAAATAATTTTTTTAAAATTTTTGAAAGTAATAAAAAAATGAAAAAGATTTGATTTTTTGAAAAAGATTTGAAAAGATATTTTTTTTTGAAATTGAAATCTTGACTTGACTAACAAGAAACAAGTAATTTTAAAATTTTTTTGACTAAGTCAATCCAAAGATTTCGAAATTTATGAGATAAGAAGGGAAAGTTGACTAAGTCAACTCAAATTTTCGAAAATTATGAGCAAAATAAGGAAAAGATATTTTTTATTTTTGAATTTTTAATGAGGAGAGAGAAAAACACAAAAATGACTCATAACATGAAAATTATGAATCAAAACACAAGATGCATGCAAGAACACTATGAATGTCAAGATGAACACCAAGAACACTTTGAAGATCAAGACGAACATCAAGACTTATTTTTGAAAAATTTTCAAGAAAAGAAAAAACATGCAAGACACCAAACTTAGAAATTTTTCATATTTAGACACTAAGAATTCAAAAATGCATATGAGAAACAACAAAAAACACAAAACAAGAAAATATCAAGATCAAACAAGAAGACTTACCAAGAACAACTTGAAGATCATGAATAACACCATGCATGAATTTTTCGAAAAATTTTTAGAAAATTAAAAAGATACAACTGACACCAAACTTAAAAATTGACTCTAGACTCAAACAAGAAACACAAAATATTTTTGGTTTTTATGATTTTATAAAAATTTTTTTATTTTTTTGAAAATAATTTTTAGAAAGAACGAAAAAGAAAAAAAAATTTCGAAAAACCTTTTGAAAACAAATTAAGAAGAAAATTACCTAATCTGAGCAACAAGATGAACCGTCAGTTGTCCAAACTCAACAATCCCCGGCAACGGCACCAAAAACTTGGTGCACAAAATTGTGATATCTAATAATGGCGCTCAACTTGGTATTCACATTTCTAACTCAGCACTTTCTTTACAACTTCGCATTACTAACTAGCAAATGTACTGGGTCGTCCAAGTAATAAACCTTACGTGAGTAAGGGTCGATCCCACAGAGATTGTTGGTATGAAGCAACTATGGTCATCTTGTAAATCTCAGTTAGACAGATTCAATTGGTAATAATGGTTTTTCAAAAATAATAGTAAATAACGCATAAAATAGATGAAAGAGATACTTATGTAAATCCTTGGTGTAAATTTCAGATAAGTGTATGGAGATCCTTTGTCCTTTCTGAATCTCTGCTTTCCTACTGCCTTCATCCAATCCTTCACACTCCTTTCCATGGCAAGCTGTATGTAGGGCATCACCGTTGTAAATGGCTACATCCCATCCTCTCAGTGAAAATGGTCCAAATGCTCTGTCACAGCACGGCTAATCATCTGTCGGTTCTCGATCATGTCGGAATAGAATCCATTGATTTTTTTGCATCTGTCACTACGCCCAACAATCGCGAGTTCGAAGTTCATCACAGTCATTCAATCCCTGAATCCTACTCGGAATACCACAGACAAGGTTTAGACTTTCCGGATTCTCAAGAATGGCTACCAAAGGGTTCTAGCTTATACCACGAAGATCCTGATTAAGGAATCCAAGAGATACACGCACGTTCTAAGGTAGAACGGAAGTGGTTGTCAGTCACGTGTTCATAGGTGCGAATAATCATGGCGTCACAGATCATCACATTCATCATGTTGAAGTGCAACGAATATCTTAGAATAAGAATAAGCTGAATTGAATAGAAGACATTAATACTTTGCATTAAAACTCGAGGTACAGCAGAGCTCCACACCTTAGTCTATGGTGTGTAGAAACTCCACTGTTGAAATTACATAAGTGATGGTCCAGGCATGGCCGAGAGGCCAGACTCTAAAACGTGATCAATAGTCTCCTAAAATGAACAATAGATTAAAATTGAGACAAAAGATGTCTAATACAATAGTAAAATGTCCTATTTATACTAGACTAGTTACTAGGGTTTACAGAAATAAGTCTAAGTGCAGAAATCTACTTTCGGGGCCCACTTTGATGTGTGCTTGGGCTGAGCTTGAGCTTTACATATGCAGAGGCTTCTCTTGGAGTTAAACGTCTGTTTGGCGTTTAACTCTGGTTTGTGACGTGTTTCTAGTGTCTTACTCCAGAATGTAGCATGGAACTGGCGTTGAACGCCAGTTTGCGTCATCTTAACTTGAATAAAGTGTTGACTATTATATATTGTTGGAAAGCCCTGGATGTCTACTTTCCAACGCCATTGAGAACGTGCCATTCAAAGTTCTATAGCTCAAGAAAATCCATTTAGTGTGCAGGGAGGTCAAAATCCAACAGCATCAGCAGTCCTTTGTCAGCCTGAATCAGATTTTTATTCAGATCCCTCAATTTTAGCCAGAAAGTACCTGAAATCACAGAAAAATACACAAACTCATAGTAAAGTCCAGAAATGAGAATTTTGCATAAAAAATAATGAAAACATCCCTAAAAGTAGCTAGATCCTACTAAAAACTACCTAAAAACAATGCCAAAAAGCGTATAAATTATCCGCTCATCAGTGGGTTGTGACCTGCATCTGAAAAACACAACAAAAATATGGTATGAGAACCAGAAGTTCTCAGTATGGTAACAGTGCCCGGTGATGTAAGATATAAGACCCCGGGATGCCAAAGGCAATCCTAGAACTTCATATCCACCACAAGATTCATCTTATAGCATAACTAAAACATAAAACATAATTTAAAACCTTAACATAATAAAAAGGGTAATCTAACTTAAGGGAATTTCTAATCTAATAATCTTCGCTGTCCCACAGCCTTCACCAACTGGTGCACGAAATTGTGATCAATACTTTTCACAAATCAAATAATCCCCGGTAATGAATACAAAAACTTGGTGTTCAATACCATGGCATAAACACAACTTCGCACAACTAACCAGCAAGTGTACTGGGTCGTCCAAGTAATAAACCTTACGCGAGTAAGGGTCGATCCCACAGAGATTGTTGGTATGAAGCAAGCTATGGTCACCTTGTAAATCTTAGTCAGGCGAACTCAAATGGTTATGAATGATGAATAAAACATAAAGATAGAGATAGAGATACTTATGTAATTCATTAGTAGGAATTTCAGATAAGCGTATGAAGATGCTTTCCCTTCCGTCTCTCTGCTTTCCTACTGTCTTCATCCAATCCTTCTTACTCCTTTCCATGGCAAGCTTAAGCAAGGGTTTCACCGTTGTCAGTGGCTACCTCCCATCCTCTCAGTG
>NC_029777.3:53265572-53266071 GCF_000817695.3 Arachis duranensis | reverse complement strand
CGGCTCTTTCTTCCTCTTGAAGATCCTATGGAGTGCTTGAGCTCCTCAATGTCTCTTCCTTGTCTTTGTTGCTCCTCTCTCATGATTTTTTAATCTTCTCTAATTTCATGGAGGATGATGGAGTGCTCTTGATGCTCCACCCTTAGTTGTCCCATATTGGAACTCAATTCTCCTAGGGAGGTGTTTAGTTGCTCCTAATAGTTTTGTGGAGGAAAGTACATCCCTTGAGGTATCTCAGGGATCTCATGATGAGTGGGGTCTCTTGTGTGCTCCATCCTCTTCTTAGTGATGGGCTTGTCCTCATCAATAGGGATGTCTCCCTCTATGTCAACTTCAACCGAATAACAGAGGTGACAAATGAGATGAGGGAAGGCTAACCTTGCCAAGGTAGAAGACTTATCCGCCACCTTATAAAGTTCTTGGGCTATAACCTCATGAACTTCTATTTCTTC
This sequence comes from Arachis duranensis, assembly GCF_000817695.3. NCBI lineage: Eukaryota > Viridiplantae > Streptophyta > Magnoliopsida > Fabales > Fabaceae > Arachis > Arachis duranensis. The sequence goes on along the minus strand of NC_029777.3, from coordinate 53,265,619 downwards.
TCCGATCATTATGCTATGAATCATGATAGCCCGGTCTATGGTAACTT
>NC_029777.3:53262992-53263686 GCF_000817695.3 Arachis duranensis | reverse complement strand
CGAGCAAAAGAAGAAAGAAGAGAGTAGAAGAAGAAGAAATGAGGAAGAAGGGAATGGCTTTGTGTTTGGCCAAAAAGGGGAGAAGTGGTGTTTAGGTTGTGTGAAAATGAAGGAGTGAAGATGGGTTTATATAGGAGTGGGGGATGGTGATGGTTCGGCTATGTGAGGGTGGGTTTGGGAGGGAAAGTGTTTTGAATTTGAATGGTTAGGTAGGTGGGGTTTTGTGAAGGATGGATGTGAGTGGTGAAGAGAAAGATGGGATTTGATGTGTGAAGGGTTTTTGGGGAAGAGGTGTTGAGGTGATTGGTGAATGGGTGAAGAAGAGAGAGAGTGGTGGGGTAGGTGGGGATCCTGTGGGGTCCACAGATCCTGAGGTGTCAAGGAAAAGTCATCCTTGCACCAAATGGCATGCAAAAATGCGTTTTTAGCCATTTCTGGCGTTAAACGCCGGGCTGGTGCCCATTTCTGGCATTTAACGCCAGCTTCTTGCCCTTTTCTGGCATTTAACGCCAGTCTGGTGCCCCTTTCTGGCGTTAAATGCCCAGAATGGTGCCAGACTGGGCGTTAAACGCCCATCTGCTAGCCTCACTGGCGTTTAAACGCTAGCACGCTCTCCTCCAGGGTGTGCTGTTTTTCTTCCTGTTTTTCATTCTGTTTTTGCTTTGTTCATTGATTTTGTGACTTCTCATGATCA
>NC_029777.3:53261552-53262429 GCF_000817695.3 Arachis duranensis | reverse complement strand
TTACACTTGACCCTAAGTCACACAAGGATTTCTTGAAGGTCATGGTGCCTATGGTACAAGGTATTGAAAACATCTCAGGATCCTGTCTCTTTTGAGGCTAGCTAAAGGGCAATTCTTTCTTTTTTTTTAAGTCTTTTGAAAGGTTTCAAAGAATGCTTCTCGAATCCAATTGAATACACGAACAATTGGTTGCCTAGATAAGTCATCCAGTTCTTTGGTGAGCAGAGGGGGTTCATCCTCCCAAGTCTTATTTCCAAATAACTTGTCATTTAGCTTTATGATTGCTCCAAGGTATTTAGCAACTTGCTCTTCAGTGACATACTCATCCTCTTCAGAGGAAGAATACTCATCAGAGCTCATGAATGGCAGAAGTAAGTCCAATGGAATCTCTATGGTCTCTTTTTGAGCCTCAGATTCCCATGGTTCCTCATTGGGGAACTCATTGGAGGCCAGTGGACGTCCATTGAGGTCTTCCTCAATGGCGTTCACTGCTTCTTCCTCCTCTCCAAATTCGGCCATGTTGATGGCTTTGCACTCTCCTTTTGGATTTTCTTCTGTATTGCTTGGAAGAGTACTAGGAGGGAGTTCAGTAATTTTCTTGCTCAGCTGACCCACTTGTGCCTCCAAATTTCTAATGGAGGACCTTGTTTTAGTCATGGAACTTTGAGTGGTTTTGATTAGATCAGAGACCATGGTTGCTAAGTCAGAGTGGTTCTGTTTAGAATTCTCTGTCTGTTGCTGAGAAGATGATGGGAAAAGGCTTGCTATTGCTAAACCTGTTTCTTCCACCATTATTATTGTTGAAACCTTGTTGAGGTGTCTGTTGATCCTTCCATGAGAGATTTGGATGATTTCTCCATGAAGGATTATAGGTGTT
>NC_029777.3:53259446-53260566 GCF_000817695.3 Arachis duranensis | reverse complement strand
GAAGACAGAAGTAGAAAATTCGAACTTATCAAAGAAGATGGAGTTCGAATTTTGCATTAAGGAATAGTGTTAGTCCATAAATAGAAGGATGTGAGAAGAAGGGAAGTAATTTTCAAAAATTGAATAAAAGATTTTGAAAGCATTTTTGAAAAACACTGATTGATTTTCGAAAATGAAAGTGGAAAAGAAATCAAGTGATTTTTTAAAAAGATTTTGAAATTAGAAATCAAAAAGATTTGATTGAAAACTATTTTGAAAAATATGTGGTTAAGAAGATATGATTAGTTTTAAAAAGATGTGATTGAGAAGATATGATTTGAAAAACATTTTAAAAAGATTTGATTTTGAAAATTAAAAACTTGGCTAACAAGAAAAGATATGATTCAAACTTTAAACATTTCTCAACAGAAAAGGCAACATACTTGAAATGTTGAATCAAATCATTAATTGATAGCAAGTATTTTTAAAAATAGAAAGAAATTGATTTTGAAAACATATGATTGAAAAGATATGATTTGAAAAAGATTTGATTTTGAAAAATTTTGAAAACTGAAAAAAAATCTGCATTAAAAACAAAATCTTCCCTCTTGTACCATCCTGGCGTTAAACGCCCAGAATGGTGCACATTCTGGCATTTAACGGCCAAAACTATACCCTTTTGGGCGTTAAACGCCCAACCAGGTACCCTGGCTGGCGTTTAAACGCCAGTCTGTCCTTCTTCACTGGGCGTTTTGAATGCCCAGCTTTTTCTGTGTAATTCCTCTGTTGTATGTTCTGAATCTTCAATTCTCTGTATTATTGACTTGAGAAGACACAAATTAAAAATATTTTTGGATTTTTAATCATGAGGAATAATCAAAATGCAACTAAAATCAAATAACAATGCATGCAAGACACCAAACTTAGCAGTTTGTATACTACTGACACTAATAAAATGAGAATGCATATGAGACACACAAAAACACTCAAGTCAAGAGAATTCAAAGATTAGAGTGAGAAATCATCAAGAACATCTTGAAGATCACTAAGACACATGAATGAATGGATGCAATTGACACCAAACTTAACATGAGACACTAGACTCAAACAAGAAATATTTTTGGATTTATGACTTTGTAAA
>NC_029777.3:53258829-53259400 GCF_000817695.3 Arachis duranensis | reverse complement strand
TTTGTGTTTTTCGAAAATTAAGTGGAAAAGAAAATAAAGGTATCAAAATTCTTAATGAGAATTCCAGGAATCAGTGCAATGCTAGTCTAAGACTCCGGTCCAGGAATTAGACATGGCTTCACAGCCAGCCAAGCTTTCAAGGAAAGCTTCGGTCCAAAACACTAGACATGGCCAATGGCCAGCCAAGCCTTAGCAGATCACTGCTCCAAAAGCAAGATTGATAGAAATCAACAAGCTCTTGTGATGATAAGTTGAAACCTCAGTCCAATGGAATTAGACATGGCTTCACAGCCAGCCAGATTTCAACAAATCATCATGAAACTCTAGAATTCATCTTCAAGAATTCCGAAAAAAAATACCTAATCTAAGCAACAAGATGAACCGTCAGTTGTCCATACTCAAACAATCCCCGGCAATGGCGCCAAAAACTTGGTGCACGAAATTGTGATCAATACTTTTCACAAATCAAATAATCCCCGGTAATGAATCCAAAAACTTGGTGTTCAATACCATGGCATAAACACAACTTCGCACAACTAACCAGCAAGTGTACTGGGTCGTCCAAGTAATA
>NC_029777.3:53258391-53258807 GCF_000817695.3 Arachis duranensis | reverse complement strand
CGTCCAAGTAATAAACCTTACGCGAGTAAGGGTCGATCCCACAGAGATTGTTGGTATGAAGCAAGCTATGGTCACCTTGTAAATCTTAGTCAGGCGAACTCAAATGGTTATGAATGATGAATAAAACATAAAGATAAAGATAGAGATACTTATGTAATTCATTAGTAGGAATTTCAGATAAGCGTATGAAGATGCTTTCCCTTCCGTCTCTCTGCTTTCCTACTGTCTTCATCCAATTCTTCTTACTCCTTTCCATGGCAAGCTTAAGCAAGGGTTTCACCGTTGTCAGTGGCTACCTCCCATCCTCTCAGTGGAAATGTTCAACGCACCCTGTCACGGCACGGCTATCCATCTGTCGGTTCTCGATCAGGCCGGAATAGAATCCAGTGATTCTTTTGCGCCTGTCACTAACGCCC
>NC_029777.3:53250791-53258283 GCF_000817695.3 Arachis duranensis | reverse complement strand
TATCTTAGAACAAGAACAAGCGGAATTGAATAGAAGAACAATAGTAATTGCATTAATACTCGAGGTACAGCAGAGCTCCACACCTTAATCTATGGTGTGTAGAAACTCCACCGTTGAAAATACATAAGAACAAGGTCTAGGCATGGCCGAATGGCCAGCCTCCCAAAGAGGGTTCAATCATAAAAACATGATCAAAAGCTCTAAATACAATAGTAAAAGGTCCTATATATAGAGAGCTAGTAGCCTAGGGTGTATAGAGATGAGTAAATGACATAAAAATCCACTTCCGGGCTCACTTGGTGTGTGCTTGGGCTGAGCATTGAAGCATTTTCGTGTAGAGACTCTTCTTGGAGTTAAACGCCAGCTTTTGTGCCAGTTTGGGCGTTTAACTCCCATTTTGGTGCCAGTTCCGGCGTTTAACACTGGGATTTTTGATGGTGACTTTGTACGCCGGTTTGGGCCATCAAATCTTGGGCAAAGTATGGACTATCATATATTGCTGGAAAGCCCAGGATGTCTACTTTACAACGCCGTTGAGAGCGCGCCAATTGGGCCTCTTTAGCTCCAGAAAATCCACTTCTAGTGCAGGGAGGTCAGAATCCAACAGCATCTGCAGTCCTTTTTAGTCTCTGAATCAGATTTTTGCTCAGGTCCCTCAATTTCAGCCAGAAAATACCTGAAATCACAGAAAAACATACAAAATCATAGTAAAACCCAGAAAAGTGAATTTTAACTAAAAACTAATAAAAATATACTAAAAACTAACTAGATCATACTAAAAAACATACTAAAAACAATGCCAAAAAGCGTACAAATTATCCGCTCATCACCAACCTATCCTCTGTGCAATCCTATCATCACTGCCTTCCGAACCTCCTCAATCCCAGTAGAAAGCACAAGTAATTTCAATGCAAGTAAAACACAAGTAGAAGCATATAAGGCAAGTAATTCAAGTAAGCAATTAGGCATGTTATTCAATTAGGCAAACAATTACAAGTCGGCAAAGCATGCAAACAGATAGAAGATGCACATGATGAATGTCTGTTCTATTGGCTGTGATATCACATTGTTGGTTCAACTGCCAACCCGACACACCTCCATGGAGATGTCGCCCTTCAGAATCATCATTGTGAACCCCCAAGATATGGTGCTCGGATCACCGTCTAGGATTATGTGCCTGCACACTCTATTGATCCGAAGGGATGCGAGTGGGATACTCTTGCCACAGACCTCACATCTCAACGTAAGCGGGATTAACCACCATCCTTACGCCACCACCTGCTTCCTCGATAAGTGGGATTAACCACCGTCCCTGCCAGGTGCATAGCATCTCATAATCTCAGTATAAATCAGTACTTCAGTGGTTTTCAGAAAACATTTTCAGTATAACATGGATCCATCATCTCATTCAAAGTCCTCGACTCATCTTAACCACTGTCAATTCACATTTCAATTCAGAAATCAACAGTGCACCATTTCTCATTTCACATACCAATCTACCTTCACACACCATTAAACCATCCTCAGTGCACCAGAAACCTAGGCCTCCATTTTCTAACTTTTACAAAAAAAGATCAACCAAATGTCTTAGGTTCTTTCCCATGTTCTCGTACCCAAAATTATGTCGAAAAGAATTAAAATGGTGTCCTATAAGCTTATAATCTTGTTGGGTAGGTGAAATAGTTGATAACAAAGTTTAAGTTTGAGAAACAGGGCGTCTGCGCGCACAAGCGCAGGAGAAGTTTTAAAAAGTGTCCGTACGCATAGAGGAGTGCATATGCACAGGTACAAAAGTTCACAAGTCTGTTCGCTCGCACAAGCTGTGCTGCTAGTGCTTTCAACAGACGGCCCTTCCCAACGTGTGCGTGCGCATAGGGCTGTGCGTATGCGCAGGTTGTAAATCCTCATTAGATATGTATGTGCATAAGCTGTAGCGCTGCAAACAGGAAGCCTTCCCCTGCGTGTGCGTGCGCACAGGTCTGTGCGTGCGCACAGGTCTGTGCGTGCGCACAAGTTTAAAGTTTTGTACGGGTGTGTGTGTGCACAAGGCTGTGCCTGCACACATACCAGAAATCACAAAATTCTGTAACTTTGTAAAATTTTAGATTTTGACACCAAACCTTGAATGATCATAACTTTCTCTACAAAAATTCAAATTTTACAAACTTTATATGAATTTGAAGAATTTTCATTGAACTTTAATTCTAAACAAGTTTCAACAAATTTTGAAAAGTGAGGCATGAGTTATGATTAGACAAAATTCACCAAAATTTCCTTTTTACCAAAAGTTCACAATTTACCAATTTCTCAATTCTCACAACTCAAACCAACCAAAACCAAATAAAACCATTCCAAACTCCATTTTTCATCAAAGTCTACCCTTTATAACATATTGCACCATTATTACTAATTTTTCCTTTACATTTTATCATTCTCAACCTCAACATCAAATGTATCACATTATAATCAATCCGCATTCAGATTTTTCAACCACATTACCATTTCATCAATCTCAACATCATATATATCATTACCATTCACTTTTCAATCTACACAATCATTCATCATCATCATATTATCATCAATCATCATAATTACTCAAATTCATCAACCCATCATAAATCATCATACATCATCATTCAACAACTCATCAACCATTTAAATTCAAACCTATCCTATGGGTTACTACCCTAAGTGTCTATGCATATTATATACTACATAGAGGAAACTGAAACCATACCTTGGCTGATTCTCAATATGCCAAAACTCAAAATGAGCACAAGCTAAGCTTTTCAACCACAATCCAAGCTTCCAATTCCACTCCAACAAGCACCAATAAGTTCTAATAACTTCCAAACTCACAATAATCAAGCTATATACACACAAATCATCACTAATCAACCTAGAGCTCATCATAAATAAAATTTCACAAGAGTTCAATGCCTCTTACCTTGTCCAACAGTTTTGGTAGCCAAAATCCAAGGCTAAGCAAGAGTTAGAGTGAACCTAAACACCCAAAATCACTAAATCTCACTTAATCAAAACCCTAGGATTCAAAATTTTTGGAGAGAAGAACTGAGAAGATTTCGTGGTTACTCACTACTTTCTTGGTTGATTTTTTGTATAGCTCTTCACGAGGAACGCGTGGCTGCAAACGGTGCGGCGATCGGAGCTCTGTAGCTCAAGATATGATCTTGAGAAGTTAGGAATGAATAGAACTCATGGGGTTTCTCTTCTCCTTCTCTTCTCAGCTGGCGGTGTTGTGTTTTGAAAGTGTTATGGCTGATGAGTTCACTTAATGAACCCATTTATATGTTGGGCTTGGGCGCAACTTGGGTCCGGTCCAATCCGTTAGCGTTTTTAGCCCGTTTGGCCCAACTTTGGGCCAAATCTTTAAAATTAATGCCCGATTTTTGACTTCTAAGATTTTTCTAAGGTTTTTGACTGCTTTCACTTTTTCTCGCACAGTACCGGCAGAATTGAACCGGTTCAACTGCCGGTTCGCAGTTTTTCTCTGTTTTTTGTAGAAAATACATTTTCTAATTCTGAAAACCCTACTAAGTCCAGAAATCATATCTAAATCCTCAAATTCTCATTCTAGCTTTCGGAACCTAATTTGGACAATATTAATTAACTAATTATGCGGTTAATTAGTCACGGTTCTTACAATTATTATTGTTGTTGTTATTGTTATTATTATTATTATTTTCTACGGCAGGCTACCAAAAATTTATTACCTAGAAAACTTAACCCACCAGAAACTTATAACGAGATCACTACAGCTGTCCTAGCATCAATCGGGTTCATTCACATTTCACGAATAGATGAAGTGAAAGGACATTCTGCACTGTTAAGTGCTCTAATCATGATCATTTTAGGTTAGTTTACCACATAGCAAATTAATATGTGGTAAAGAATGATTTATGGAAGAGAATAAAGGTAAAACTTATGTTTAGGATTAATTCTTGGGGAATAATTACCAAAAAGTGATAATTACTTGATCACTAATTTTTATTATAACAAAGAAAGCAAAGAAAACAGAAAAATATACCAATATTAATATTTTTAGTATTTTATAATATTTTGACTCTAAAATATCTCTAAAATATTTTGGTGAAGGAAAACCGATAAAAGGTTCAAGTAAAAATTCTTTACCAATGAAATTTGGACCTAGTAAATAAAAGTAATCATTACAGAGTACTTTTCCGTCTTATTAGATAAATATTATTTTAGTAATTATTTTATATTTTATTCGGGCCCGCCTTATTAATATGAAGTGAACTGTGATTCTCAGTTTTTGTGAATTTCAATCGTAGAAGGCGCAAGAAATCGTATTATGAATAATTGGGTTCTTCATTTTACCCCCTTAAAAGAAATATTGCCCTAAACATTTTAGTTATACCTAAAGAGTCATATATATTCCTAAGCTATACAATATAATTAAAGTTTGTGATCAGTGTAACAATCCTCTCACATAAAAGGAATGGACCTAGCGGCGTTTTTTTAGGAGTCACGGTAAAAACCCTTTCTTGTGGTCGGTGCTTAGAAGTTCCTTGGTTGTTCTTGTTAGGACAATCTATGGCCATGTGTCTTGCTCCACCATAGAAGTAGTAGATGTTCGTCCTAAACCGGCAAGGTTTGTTGCCATCAACACGGTACGCTCAATTGCAATCTCAACTCTTTAACCAGCAAGTGCACTGGGTCGTCCAAGTAATAAACCTTACGCGAGTAAGGGTCGATCCCACGGAGATTGTTGGTATGAAGCAAGCTATGGTCATCTTGTAAATCTCAGTCAGGCATATTCAAATGGTTATAGATGATTTATGAATAAAGCATAAAATAAAGATAGAGATACTTATGCAATTCATTGGTGACAATTTCAGATAAGCGTATGGAGATGCTTTGTCCCTTTCGTCTCTCTGCTTTCCTACTATCTTCATCCAATCCTTCTTACTCCTTTCCATGGCAAGCTATATGTTGGGCATCACCATTGTCAGTGGCTACAGTCCCGTCCTCTCAGTGAAAATGTTCAACGCGCTCTGTCACAGCACGGCTAATCATCTGTCGGTTCTCAATTAGGTTGGAATAGAATCCAGTGATTCTTTTGCGTCTGTCACTAACGCCCAGCCTTCAGGAGTTTGAAGCTTGTTACAGTCATTCAATCCTTGAATCCTACTCAGAATACCACAGACAAGGTTTACGCCAGAATTCTTAATCCAAGAGATAAACATTCAAGCCTTGTTTGCTTGTAGAACGGAAGTGGTTGTCAGGCACGCGTTCATAAGTGAGAATGATGATGAGCGTCACATAATCATCACATTCATCATGTTCTTGGGTACGAATGAATATCTTAGAACAAGAATAAGCTGAATTGAATAGAAGAACAATAGTAATTGCATTAATACTCGAGGTACAGCAGAGCTCCACACCTTAATCTATGGTGCGTAGAAACTCCACCGTTGAAAATACATAAGAACAAGGTCTAGGCATGGCCGAATGGCCACCTCCCAAAGAGGGTTCAATCATCAAAACATGATCGAAAGATCTCCCTTAATACAATAGCAAAAGGTCCTATTTGTAGAGAACTAGTAGCTTAGGGTTTACAAAGATGAGTAAATGACATAAAAATCCACTTCCGGACCCACTTGGTGTCTGCTTGGGATAAGCATTGAAGTTTTCATGTGTAGAGACTTTTGTTGGATTTAAACGCCAGCTTTTGTGCCAGTTTGGGCATTTAACTCCCATTCTTGTGCCAGTTTCGGTGTTTTACGCCAGAATTCTTGAGCGGACTTGGAACGCCTGTTTGGGCCATTAAATCTCGGGAAATGTATGGACTATTATACATTGATGGAAAGCCCAGAATGTCTACTTTCCAACGCAATTTAGAGCGCGCCAATTGGGCTTCTGTAGCTCCAGAAAATCCACTTCGAGTGCAGGGAGGTCAGAATCCAACAGCATCTGCAGTCCTTTTCAGCCTCTGAATCAGATTTTTGCTCAGGTCCCTCAATTTCAGCCAAAAAATACCTGAAATCATAGAAAAACACACAAACTCATAGTAAAGTCCAGAAAAGTGAATTTTAAATAAAAACTAATAAAAATATTATAAAAACTAACTAAAACATACTAAAAACAATGCCAAAAAGCGTATAAATTATCCGCTCATCAATCCTTACCCTTGTGTTTGGATTATTCCTTCTTCTTAATCCTTATCCCCTTTCTTCTTCTACTAATAATAAGGATCCTCTTTACTGTGACATAGAGCATTCCTCTTTCTTCTCTTTTTCTCTTCTCTTTCATATGAGTAGGAACAAGGAAAAAGGCACTCTTGTTGAAGTTGATCGTGAACCTGAAAAGACTTTGAAGAGGAAACTAAGAGAAGCTAAATTACAACAATCCAGAGGCAACCTTTTTGAAATTTTCGAACAAAAGAAGGAGATGGCAGCCGAACCCAACAACAATAATGCAAGGAGGATGCTTGGTGATTTTACTAAACCCACATCCAAGTTTGATGGAAGAAGCATCTCAATTCCTGCCATTGGAGCAAACAATTTTGAGCTGAAACCTCAATTAGTTGATTTAATGCAACAAAACTGCAAGTTTCATGGACTTCCATCTAAAGATCCTTACCAGTTTTTAACTGAGTTCTTGCAGATTTGTGAGAGTGTTAAGACAAATGGAGTAGATCCTGAAGTCTACAGGCTCATGCTTTTCCCTTTTGCTGTAAGAGATAGAGCTAGAACATAGTTGGACTCACAACCTAAAGATAGCCTGGACTGCTGGGATAAGCTGGTCACGGCCTTCTTCGATAAATTCTTTCCTCCTCAAAAGCTGAGCAAGCTTAGAGTGGATGTTCAGACCTTCAAGCAAAAAGGTGGTGAATCCCTCTATGAAGCTTGGGAAAGATACAAGCAGATGATCAAAAAGTGTTCTTCTAACATGTTTTCAGAATGGACCATATTAGATATATTCTATTATGGTCTATCTGAGTTTTCCAAAATGTCATTGGACCATTCTGCAGGTGGATCCATTCACCTAAAGAAAATGCCTGCAGAAGCTCAAGAACTCATTGACATGGTTGCAAATAACCAATTCATGTACACTTCTGAGAGGAATTTCGTGAATAATGGGACGCCTCAGAGGAAGGGAGTTCTTGAAATTGATGCTCTGAATGGCATATTGGCTCAGAACAAAGTGTTGACTCAGCAAGTCAACATGATTTCTCAAAGTCTGAATGGATGGCAAAATGCATCCAACAGTACTAAAGAGGCATCTTCTGAAGAAGAAGCTTATGATCCTGAGAACTCTGCAATGGAAGAGGTAAATTACATGGGTAAACCTTATGGAAACACCTATAATTCATCATGGAGAAATCATCCAAACTTCTCATGGAAGGATCAACAAAAGCCTCAACAAGGCTTTAATAATGGTGGAAGAAACAGGTTTAGCAATAGCAAGCTTTTTCCATCATCTTCTCAGCAACAGATAGAGAATT
>NC_029777.3:53237137-53250726 GCF_000817695.3 Arachis duranensis | reverse complement strand
ATGAGTGAAACAAGGTCCTCCATCAGAAATTTGGAGGCACAAGTGGGCCAGCTGAGTAAGAAAGTAACTGAAACTCCTCCTAGTACTCTCCCAAGCAATATAGAAGAGAATCCAAAGAGAGAGTGCAAGGCCATTGATATAGTCAATATGGTCGAATGCAGAGAGGGAGGAAAGGATGAAAATCCTAGTGAGGAAGACCTCCTGGGATGTCCTCTGAGCAAGAAGGAGTCCCCTATTGAGGACCTAAAGGAATCTGAGGCTCATATAGAGACCATAGAGATTCCATTAAACCTCCTTCTGCCATTCATGAGCTCTGAAGACTATTCTTCCTCTGAAGAGGATGAAGATGTAACTGGAGAGCAAGTTGCTCAATATTTAGGAGCTATTATGAAGCTGAATGCCAAGTTGTTTGTTAATGAGACTTGGGAAGGTGAACCTCCCTTGCTCATTAGTGAACTAGATACATGGGTTCAGCAAACATTACCTCAAAAGAGACAAGATCCTGGCAAATTCTTAATACCATGTACCATAGGCACCATGACCTTTAACAAGGCTCTATGTGACTTGAGGTCAAGCATAAATCTTATGCCACTCTCTGTAATGGAGAAACTAGGGATCATTGAGGTACAGCCTACCATATTCTCATTACAAATGGCAGACAAGTTAGTAAGACAAGCTTATGGATTGGTAGAGGACGTGTTAGTGAAGGTTGAAGGCCTTTACATCCTTGCTGATTTCATAATCTTAGACACTAGGAAGGAGGAGGATGAATGCATCATCCTTGGAAGACCTTTCCTAGCCACAGCAGGAGCTGTGATTGATGTTGACAGAGGAGAGCTAGTCCTTCAATTGAATGGGGACTACCTTGTGTTTAAGACCCGAGGGTGTTCTTCTGTAAACATGGAAAAGAGGCACAGTAAGCTTCTCTCAATACAGAGTCAAACAAAGTCCCCACAATCAAACTCTAAGTTTGGTGTTGGGAGGCCCTCATCATGCTCTAAACATCTGTGAGGCTCCATGAGAGCCATTGTCAAGCTAGTGACATTAAAGAAGCGCTTGTTGGGAGGCAACCCAATTTTTATTTATCTAATTTTATTTTTTTATTTTATTTTACTGTTATTTTATGTTTTATTAGGTTCATGATCATGTGGAGTCACGAAAAAAAATACAAAAATTAAAAACAGAATAAAAAATAGCAGAAGAAAAATCACACCCTGGACGAAGGATTTACTGGCGTTTAAACGCCAGTAAGGAGCATCTGGCTGTCGTTCAATGCCAGAACAGAGCATGGATCTGGCGTTGAACGCCAGAAACAAGCAACATCCTGGCGTTTGAACGCCAGGAATATGCCCTGAGGAAAGCTGGTGCTGAACACCAGGAAGAAACATGGAACTGGCGTTCAATGCCAGAAACATGCTGCAATTGGGCGTTGAACGCCCAAAATGAGCATCACTTCGGCGTTTAAACGCCAGAATTATAATCTAAGGCATTATACATGCCTAATGGGTGCAAGGATGTAAATCCTTGACACCCCAGGATCTGTGGACCCCACAGGATCACCTCAGGATCTGTGGACCCCACAGGATCTCCACCCACCTCAACTCACCTTCTCTCTTCTTCACCAATCACCTCAATCTCTCTTCCCCCCTTCACTACTCACATCCATCCATCTCTTCCCCACCCAATCCCACCCATATGGCCGAAACATACACATCTCTCCCTCTCCTCCATATCTTCTTCCATTCTTTCTTCTTTTGCTCGAGGGCAAGCAACATTTTAAGTTTGATGTGGTAAAAGCATAGCTTTTTGTTTTTCCATAACCATTGATGGCACCTAAGGCCAGAGAAACCTCTAGAAAGAGGAAAGGAAAGACAAAAGCTTCTGCCTCCGAGTCATAGGAGATAGAGAGATTCATCTAAAGGGTCTATAGCTCAGTGGTAGAACATTTAACTGCAAATCAAGAGATCCCTGAGATACCTCAGGGGATAAATTTTCCTCCACACAATTATTGGGAGCAACTAAGGATAGGAGCACCAAAATCACTAGGGATCATGCAACAGAAGCAAGGAAGAAACATAGAGGAGTTCAAAGAGCACCATTGGTCCTTCAAGAAGGCGCCACCCTCACTAAGGTGGACTCATTCCTTGTTCTTATTTTCTCTATTTTTCGGTTTTTATGTTATATGTTTATCTATATTTTGTGTCTCTACCCCATGATCATTAGTAGTTAGTAACTATGTCTTAAAGCTATGAATAATTCCATTAATCCTTCACCTCTCTTAAATGAAAAATGTTTCTAATTCAAAAGAACAAGAAGTACATGAATTTCGAATTTATCCTTGAATTTAGTTTAATTATATTGATGTGGTGACAATATTTTTTGTTCTCTGAATGAATGCTTGAACAGTGCATATTTTTGATCTTGTTGTTTATGAATGTTAAAATTATTGGCTCTTGAAAGAATGATGAATAAGAGAAATGTTATTGATGATCTGAAAAATCATAAAATTGATTCTTGAAGCAAGAAAAAGCAGTGAAAAAGCAAAAGGCTTGCGAAAAAAAAGGTGGCGAAAAAAATAGAAAGAAAAAGAAAAAGTAAGTAGAAAAAGCCAATAGTCCTTAAAACCAAAAGGCAAGGGTAAAAAGGATCCAAGGCTTTGAGCATCAATAGATAGGAGGGCCCAAGGAAATAAATCTAGGCCTAAGCAGCTAAATCAAGCTGTCCCTAACCATGTGCTTGTGTCATGAAGGTCCAAGTGAAAAGCTTGAGACTGAGTGGTTAAAGTCGTGATCCAAAGCAAAAGAGTATGCTTAAGAGCTCTGGACACCTCTAACTGGGGACTCTAGCAAAATGCTTAGGGCCACGACCAAGACTCATAAAAGTAGATGTGTTCAAGAATCAACAAAACTTAACTAGGAGATTCAATAACACTATCTGAAATTCTAAGTTCCTATAGAAGCCAATCATTCTAAACTTCAAAGGAAAAGTGAGATGCCAAAACTGTTCAGAAGCAGAAAGCTACAAGTCCCGCTAATCTAATTAGAATTAATATTCATTGATATTTTGGGATTTATAGTATATTCTCTTCTTTTTATCCTAATTGATCTTCAGTTTCTTGGGAACAAGCAACAATTTAAGTTTGGTGTTGTGATGAGCGGATAATTTATACGCTTTTTGGCATTGTTTTTAGGTAGTTTTTAGTATGATCTAGTTACTTTTAGGGATGTTTTCATTAGTTTTTATGCTAAATTCACATTTCTAGACTTTACTATGAGTTTGTGTGTTTTTCTGTGATTTCAAGTATTTTTTGGCTGAACTTGAGGGACCTGAGCAAAACTCTGATAGGAGGCTGACAAAGGACTGCTGATGTTGTTGGAATCTGACCTCCCTACACTCAAAATGAATTTTCTGGAGTTACAGAACTCCAAATGGAGCGCTCTCAACGGCGTTGGAAATTAGACATCTAGAGCTTTCCAGAAATATATAATAGTCCATACTTTATTCGTAATTACATGACGTAAACTGGCGCTCAACGTCAGTTCCATGCTGCATTCTGGAGTCAAACGCCAGAAACACGTTACGAACCAGAGTTGAATGCCCAAAACACATTACAACTTGGCGTTCAACTCCAAGAGAAGCCTCAGCTCGTAGATAGATCAAGCTCAGCCCAAGTACACACCAAGTGGGCCCCAGAAGTGGATTTTTGCATCAATTACTTACTTCTGTAAATCCTAGTAGCTAGTCTAGTATAAATAGGACGTTTTACTATTGTATTAGACATCTTTGGTCTCAGTTTTATTTTATTATTCATCTTAGGAGACTATTGATCACATTTTGGTGGCTGGCCATTCAGCCATGCCTGAACCTTCATCACTTATGTATTTTCAACGGTGGAGTTTCTATACACCATAGATTAAGGGTGTGGAGCTCTGCTGTACCTCAAGTTTTAATGCAATTACCACTATTTTCTATTCAATTCAACTTATTCTTCTTCTAAGATATTTGTTGCACTTCAACATGATGAATGTGATGATCCGTGACACTCATCATCATTCTCACCTATGAACGCGTGACTGACAACCACTTCTGTTCTACCTTAGACTGGGTGCATATATCTTGGATTCCTTAATCAGAATCTTCGTGGTATAAGCTAGAATTGATGGCGGTATTCATGGGAATCCGGAAAGTTTAACCTTGTCTGTGGTATTCCAAGTAGGATTCCGGAATTGAATGACTGTGACGAGCTTCAAACTCGCGATTGCTGGGCGTGATGACAAACGCAAAAGAATCAAGGAATTCTATTCCAACATGATCGAGAATCGACAGTTGATTAGCCGTGCTGTGACAGAGCATTTGGACCATTTTCACTGAGAGGATGGGATGTAGCCATTGACAACGGTGATGCCCTACATACAGCTTGCCATGGAAATGAATAAGAAGGATTGAAGGAAGGCAGTAGGAAAGCAGAGATCCAATAGGGACAAGCATCTCCATACACTTATCTGAAATTCTCACCATTGAATTATATGAGTAACTCTATGTTTATTTTCTGCTTTATTTGTTATTCGAAAACTCCATAACATTTATTATCCGTCTAACTGAGATTTACAAGATGACCATAGCTTGCTTCATACCAACAATCTCCGTGGGATCGACCCTTACTCACGTAAGGTATTACTTGGACGACCCAGTGCACTTGCTGGTTAGTTGTGTGAAGTTGTGACTAAGTGTGATTCACGTTTGAGACCGCTAACAAGTTTTTGGTGCCATTGTTGTTGATTACAATTTCGTGCACCAAGTTTTTGGCGTCGTTGCTAGGGATTGTTCGAGTATGGACAACTGGCGGTTCATCTTGTTGCTCAGATTAGGTAATTTTCTTTTTTATTTTCTTTTCAAAAAAAATTTTCAAAACTATTTTTCAAAATTTTCCCTTTGATTTCGAAAAATTCTTCAGAGTTTTTAAGAATGAATTTTAGAGTTTCAAAATGGTATGCTGAAGCTTGGCTGGCCATCAAGCTTTAGACTAACCTGGTATGATTCCTGGGATTTTGATTGAGGACTTTGAATTCATTACTTCCTTTTTTCTATATGTTTTTTCGAAAAAAATAAAATAAAATCCAAAAAAATAATAAAATTATAAAAATCAAAAATATTTTTGTGTTTCTTGTTTGAATCTTGTGTCATGTTTTAAGTTTGGTGTCAATTGCATATTCATCTTGTTCTTGCAATTTTCGAAAATTCATGCATTCATAGTGTTCTTCATGATCTTCAAGTTGTTCTTGGTAAGTCTACTTGTTTGATCTTGATAATTTCTTGTTTTGTATTCTTTGTTGTTTTTCATATGCATTTTTGCATTCATAGTGTCTAAGCATTGCAAATTTCTAAGTCTGGTATCTAAAAGCGTCTTCGTAAGTCTACTCTTCCTAAATCCTCATCCAAGCTATTGTCAAGGACTTCCGACTCAAAGCGTCTGCTACCACGTTCGTCTTTCCAGGGTGATAACTCAACTCGAAATCATAATCTTTAAGCAACTCCATCCACCTCCTTTGGCACATATTGATGACCGGAATTCACACCCCACAAATTTTTTATTATGAATCCGTTCTTTGGCAAGCGCACCAAATTATTGTCAAGTAATAACCCATAGAGGAGTGGGATCGTATCCACAGAAATTGCTAGATTTGAGAAATTTTAATCAATTGGTGAATTAGTCAAGCTGAGCAATATAGAGTATGATTACATAATTGTAAATAAGCAGGAATTTAAATGACTCAAAGATAAAGAGACGAAATAAAGTGCATAAGAGGAAATGGCGAGAATGTAAAGTGCAGAAACATAAATGACTGAATTGTAAATGGAAATGGGGATTAACAGAATTGTAAACAAAGCTATAAAGAATGTGGAAGATAAGAATAAGGGAATTCATTGAGACTGGGAGATATTGTTCTCTTTGGATTAAATCTAGCTCATCTCATCTTCACTCATGCAACTCATTGACCTCTTGGAAATCATGATTGATTGAGCCCCAATCCCTTGGTGACTCAATCTCTCAAATCTTGATAATCAACCAATTCCTTTGTCTAATTGCTCATCAAGAGAGATATGCTTGGTCCCTGATTATACCACACATCATCATAGCTCCCGGTAGAGGAAGGATTATATGTCACCATATCCAATCACCAAAACCCAGATTCTACTCAAGTGTGAGAAGGGATTTCAAGCATGGTTTCATGTTTTCTTTTCCAAGGTTCCCATGAAACCCATTTTGCATCAACCTCTTTTCCAAGATGATTGAACACTAGCATTAAAATGAAATTCCTTCTAGCAAATCAAAGAGAAGATGAAGAGAAGGAGAAATTCACTATCATTAATCCATCAAGTACAATAGTTTTCCATCTCTCAATGAGAGGGAAGTTAGCTACTCATAGCTCAAGGAAAATTACAAGAGATGGAAGAAGATGAAAAGTAAATCTAACTATGCTTTCAACAAAAGCTACTCCAATAAAAACTCTAACAACCCCCTTCTCAGTACTCTCGGGGGTTATTTATACTACTCTTACTACTAGAGATAAAAAAATTACAAAAAGAAAAGAAAATTACAATTGGAGGAAAAAAGAAAACTCAATAAACGTGACCTCCAGTGGCTAGCATGTGACCGGCACTTCAGTGGCGTGCCACGCCCAGCTCTAATTTAAGCTTGGCGCGCCATGCCCAGCTCTCAAGTGGCATGCCCCCTTGTGTTGCTGTCCCTGGCGTGCCACGCCTTCGAGCCCAAGTGGCACGCCCAGGGTCTTCTCAAGCTTTGGTTATCCTGGCGTGCCACGCCTTCGAGCCTAAGTGGCACACCCAGGCTTTTTGTTGGGCTTTTGTTAGCATGGCGTGCTATGCCTTCGATCCCAAGTGGCACGCCCACGCCTTTGTCCTCCTTTTCTCTATTTTGGAAAGTTATACTAGCGTGGCACACCCAAGGTCTGGCGTGCCACGCCCCTTGTATGTGTTGGTTCCTTCATTGGTGTGCCACGCCTCAAAACTCAAGTGGCACGCCCATGTTTTCTTCTTATTGATGATTGATGCTGGCGTGCCACGCCAGAGACTCAAGTGGCACGCCCAAGTGAGAAATGATCGCTGGCGTGCCACGCCTTCGACACCAAGTGGCATGCCTATATGGTTGGCCTCCTACCTCCCTCTCTGGAAAATATAACTACCGTGCCACGCCCATAATTCCTCCTCGTTCCAAGAGCTAGCGTGCCATGCCCAACATCCAAGTGGCACGCCTAGATGATTAGTGAGGGTTGGCGTGCCACGCCTTGGCATTCAGGTGGCACGCCTAAGTGAGGATGAGAGCCTGGCGTGCCATGCCTTCGATCTTAAGTGGCACGCCCTAGTGATGGTTGAGGGCTGGCGTGCCACACCTTCGATATCAAGTGGCATGCCCCCATTTACTTGGCCTTCTTTGAAGCTTGGCGTGCTACACCTGGGCTTCAAGTGGCATGCCCCAAGTGAGGATGAGGGCTTGGCGTGCCATGCCTTTGATCTCAAGTGGCACGCCCATGTGTTTGGACCTTCAATCTCGCCTCTGGAAATTTGTACTGGCATGCCACACCGTGCAGCTCAAGTGGCATGCCCAAGTGATGATGGCCCTCTTTAAGCTTGGCGTGCCACGCCTGGCTCCTCAAGTGGCACGGCCAAATGATGATGAGAGCTTGGTGTGCCACGCCTTCGACACCAAGTGGCACGCCCAAGTGCTTGGACCTTTGGATTGATGAATTGGCCTGCCACGCCCCATGTTTCAACTGGCACGCCTATAGTGGTTGATGGTGCTGGCGTGCCACACCCATCCTGGCATGCCACGCCCCTCTTGTGGCTTCTAGCATTGCTCTCTGAAAACTTGTACTAGCGTGCCATGCCCAGCTCCTGGCGTGCCACGCACATATACTTTCGTGGCGTTTGCTCTAAGTGGCATGCCAGTTTTACATGCCCAGCTCTGTTTTGTTGTTTTCTTCCCTTTTTGTTGCACTTTTCACCTAAAAATCAGCATAAACTCATTTCAAAACAATGTACCATAATACTTATCATTTAGCTCGTGAAATTGCATTGAAACAATGAATATGTGCTCTTTTTATGGTCCTTTTGCATAGGTAAAAAGGGTAAATGATGCAAGTCATCACAACACCAAACTTAAGCTTTGTTTGTCCCAAGCAAATCAATGTGAGTTGCTCTTAAATGAATTGAGACTTCAACCATAAATAAATGCATTCATTACCAAGAATAAGGCTAAGTATTAACACATGCATGAGTATTTGTTGTTTCAATGCCACAATGAACTCCTTGACTCTTGAGGATTTCGCAAGTGTTTGTCTTAGGTGCCCTTTTTATTGATTGTCACCTTGAAGTAGCAAGAGTTGCTTCTTTTTCTTTTCTTTTCAATTGACCACAACTCTAAGTGTTTTGTCTCAAGACGACCCTTTAGCTTAGGCTTTCAATTAGCACTCCCAAACCAGTTGGTTTTAGGGTGCTAGGTGTTAAAACACCCCTAAGAATTTACTTGCCTAGGTCTTTCTTCTTGACACATCTCCACCACAAGCATCTACTAGGATTATTGATGATTGAATTCTTAGTCGGTATAGAAATTATCAAGTAACCAATTGTAGTATAGTCTAAACCGACACAAAATTCATCATCAAACAATTCTACAATCTATGATCGAGAGTATTAATCCCGAGTCGTTCTTTCCTAGGAATGCTACAAGGATGCATGTTATTGGTTAAGCGGTCTTTTGTGGTTTAAAGAGTGTGGCATAAAAGTGCTAATAAAAGAAAACAACAATCAATCAACTGACTCAACCACTAGGCCAAGTGAGGGAATGCTACTCCATATCTAAAGTTGGCATTTTCTCAAACACTTGGAGAGCAAGAATAAAAGACATGGTAGAATTGAGAAGAGACTTAGAATCAAAGTAATTCAATACAAGAGATTAACAACAATCAACAATGAATCAACAATGAAAATGAGATTTCCAATGCATTAATAGAATCCAAAACAACAAAGTTAAATCTAAGATCTATGAGAATTGAACAATTACAAGCACTAATTGAGATTAGAGAAGAAGATCTACAACATGAACAAAGTAAATTGAGGGTTGCAATGGATCTCACTAAGGAATGGTTAAGAATTGAGAAGATGAAGATGAACCCTAGAGAGAGGTTGGAGTCTCTCCCTCTACAAATGTAACTAACTAAAAATATCTAAGAAAACTTGTGGAATGAGTGTGTGGATGTGAATGTGTGTTAATCCCCTTCAATCCTTGGTTCTTATATGCAGTTTGGCGCCAAAGTTGGTTGCTGAAACCCTCCAAAATCGCTAGACACGTGTTGCAATAACATAATCACGTGCGGACTACGACGCATACGCGCACGATACGCGTGCACGCCCCTGGCCGATTCTGCAATGTGCGCACGAGCGCCTTGTGCGCGTGCGCGTGCTTGGCCGAGATCAATTTTTTTGGCTTTTTGTGCTTCTCTCCACTTGCATGCTTCCTTCCTTACTCCTTTGATCCATGCCTAGCCTATTTCAACCTGAGATTACTAGTAAACACATCAAGGCATCTTATGGAATCAAGGATGAATTAAAATTATCAAATTAAAGGCTTAAAAAGCATATTTTTACACTTAAGCACAAATACAGGAGAGATAACAAAACCATGCTAATTCATAGGCTAAATGCGAGAAAAGGTCATCAAAATACTCTAAATTCCATACAAGATAAACCCTAAAAATGGGGTTTATCAATTATCTAACTCTTTTTGAGCTATTTATGTGTCTTTTCATCCTTGTAGTTGATGCTCAGAGCCTTGGGTCTTTCTATTACTTACTACTTCTTGGTTCTGTAGATATTCAAGGGACATCCTTAACTTTTACTTGTCACTTCCTCTAAGTCTAATTACTCATCATGACTTATTTTCTTTTTAATTCATTCATGGTCCTGCACTTAGTTCCTTTATCTCTTGGTTTTGAACACCCTTACTTGGTCTTATCCACTTTTACTCTTGTTTTTGCACAACTCACAATAGACTCTTATGGAAACAAACATTCTTTTATTGATGACTGAGGGACTTCAAACATCATTTCACTTTCTTTCTTAAAAACATAGAGGACTCATAAAAGATTTTAGGACATAAGCAAACTAAGCATTAAAAATAAACTATCCTAACATTTCAACTTATTATTGAACAGAAATTAAAACTTGAAGAAAACTAAACAGAGTTTTAGAGTTATGAGAATGTCAACCATGGGACTTAACAACCTTTGAGTAGCTTCAGTTCATTGGCCCTTTTCCCTTGTCATTCTTCTTGGAAGGGGAGGAGTCATCACCATTCTTCTTGGAGGATCCTTCTTGAGCCTTTGTGTCCTTAGGCTTCCAAAATCCTAGCCTTCACATGTAGGACTTTACATTTTCTTTGTGCTGGTATGCAATTTCTTCTTGCCTTGCACTGAGTTCCTCTACCTTTCGTATGTATGTTGGGTAGTTGGAGTTTAGATTGGCTATTGCATTACATAGATAGCTCAACTTTGTTTGTGCATAGCCATCATATTGCCCCCTCGCTATGGTTCTAGCATCATAGAGATGCCTAAACTCAGCAAGGTTCACTAGCTGGTTCTGTTATTATTCCATGATTATTCCGAGGCTACCTTGCAGTACACCCCAATTGATCTGGTCTCGCTGCTCCTTCAATTGCTCCATACTTCCTTGGAGTTGTTGTATGTTCTCATTCATGTGGTCCCATTGTTGTTGTTGCTATTTGAGTTGGTTGACATCCTCCTTCAGGTGGTGTATGTCGCCTTTCATTTGGTGTATGTCTCCTTGCAGTTGTTCCCAATTGAATCCTTCTACGAATTGTTGGTATTGTTGTTATGGTCGTGGTTGAAGTGCTAGGTACTATGGTTGTTCCTCAGCTTCTTCTTCTTGTTGTGGTTGCCTGATGCATGAAAACTTGTCTCTTAACAAATTTCCCTTCAGCAAGTATACCGAATTATCGTCAAGTAAAACTCACAATAGAGTGAGGTCGAATCCCACAAGGATTGATTGGTCAAGCAACTTTAGTTAGAAGAATATGCTAGTTGAGCTAAATAGAATTTAAATTGGGAACTTGCAGAAATTTAAATGGCTGGAAGTAAATAACAGAAATTAAAGTGCAGAATCTTAAATGGGGATTTGGGGTAATGAGCATGAAAATAAATGGCAAAAAGTAAAGAGAATGGGTAAGATCAGAAATGGGGAAATCATTAGGTTCAGGAGATGTTGCATTCTCCGGATCAAGTTCATTCTCATCTCTTCCTCAATCAATGCATTCATTGATCTCCTTGGCAATCTTAAGTGATTGGATCCCAATTCTTTGGCAATCCAATCTCTCTAAGCTTGAACAATTGCCCAATTTCTTGATTTAATTGTTCATGGGAAGAGATGAAGTGTGATCACTAATTATACCACATGTATTTCCAAATCAAAGTGTTGGGAGGATTACATGTCACTATATCCGCCCAAACCCCAATTTGGTCCAACATGAGAAAGCATTTCTAGCATGATCTCCTCATCCCTTTTCCAAGGCTCAAAGGAGATCCAATTATGGAGAGTTTCTTTTCCAAGACAACTAACCAATTGAATTAAGATCGAAAGCTTTCTAGTAAGATCAAGAGAAAAGAATGAAGAAGAAGAATGAAAACTATAATTGATCCATCAAATTACAACAGAGCTCCCTAACCCAATGAAAGGGGTTTAGTTGTTCAAAGCTCTAGAAATGAAAAGTAGCAAAAAAGAAGAATCCATGCTAAAAGTGCAGAAAAGTAAATATACAGAGAGTAGTTTCCAAAAGTGCCAAGCTTCTCTATAGTTCAAAACTACTCCTATATATACTACTCCTCTTGATCTTCTAGTGAGTTCTTCAAGTCTTGGATGTGGGCTCTGGATCTTGAGTTGAATCAGTTCTCATCTTTAGTGGGCCCAGCTTGCAGAGAAATATGAATTACGCTTGGGCATTTAGTGAGATTAACGTTGAGTGCCATTGTGGGTTCGAGAACGTTAGTGGCATTCACTTTTTCCACTAACGTTCCACCCTCATGTACCCACGTTAACTCTAACGTTAGTGGTCTTAACGTGACCACTAATGTTGCCTTCTCAATTTTTGGCCAACGTTATTGGGACTCACTTTTTCCAATAACGTTGGCTTATACCCCTTCGCGAACGTTATTGGAAATCACTTTTCCCATTAACGTTGCTTGGTGCCTTTTGTTCCTACGTTAGAATTCACGTTAGTGTAGCTAACGTGACTCTTAACGTGGGTGTGTCTCACCTTCGAGAGTGTTAGTGACACTCACCTTTGTCACTAACGCTCCAAATGCCCTAATTCTCTACGTTAGAACTCACGTTAACTAAGTTAACGTGGCTCTTAACGTAGTAGTTATGCCATCTTCCAACATTAGTGACAAAAGTGAGTGTCACTAACGTTGGCTCCTTGATCTCAACTCCACGTTAACTCTCACGTTAATGGTCATAACGTGAAAGTTAACGTAGGCAATGCTAGTTGGTTCAACGTTAGTGACAAAAGTGAATGTCACTAACGTTGGCTTTTGTTTTCCTCTTCCACATTAGAGTTCACGTTAACTAAGTTAACGTGACTCTTAACGTGGATCATTGCCATGTTTTCCAACGTTAGTGGTGTTCACTTTTACCACTAACATTGGAGAAAAACGTTATTGGTGTTCACGTTTTCTCTTAACGTTGGAGTTCCCTTTTGCTTCTACGTTAACTACCATGTTAACTTAGTTAACGTGGCAAGTAACGTGAGCTATGGATGGCTTTGCAGGCGTTATTGGTGATCACTTTTCTCCTTAACGTTGCAAGCTTTTTACCATTCCACGTTAGTGTTTACGTTAACTAGGTTAACGTGAATACTAATGTGGTTCTTCCTTGCTTCCTTTGTCCTGAAATCAAGCAATTAAAGTGCATCAAAGCTCTAGCCAAAGTCATGAGATTATACATCATCAATTTGTCATGCAATTCTAGCAAAATTCTCATGAAATCATGCAAAGTTCATAATAGTTGCTTGAATCAAGGTGTAAGTGTAATTTCATCCAAAACTTGTCTTATTCACTAAGAAAATGCATGAAACTACCCTAAAACAGTAAAGAAAAGGTCAATGAAACTAGCCTAGATGCCCTGGCATCACAACACCAAACTTAAAGCTTGCTTGTCCCTAAGCAAGTACTGAAGCATAAGAAGAATGAAATGAAAGAACAAGAAGATAAAATAGAAGTAGAATTCCTGGTTTATGGGGTTTCATGCATAGCAACTTAGGTTCCTCCCCTTTAGGGTTCAAGCCTTTATCAAATCCTTGGTCACTTTCTTGATTGCATCCTTTGAGACTTCTTTCTTATTGATCCTTCCTTTTTTTTAAGGTTTATTTTTCTTTTGGCTAAGTGCTTTGTAAAAGGGTGACTCTTTATGATAAGCTTTCAGCCAACACTCACAAACCAGTTGGTTCAAGGTGTTAGGTGTTAAGGCACCCTAAGGACTTACTCCCTCAAGTCTCTTTC
>NC_029777.3:53222649-53237100 GCF_000817695.3 Arachis duranensis | reverse complement strand
TTCCTTTCTTGAGACCTTGGTGTCCAGCACCTCTTTGGGTTACTAAGTGTTCTGTAGCAAAGGTTACTCTTGATAGTGGACTTTCAGCTGATAATCCCGGATTAGTTACCAAGTGATAAGGCACCCCTAAGAGCTTATTCATCCAAGTATATCCCTTGCACATAAACACCACAGACACATGCCTCAATTTTGAAACCCTTGGTGCCTAGCATTATTTCTTATCGTGTTTCTTTCTTTTTTTTATTGGGATCTTATTGTTTAGTTAGTCTCAAAGGATGTGTCTCAAACATAGGACTTAGGATAGATAGTTACTTTTTTTCCTTATTTGGTGAACCAACTTAGCTTACTAATTATCCTACCACAAACATTCAGAATGCACTTCACAAAATAACTCCACTCTTGTTCTTTTCATAACATTTTCTTTTTGATTAACTTAAAGAGACAAGCATACAAGTAAGAAAGTTGAAAGTGAACACTCGAGACATTAAGCTAGCACACTTGGATGTGAATAAAGAGGAACAAGTAAAAGACGCAGGTTCTATTCAATCATTTTTCACTTAGAGTTCTGCATTTCGAGATGGTTTGAAACAACCTCATGATATCTTCCTTGGTATTCTCGTCCTAGCATTTGCATCCCTGTCTATTTCCTTGGATGATGGGGTATGCTCATTCCCTGAGATTGATTGAATTCTTGCAACACTATTGAAAGTTGCTTGTTCTCCAAGCACTTGGAAGAGGGTTAGGATGCATGTGTGCTTGTGAGCTTCAGAACTTAACTTGGTGTGTGAACACCAAACTTAGTTCTTTGCTTACTTGACAAATTGGATGCATGTAAGAACCTTGTGTGCTTTTTATTAAGAAACAACTATGAGCTAAAAAGATAATCTATGTTTTAGAGGTTAAGCCTCTGTCAAGTAAGTTCTCTAATTGCTAGAGGAATGCTTCATCACTAAGGGTTGCAATGCACTCTTCAGCTGGAGTTTTGGTGGAACACCAAACTTAGAGCCCTATATTCACCCTTGAATTGTTTTTGGTGTGTAACACCAAACTTAGCTCCTCACACTATAGAGAATCCAACTTGAAATTTTTATTGAAAGACTTATGAAAAGAGAATTACCTCAGGTTGGGTTGTCTCCCAACAAAGCGCTATTTTAGTGTCTCTAGCTCGACGATTCTTTCCTTAATTGAGGTTATACTTCTGTTTGGGGGTCTCCCCCATGCTGCCCAAGTAGTGTTTAAGTATTTGTCCATTCACAGTGAATTTTCTCTTTGAGCCTTCTTCCATTATTTCTATGTGTCCATAAGGTAAGACTTTTGTGACTAGAAAGGGTCCCGACTATCTTGATTTGAGTTTCCCAGGAAAGAGTTTTAGTCTAGAGTTGTAGAGAAGCATATGTTGCCCTTCTTCGAAACTTCTGGGCACCAAGTTGAGATCATGTCTCCTTTTTGCTTTTTCCTTATAGATCTTGGTATTTTCATAGGCTTGAGATCTAAATTCTTCCAATTCTTAAAGCTGCAGGACCTTTTTTTCACCAGCAGCAGTGCTATCTAGGTTCAGTGTTTTAAGGGCGCAGGAGGCCTTGTGCTCCAGCTCTAATGGCAAGTGACAAGCCTTACCATACACCAGTTGATATGGGGACATCCCAATTGGTGTTTTGAAGGCTGTCCTGTATGCCCAAAGAGCATCATCTAGCTTCTTTGCCCAGTCCTTTCTTGATATCCCCACAGTCTTTTCCAGAATCCTTTTCAACTCTCGGTTAGATATCTCTGTTTGCCCACTTGTTTGGGGATGATAAGGTGTGACAACCTTATGCTTCACCCCATATCGCAGGAGTAGGGCTTCCAATGGTCTATTGCAGAAATGGCTCTCTCCGTCATTGATGAGGGCTCATGGGACTCCAAACCTGGTGAAGATATTCCTTCGAAGAAAGTTTATGACTACCTTGTTGTCATTAGTTGGGGTCACCACTGCCTCCACCCATTTAGATACATAATCTACTGCCACCAAGATAAACTTGTTTGAATATGAGGGTGGAAATGGTCCCATGAAATCAATTCCCCATACATTAAACAGTTCAAGTTCTAGAATGTATTGCTGTGGCATCTCATTTCTCTTGGGCAGGTTGCCAGCCCTTTGGCATTCGTTGCAGCTTCTCACCAATTCCTTAGCATCTTTGAAGATAGTGGGCCAGAAGAACCCACATTGCAACACCTTTGCGACAGTTCTTTCTCCTCCAAAGTGACCTCCATAACTAGCACTATGGCAACTCCACAGGACCCTTCGTCCTTCTTCTTCTGAGATGCACGTCCTAAGGATTCCATCTAAGCATTTATTAAAGAGATAGGATTCATCCCAAATGAAATACTTGGCATCATTGATGAGTTTCCTTCTTTGATATTTGTTAATTCCAAGGGATAAGTCACCGGCTGCTTTAAAATTGGCAATATCCGCAAACCAAGGTGCTTTATGAATCATCATTAGCTGCTCATCTGGGAAGAATTCATTTACACTTGTATCATGGGCATCATCCTTCTCACAAGGGATTCTGGATAGATGGTCTGCCACTTTGTTCTCCACACCCTTTTTGTCTCTAATTTCAATGTTGAACTCCTGCAACAATAAGATCCATCTGATTAGTCT
The DNA here is from genome assembly GCF_000817695.3 of Arachis duranensis. Taxonomy (NCBI): domain Eukaryota; kingdom Viridiplantae; phylum Streptophyta; class Magnoliopsida; order Fabales; family Fabaceae; genus Arachis; species Arachis duranensis. Next base: position 53,234,459 of record NC_029777.3, on the reverse strand, counting down.
TGGTTTTGACTCTTGTTTGGCAAATAGATATTTGAGTGCTGTGTGATCAGTAAAAACAATAACTTTAGAGCCAATAAGATATGATCTAAATTTGTCAAATGCAAAAACTATTGCCAGCAACTCCTTTTCGGTAGTGGTATAATTCCTTTGAGTATCATTAAGGACCTTGCTGGCATAGTATATGACATGCACCAAATTTTCTTTTCTCTGCCCTAACACTGCCCCAACTGCAAAATTAGATACATCACACATCAGTTCGAATGGTAAATTCCAATCAGGTGGGGTGATGATAGGAGCTGAGGATAGCCTCTTTTTCAAGTTTTCAAATGCTAGCATGCATTTCTCATAAAAAATAAATGGTGTATCAGACATCAGGAGATTGCTTAAGGGCTTGGCTATCTTTGAAAAATCTTTAATAAACCTTCTATTGAAGCCAGCATGTCCCAAAAAGCTCCTAATTGCCTTGACATCACTTGGTGGAGGTAACTTTTCAATTTGCCCCACCTTAGCTATGTCTACCTCAATGCCTTGATTAGAAACTTTATGGCCAAGAACTATTCCATCTGTCACCATGAAATGACATTTTTCCCAGTTCAAGACTAAATTGGTTTCTTGACATCTTTTCAATACCAAGGCAAGATGGTTTAGGAAATTAGGGAAGGAATCTCCAAATACTGAGAAGTCATCCATGAAAACTTCAATGAACTTCTCTATCATATCTGAAAAGATGGAGAGCATGCAGTGTTAAAAAGTTGTGGGTGCATTACATAGCCCAAATGGCATGCGCCTGTAGGCAAACACTCCATATGGGCAGGTGAATGATGTTTTCTCTTGGTCTCTTGGATCAACCACTATTTGGTTATATCCTGAATAACCATCTAGAAAATAATAATATGCATGTCCTGCAAGTCTTTCCAATATTTGATCCATGAAAGGAAGTGGGAAATGATCTTTTCTTGTGGCTTCATTGAGCTTCCTGTAGTCAATACATATCCTCCAGCCCGTGATGGTTCTTGTAGGAATTAGCTAATTCCTTTTGTTGGGCACCACAGTGATTCCTCCTTTCTTGGGAACCACTTGGACTGGACTGACCCATGGGCTATCAACTGGACTGACCCATTGGCTATCTGAAATTGGATAGATTACTCCTCCCTGCCACAACTTCATAACTTCTTTCTGCACTACTTCCTTCATTGCTGGATTTAACCTTCTTTGGGGCTGAATGGAAGGTCTGGCACCTTCTTCCAGGAGTATCTTATGCTTGCATATGGCTGAACTGATTCCTTTCAAGTCAGCAAGTGTCCATCCAATGACATCCTTATGCTTTTGTAAGACTTGAAGCAACTCTTCCTCTTGTTCTTGGCTGATGGCTGAATTTATGATCACTGGATAACTTTTATTTTCTCCCAAGTATGCATACTTGAGAGTGGTTGGCAGTGCTTTAAGCTCCAGTTTGGGCACTTCTTTTCTTTCCTCCTTTTCTTCTAGCATGCCTTGAATATGTATTTCAGCGACTGCAGCTTCTTCGCTTGCTGCTAATTCTTCTTTTGTTGATGCTTCAAGTTCTTCTTCAAGAGTTTCTTGTACCAAAGCTTCTACGGAGTCCAACCTCATACATTCTCCCAATGAGTTGTGTGGGTAACTCATGGCCTTAAACACATTGAATGTCATTTTCTCCTCGTGTAATCTAAGGACAAGTTCACCCTTTTGGACATCAATAATGGCTCCGGCAGTGGCTAAAAATGGCCTTCCCAGGATGATGGAAGTCTTAGCTCCTTCCTTCATGTCTAATACCACGAAATCTGCTGGAAAGATGAAGTCTCCCATCTTCACCAACAAATCTTCTACTATCCCATGGGAAAATTTGAATGATCTGTCTGCTAGTTGTAGGGCCATTCTTGTTGGTTTGGCTTTCTCAATCTTCATTTTTTCATCATTGCTAGAGACATTAGATTTATGTTGGGTCCTAGATCACATGAAGCCTTTTCCACAGTGATTTCTCCAATGATACAAGGGATTTGGAAACTCCCAGGATCCTTCAATTTCTGGGGCAATTTGTATTAGATGATGGCGCTGCATTCTTCCGTGAGTACTACAGTCTCATTGTTCTTCCAGCTTCTCTTTTTGGTCATCAATTCCTTCAAGAACTTGGCATAGAGTGGCATTTGCTCTATTACTTCAACAAAGGGTATGTTTATTTGTAGTTTCTTGAAGATTTCCAAGAATCTTGAGAATTGGTTGTCCTCTCCCCTCTTATTTAATTGCAGTTGCTGGGGGTATGGAGCCTTTGAGAGGCATGGTTTGAGCGTTTCTCCTTCTTGATGTGACTTAGGGGTTGAGGTTTGAGCTTCCTCATGTCCCTTGTTTTCTTCATCTAATTTCTTCTCTGGTGGTTTTTTGTGGGTCTCCTTCAACTCCTTCCCACTTCTGAGGGTGATGGCTTGACATTTCTCCTTTGGTATTGAGTTAATATTACTGCAATTGTTATGTCCAGGGACTTGCTTGAATAAGAATTCAATCTGTGTTTCTAGTTTCTTGATGGCAGCATCTTGATTCTGCATGTTGGATTGCACTTCTTCCCGGAAAGCTTTACTATCTTGAATTTCCTTGCATAGATTTTTGAGTAGAGCCTCAATCTTTGATAATCTCTCCTCGGTTATTGATGATGGGTTGAGATTAGGTGGTTTAGAAGGGTGGTTAGATGGATGTTGGTAGGATCTCTGTGAGGTGTGTTGATGAGTTGCATTGTTGTTGGAATTGAGGTTGTGGCGTCTCTGATCTTGCCCTTGGTCTTGTTGGTTTTCCCACCTAAAGTTGGGGTGATTTCTCCATCCAGAGTTGTAAGTTTTGGAGTATGGATCATGGACTTGTCTAGGTGAGTTTCCAACATAGTTGGCTTGCTCCCAGTCACCTTCTTCTCCTATGTTCGCTCCTTCTTGAGCTGACGATGAAGTGATTACTGCTGCAACTTGATTTTCCTCTACCTTCTTGGTAAGATTTGCTAGCTGCTTGGTGATCATCTTATTTTGAGCTAACAATGCATCCATGTGGTTCAGCTCTATTACTCCTCTGGTGTTACTTCTTTCGGAGGCATAAAAGTAGTCATTCTCAACAACTGTTTCAATGACATCTATGGCTTCTTCAATGGTTTTTTTTCTTGTTTAGAGAGCCTCCTGATGAATGATCCACAGCCTTCTTTGACTCATAGAAAAGACCTTCATAGAAAATGTGAAGTTGAACCCATTCATTGAACATATCTGGTGGGCATCTTCTTGTTAAGTCTTTGAACCTTTCCCATGTTTCATAGAGAGTCTCACCATCTTGTTGCCTGAAAGTTTGCACCTCAGCTTACAGCCTGTTGATTATTTAAGGAGGGTAAAATCTTGCCAAAAATTTGTTCATCACATCTTCCCAATTTGTTAAGCTCTCCTTTGGGAAGGATTCAAGCCATTTGGATGACTTGTCCCTGAGTGAAAAAGGGAACAAGAGCAGCCTATAGACATCCGGATAGACTCCATTAGACTTCACAGTGTCACAAATTCTCAGAAAGGTGGTTAGATGTTGATTGGGGTCTTTTTGAGCATTTCCTCCAAATGAACAATTGTTCTGAACAAGGGTGATGAGCTGGGGTTTTAGTTCAAAATTGTTGGCATGTATGGTGGGCTTTTGAATGCTACTTCCACAGTTTCCTGGATTAGAATTGATATAGGAACCTAGAACTCTCCTTTCTTGCCCAGCACGGTTTGCATGGCCTTCTCGAGCATGGTTGTGAGCTTTTTCTTCATGATTGTTCTCCAAATTCTCTTCCATATTGGGTTCAAAGTACTCTTCCTCTTCCTCAGCACCAATAATTCTTTTTCCTCTTGCTTCCCTTCTTAGTCTCTAAAGGGTCCTTTCAGGTTCTGAATCGAATGATGTTGAAACTCCTTCTCTTCTCCCTATCATACAACAGACAGATTGCACAACAGGAGATAAAATGAAGAAACTATTCTTGTTAGAGTAATTGTTAGTGTGAGTGATGCAAATTATCAAACAGTTCGTGGGTTAGTAAGCAGAATTGTAATCAACAAAGAAAGAAAGAACGAAAAACAAAGAGGGTACAGGGGATGAGGAAGAAATTAAAACGAAGTAAAGGAAATTGACTGAATCAAATAAACAAATAACGAAATAGAAAAAAAAATTCTCAATCTAGTGACCTTCAAACTTAATCATTGTTGATTCAAAATCAATCCCCGGTAACGGCGCCATAAACTTGATGCATGAAAACTTGTCTCTCAACAAATTTCCCTTCGGCAAGTATACCGAATTGTCGTCAAGTAAAACTCACAATAGAGTGAGGTCGAATCCTACAAGGATTGATTGGTCAAGCAACTTTAGTTAGAAGAATATGCTAGTTGAGCTAAATAGAATTTAAATTCGGAACTTGCAGAAATTTAAATGGCTGGAAGTAAATAACAGAAATTAAAGTGCAGAATCTTAAATGGGGATTTAGGGTAATGAGCATGAAAATAAATGGCAGAAAGTAAAGAGAATGGGTAAGATCAGAAATGGGGAAATCAATGGGTTCAGGAGATGTTGCATTCTCCGGATCAAGTTCATTCTCATCTCTTCCTCAATCAATGCATTCATTGATCTCCTTGGCAATCTTAAGTGATTGGATCCCAGTTCCTTGGCAATCCAATCTCTCTAAGCTTGAACAATTGCCCAATTCCTTGATTTAATTGCTCATGGGAAGAGATGAAGTGTGGTCACTGATTATACCACATGTATTTCCAAATCAAAGTGTTGGGAGGATTACATGTCACTATATCCGCCCAAACCCCAATTTGGTCCAACATGAGAAAGCATTTCTAGCATAATCTCCTCATCCCTTTTCCAAGGCTCAAAGGAGATCCAATTATGGAGAGTTTCGTTTCCAAGACAACTAACCAATTGAATTAAGATCGAAAGCTTTCTAGTAAGATCAAGAGAAAAGAAAGAAGAAGAAGAATGAAAACTATAATTGATCCATCAAATTACAACAGAGCTCCCTAACCTAATGAAAGGGGTTTAGTTGTTCATAGCTCTAGAAATGAAAAATAGCAATCTCATCTTTAGTGGGCCCAGCTTGCAGAGAAATATGAATTAGGCTTGGGCATTTAGTGAGATTAACGTTGAGTGCCATTGTAGGTTCGAGAACGTTAATGGCATTCACTTTTTCCACTAACGTTCCACCCTCATGTACCCACGTTAACTTCAACGTTAGTGGTCCTAACGTGACCACTAACGTTGCCTTCTCAATTTTTGGCCAACGTTATTGGGACTCACTTTTCCCAATAACGTTGGCTTATACCCCTTCGTGAACGTTATTGGGAATCACTTTTCCCATTAACGTTGCTTGGTGCCTTTTGTTCCTACGTTAGAGTTCATGTTAGTGTAGCTAACATGACTCTTAACGTGGGTGTGTCTCACCTTCGAGAGCGTTTGTGACACTCACCTTTGTCACTAACGCTCCAAATGCCCAAATTCTCTACGTTAGAACTCACGTTAACTAAGTTAACGTGGCTCTTAATGTAGTAGTTATGCCATCTTCCAACGTTAGTAACAAAAGTGAGTGTCACTAACGTTGGCTCCTTGATCTCAACTCCACGTTAACTTTCACGTTAATGGTCTTAACGTGAAAGTTAACGTAGGCAATGCTAGTTGGTTCAACGTTAGTGACAAAAGTGAATGTCACTAATGTTGGCTTTTGTTTTCCTCTTCCACGTTAGAGTTACGTTAACTAAGTTAACGTGACTCTTAACGTGGATCATTACCAAGTTTTCCAACGTTAGTGGTGTTCATTTTTACCACTAATGTTGGAGAAAAATGTTATTGGTGTTCACGTTTTCTGTTAACGTTGGAGTTCTCTTTTGCTTCTACGTGAATACTAACGTGGTTCTTCCTTGCTTCCTTTGCCCTGAAATCAAGCAATTAAAGTGCATCAAAGCTCTGGCCAAAGTCATGAGATTATGCATCATCAATTTATCATGCAATTCTAGCAAAATTCTCAGGAAATCATGCAAAGTTCACAATAGTTGCTTGAATCAAGGAGTAAGTGTGATTTCATCCAAAACTTGCCTTATTCACTAAGAAAATGCATGAAACAACCCTAAAACAGTAAAGAAAAGGAAAGTGAAACTGGCCTAGATGCCCTGGCATCATTGCCCTTGTGGCACATGAGCTTGAGCTATATGCTCCCTGACCTTTTGGAGTGGGTTAACAGCTACCACCTTGGCCATCTTCTTGGCAGTTATGGGCTTTTCTTGCTCCACCATGACTTCATCAATAATCTTCTCAACCCCTGCTTCATCACATAACCTTTAGATGATGTTGGGAAATGCCAACCTTGAGTCATCTTTGGTGCTTTTCAATATTTTGTTGATGTTGTTGGCAATCATTTCCCCAATATCCACATTTTCCCCTTCATTATGCTGTATATGAGCACAGCTCTTTCTTTGGTTACCTCTGAAGTGTTGGATGTGGGAATTAAAGACCTCCTCACTAAGTCTAGCCACCCTCTAGCTTAGGGGCTCAAATTTCTTCTCCTCAACTAGTTGGGTCTTCCATCTTTGCTATTGATCCATTGTACAGTCAGCACACAAATCTCATTGAGAATTTCATCAAAGCTTGGGTCTTGTTGCTTTATTCTCTCTTCATAGCTCCGGGTGGAGCTTGTTTGCTTCACCATCAATATCCTGTTTATGATAGAGGGGCTGTAATCAATGGCCTTCCCCCTAACATAACTTAGATAGCCATAAGGTTGCCTAGGTTGGGGCACTGCATTGGCGTAAAATTCTCTGACCAAGCTCTCTACCACCTTTGTTGGTGGGTTGCACAAGAGTGCCCATTGATAATTGAACTCTTGTGTGGTTTATAATTTCACAAACGAAATCTCGTTGTAAGTATAGTTTCTAAACCAACAATAGTCCTTTCATACAAAAATTTTGGTTGTCACAAAGAACAAACCCCAAATAAGAATTAACCGGAGTATTTGGACTCCGGGTCATCTCACAAGGAGTTGCAATGAAGTGAATGATTATTGGTAATGAGGTATTTTTTTTTTGGGTTTTGATAAGAGACATAAAAAGTAAATGGTAAGAAAATTCAAATAACAAAAAGGCCTTGGCAAGGGTTGGTGGTCAAAGATCTCTATCCCTATCACTAACCACAACATGAGAATTGGCAAGGATCAACCCCATTAAGTCATCCTCTAACTAGTAAAGGAAAGTCAAATGAGCTATGTCAATCCAAGTCCATAAGTCCTAGTTCTCCACCAATTCAATTAGTGAGATCTAGAGTTAATGGCTCCCAATCGTCAATCACTTGGACATTAGTAACTCAAGAGTCCCTAAGTTACCTTCCCAAGCCAAGAGCACTAGAATTCTGTTCTAAACTCCAACCAAGCATTTCATCAAACACTTGGAAGGCATAAAAGGAAAGCATAGAAAAATTGCAAGGAAAGTGAATCTACACTACTCAATTGCAAGGAATTAAACAACAACAAATCAAATGAACCATAAAGAAACATGACTCATGAATTGCATTAAAGGAAAATAGAAGAACAAAAGTGCATCAACAACAAAGTAACAATTACAAGAATGAAATACAAAATTAGAGAGAGGAAGAGTATAGGAACAAGAATTGATAAAGAAAAAAGTGAATTAAAGCATGAAATTAACCTTGATTTAAGAATTCCTAATCTAAATCAAATCTAATCCTAATTTTAGAGAGAAGTGAGAGCTTCTCTCTCTAGAAAACTACTCCTAAAACTAAAACTATGACTAATGATCAAAAGTATCTAAGTTGGTTCATTCCCTCTTCAATCCTTGGCTCAAATAGCATCAGAAATGAGTTGGATTGGGCCCACAAGGCTTTAGAATTCGCTAGCCACGAGTTGCATTAAGTGAACCACGTGCTCCATCGGTGCGAGCACACAAAGTGCACATGCGCGCCCCTATACGCGATGCAACTATGGCAAATCTTATATCGTTTCAAAGCCCCAGATGTTAGCTTTCTAACGCAACTGAAACCGCATCATTTGGATCTCTGTAGCTCAAGTTATGGTTGATTAAGTACAAAGAGGTTGGCTTGACAGGTTTTACGGTTCCTTCATTTTTTCATGAGTTCTCCCATTTTGCATGCTTTTCTCCTCACTTCTTCCATCCAATACTTGCCTTCTAAACCTGAAATCACTTAACAAACATATCAAGGCATCGAATGGAATTAAGGTGAGTTAAATTTAGCTATTTTAAGGCTTAAAAAGCATGTTTTCTCATTTAAGCACAAATCAAGGGAGAATTGCAAAACCATGCTATTTCATTGAATAAATGTGAGAAAAGTTGATAAAATCCCCCAAAATAAGCACAAGATAAACCACAAAATTGGGGTTTATCAAATCTCCCCACACTTAAACCAAGCATGTCCTCATGCTAAGAATAAAGAAGGACAAGAAAAGGGTATGAACATTTATTCAATGCAAATAAACTACATGCACCTATCTATACGAATGCAACTAAATGCAAAATGATTCTACTTACTTGGTCAAGGATAAATCAATCTACAAGACATACATGCACAAGTAGGGCCAAGATCATATAACGATTCATGAATCCTACCAATTCAAGTATAAAAATGAAGTTCAAGTAGACTTGCAAGAAGAACTCTCATGAAAGCCAGGAATCAAGGAATTGAGCATCGAACCCTCACTAGAAGTGTTTGCACTCTAGTCGCTCGGTGTTTGGGGTTGATTCTCTCAATTCTCCCCTAATTATGCTTTCCAAGATTTGTTTTTCATCTAACAATCAACAATTATTCAATGCATGCATACAATTATCATGAGGTCTTTTCCTTCGGTTATAATGGGGTTAGGGTCAAGGTAGGATACATATTTGGTCAAGTGGACTAGAATTTGAATCTTTGATCAACTTAAACTTTCCACCTAACCTATGACAACCTATACAATTAAGTACTAATCTAACTACCCATTCTTCACTTTTTTTCACATACTCATGCATTTTCTTTTCATTTCACAACACATATGCATTGATTCTTATTGAATTTTACTTTAGGGCATTTTGTCCCCTTTTTATTGCTTTCTCTTTTTTTTCTTTCTATTTTTTTCTTTTCTTTTCCATACTTACTTACTTTTTCTTTTCTTTATCTTTTGTTTTTCTCATTTTTTTTCTTTCTTCCAAGACTATCAATGCATATGGTTTTACATTTAATTAACACGTGAGTATGTCCCAATTTCCAATATTGTTAACAAAATACAAAAACACACCCTTTTTCCCAACCAATGTCCCAAGTTTCCCCACTCTTGAATGATACTCACACACACTAGCCTAAGCTAATCAAAGATCCAAATTAAGGACATTTATTTATTTTTCGCTTTAAGGCTTGTAATGTGCTAAAATTAAGAACAAGTGGGTTAAGCGTAGGCTCAAAGTTGGCTAACAATGGAAGTTAAAAGGTAGGCTATTTGGGTAAGTGAGCTAATGAAATGATGGCCTCAATCATATAAATGCATGAATACAAAAAATAATGGAAATAGAGAATCGAACAAATCAAAGATCACAATTATAGAAAGAGAATAATGCGCACAAAAAGGAAAAAAATAAGTGGTTATATGATGTAACCACACAATTTTGGCTCAAAACTCACATGCTTGTGTTCTTAGCTCAAAAACCATGTTCCAAAATAAATTCTTCAAGCAAGTTTATCAAAAAAATTTTCAAATTGGTAGGGTGCCCTAAAAATAATTTTTCTTGGAAAAAAATCATCACCCTAACCAAGTAGTCCTAACATAAAAAGAAGTGATAGAATATATACAAATTATAACTAACATGCAACCTATCATGCAATGCAAAAACTAACTCACAAAAAAAATTGGTGTTGAAAAAGGAAGTTGTTACCCATGGAGGTCGGTTGGACGACCTCCCCACACTTAGAAATTTGCACCGTCCTCGGTACATGCAAAGAAGAGTAAGGTGGATGGGTTGCTACAATTGATGAGCTCCTTCAAAAGGTTGTGCGGGTGAACTTGTTTGTTGCCCCATTAGAAGATTTTCCATTCCTTTCCTTCTTGGTGGCCAACCTAAAAGGAGAGAAAAAGAAAGACAAGTAAGCCCATAACAAATATATTAAACCAAATAGAACATGGGCGGGGGCTAATGCCAACTAAGAGTGAGGTTCTCACTACATGGTAGCTACAACATGTGAGAAAACAATATAGGCAAAGGGCATATCAATTAATACTTGATGCAAGAACAAGTTAAAGCATAGGTACATGACATGAAAAGCATGTTGCATCAAACTTAATCAATAATTGTCACAAATAAGATTAGTGATAAGCATGAAAGTATTTGGCCCTATCCTAACACAATGACAACAATGTATAAACATAAGGGATCATGAGTTAGGAAGGACTAAAGCACTAATCTTGTATGTAGAGCAAATATTACAATTAATGTAACAAGTCACAAAGCACCAATACTAACCAAGAAACTATCAACAATTGAATATAAGAATCCAACACGAGTGGAAGTATGCGAATGCAATGGACAAAAGAAAATGGAAGAGGGAAAAAAACTCTTTTTTTTACCTGTGCGGACGCGCCAGGTGCGCGCACGCACGGGTTGCAGGCACAGAATAGGCACAAAAGTGGCACAACTCTCTGGAAAATGTACCAGGAGTGCAGATGGGCAATCGGCGCGCGCGCGCAAGGTACGCTAGCGCGTCGATTCGCGAATTGCCAAAAGGGCGCGTACGCGCCAGGTGCGCGCACGCGCGGATTGGTTTGTGCCTCAGGCATGGTGCTGCCACAGTGTAGGCGCAACTCTTGGGTCGATGTATGGAGGGGTGAGATTTTTCAATCCACGCGTCCGTGCACATGGCGCGCTCGCATGGATTGTCGAAAATGCTTGAGGCGCGTGTACGCACTACGTGCGCGCACACGCGGGTTAATGCTCTGTTTTTCAAAATTTGTCATGTTCTTGCACCAACCTAAGCATTCCAAACCTCTAAACAGCTACCCAAACACCATAAAAGCCTTATTTAACATATTAGACTACCAAATAGACTCAACAAACTAAACAAAACATGAAATCAATCTAATTCTACCAATATTTACAAAAGAGAAAAATGAAAAGATATTACCATGGTGGGGTGTCTCCCACCTAGCACTTTTGTTTATTGTCCTTAAGTTGGACTTATGGGGAGGTCCTCTCAAGGTGGCTTGTGTTTGTACTCATCCGTGAATCTCCAAGGATCTTTGCTTCTTGAATGGTTGACAGAATTTCCAACCATCTTCACCAATCTAGGGTAGAGTTCTACCCAAGATATGAGTCCCCATAGTTGGTCTTCACCTGGCGAACCGGGATCCCATATCTTATCCTCACACCCGTCTTCAATTTGCTCTTCATACTTTTTCTTTCCGGGTGGTTGACATATAGAATTCTCTTTAACATACCAAGTCTTCCTTCGACACCCTTGTAAAGTTTTTCTGTGATTTCAGGTATTTTCTGGCTGAAATTGAGGGACCTGAGCAAAAATCTGATTCAGAGACTAAAAAGGACTGCCGATGCTGTTGGATTCTGACCTCCCTGCACTCGAAGTGGATTTTCTGGAGCTACAGAAGCCCAATCGGCGCGCTCTCAACGGCGTTAGAAAGTAGACATTCTGGGCTTTCCAGCAATATATGATAGTCCATACTTTGCCCAATATTTGATGGCCCAAACCGGCGTACAAAGTCACCCTCAGAAATCCCAGCGTTAAACGTCGGAACTGGCACT
>NC_029777.3:53222068-53222529 GCF_000817695.3 Arachis duranensis | reverse complement strand
CGAAAATGCTTCATTGCTCAGCCCAAGCACACACCAAGTGGGCCCAGAAGTGGATTTTTATGTCATTTACTCATCTTTGTACACCTTAGGCTACTAGTTTTCTATAAGTAGGACCTTTTACTATTGTGTTAGAAATCGGGGAATCTTGGTAGCTATCTTCGTGTTTTATGCTATCTTAGATCATTGGGAGGCTGGCCATTCGACTTGATGAATGTGATGATCCGTGACACTCATCATCATTCTCACCTCTGAACGTGTGACTGACAACCACCTCCGTTCTACCTTCGACTGGGTGAATATCTCTTGGATTCTTTAACCGGAATCTTCGTGGTAGAAGCTAGAACTGATGGCGGCATTCAAGAGAATCCGGAAGGTCTAAACTTTGTCTGTGGTATTCTGAGTAGGATTCAAGGATTGAATGACTGTGACGAGCTTCAAACTCCTGAGGGCTGGGCGTTAGT
>NC_029777.3:53221452-53221812 GCF_000817695.3 Arachis duranensis | reverse complement strand
CGCTTATCTGAAATTCCTACCAATGAATTACATAAGTATCTCTATCTTTATCTTTATGTTTTATTCGTATATCACCATACCTATTTGAGTTTGCCTGACTAAGATTTACAAGGTGACCACAACTTGCTTCATACCAACAATCTCTGTGGGATCGACCCTTACTCGCGTAAGGTTTATTACTTGGACGACCCAGTACACTTGCTGGTTAGTTGTGCGAAGTTGTGTTTATGCCATGGTATTGAACACCAAGTTTTTGGATTCATTACCGGGGATTATTTGATTTGTGAAAAGTATTGATCACAATTTCGTGCACTAAGTTTTTGGCGCCGTTGCCGGGGATTGTTGAGTTTGGACAACTGA
>NC_029777.3:53220420-53221247 GCF_000817695.3 Arachis duranensis | reverse complement strand
AGCTTGTTGATTTCTATCAATCTTGCTTTTGGAGCAGTGATCTGCTAAGGCTTGGCTGGCCATTGGCCATGTCTAGTGTTTTGGACCGAAGCTTTCCTTGAAAGCTTGGCTGGCTGTGAAGCCATGTCTAATTCCTGGACCGAAGTCTTAGACTAGCATTGCACTGATTCCTGGAATTCTCATTAAGAATTTTGATACCTTTATTTTCTTTTCCACTTAATTTTCGAAAAAGCACAAAAAAAAATTACAAAATCATAAAATCCAAAAATATTTTATGTTTCTTGTTGAGTCTAGTGTCTCATATTAAGTTTGGTGTCAATTGCATGTTTCTGTTCTTCTTGCATTCATGCATGTGTCTTAGTGATCTTCAAGATGTTCTTGATGATTTCTTACTCTAATCTTTAAATTCTCTTGACTTGAGTGTTTTGTGTGTCTGATGAGCGGATAATTTATACGCTTTTTGGCATTGTTTTTATATAGTTTTTAGTAAGTTTAAGCTACTTTTAGGGATGTTTTCATTAGTTTTTATGTTAAATTCACATTTCTGGACTTTACTATGAGTTTGTGTGTTTTTCTGTGATTTCAGGTAAATTCTGACTGAAATTGAGGGATTTGAGCTAAACTCTGAAGAAGGCTGACAAAAGGACTGCTGATGCTGTTGGAATCTGACCTCCCTGCACTCGAAATGGATTTTCTGGAGCTACAGAACTCCAATTGGCGCGCTCTCAACGGCGTTGGAAAGTAGACATCCAGGGCTTTCCAGCAATATATAATAGTCCATACTTTATTCGAAGAATGACGACGTAACTTGGCGTTAAACGCCAAGT
>NC_029777.3:53201239-53201475 GCF_000817695.3 Arachis duranensis | reverse complement strand
CTCACGTAAGGTTTATTACTTGGACGACCCAGTACACTTGCTGGTTAGTTGAACGGAGTTGTGAAGAAAATAAACAATGTCGTCAGAGTATACATCCTTTATAAACAAAGAACAAGTGATCACAATTTCGTCCACCAGTGTCTCATATGCATTCTCATTAGTGTCAGTAGTATACAAACTGCTAAGTTTGGTGTCTTGCATGCATTGTTATTTGATTCTTGTTGCATTTTGATTTT
>NC_029777.3:53197770-53198512 GCF_000817695.3 Arachis duranensis | reverse complement strand
ATGACTTGTCTAGGCAGAAACTGCCTCAAAAGAGACAGGATCCTGGGAAGTTTTCAATATCGTATACCATAGGCACCATGACCTTCAAGAAGGCCTTGTGTGACTTAGGGTCAAGTGTAAACCTCATGCCTCTCTCTGTAATGGAGAAGTTAGGGATCTTTGAGGTGCAAGCTGCAAAAATCTCACTAGAGATGGCAGACAATTCAAGAAAACAAGCCTATGGACTTGTAGAGGATGTTCTGGAAAAAGTTGAAAACCATTACATCCCTACTGATTTCATAGTCCTAGAGACTGGGAAGTGCATGGATGAATCCATCATCCTTGGCAGACCCTTCCTTGCCACAGCAAGGGCTGTGATTGATGTTGATAGAGGAGAGTTGATCATTCAAGTGAATGAAGAATCCTTTGTGTTTGTAGCTCAAGGATATCCCTCTGTCACCATGGAGAGGAAGCATGAAGAGCTTCTCTCAAAACAGAGCCAAACAGAGCCCCCACAGTCAAACTCTAAGTTTGGAGTTGGGAGGCCACAACCAACTTCTAAGTTTGGTGTTGAACCCCCACATTCAAACTCTAAGTTTGGTGTTGGGAGGACACAACCAAACTCTAAGTTTGGTGTTAAACCACCACATTCAAACTCTAAGTTTGGTGTTGGGAGGTTCCAACATGGCTCTGAGCATCTGTGAGGCTCCATGAGAGCCCTCTGTCAAGCTACTGACATTAAAGAAGCGCTTGTTGGGAGGCA
>NC_029777.3:53195351-53197017 GCF_000817695.3 Arachis duranensis | reverse complement strand
AAGTCCTCACAGTCATATGTGAAGAGGGCGCCCAATGGAAGAGAGATTCAAGAGGGAAGCCGGTTCAATTGAGAAGGCATGACCTCAAACCCGTGGCTAGGGGATGGTTGGAGTTCATTCAACGCTCAATCGTTCCCACTAGCAACCGGTCCGAAGTTACCATAGACCGGGCTATCATGATTCATAGCATCATGATTGGAGAAGAAATAGAAGTTCATGAGGTTATATCTCAAGAACTTTACAAGGTGGCGGACAAGTCCTCTACCTTGGCAAGGTTAGCCTTTCCTCATCTCATTTGTCACCTCTGTTATTCAGTTGGAGTTGACATAGAGGGAGACATCCCTATTGATGAGGACAAGCCCATCACTAAGAAGAGGATGGAGAGAAAGAGAGACCCTCCACGGATCTCAAGAGATACATGAGGAAGCTCATCATCAAGAAATCCCTGGGATGCCTTAAGGGATGCACTTTCCTCCCAACAACTATTGGGAACAACTCAACACTTCCCTAGAAGATTTGAGTTACAATGTGGATCAATTAAGGGTTGAACATCAAGAGCACTCCATCTTTCTCCATGAAATTAGAGAAGATCAAAGAATCATGAGGGAGGAGCAACAAAGACAAGGAAGAGACATTGAGGAGCTCAAGCACTCCATAGGATCTTCAAGAGGAAGAAAGAGCCGCCATCACTAAGGTGGACTCGTTCCTTAATTTCCTTGTTCTTTATTTTCCTGTTTTTCGAATTTTAGTGCTTATGTTTGTCTATGTTTGTGTCTTGTGATCATTAGTGTCTTAGTGTCTATGCCTTAAGGTTATGAATGTCCTATGAATCCATCACCTTTCCTAAATGAAAAATGTTCTTAATTGAAAAAGAGAAGAATTGCATGAATTTTAAATTTTATAATAGATTAATTATTTTGATGTGGTGGCAATACTTTTGTTTTCTGAATGTATGCTTAAACAGTGCATATGTCATTTGAATTTGTGATGCTTAAACAGTGCATATGTATCTTGAATTTGTGGTTCATGAATGTTGGCTCTTGAAAGAATGATGAAAAAGGAGACATGTTACTGAGGATCTGAAAAATCATAAAAATGATTCTTGAAGCAAGAAAAAGCAATGAAAAAAATATTCGAAAAAAAAAGCACAAAAAAAAAGAAAAAGAAAGAAAAAGAAAAGAAATAAGGTTGTGATCCAAGGCAAAGAGAGTGTGCTTAAGAACCCTGGACACCTCTAATTGGAGACTCTAGCAAAGCTGAGTCACAATCTGAAAAGGTTCACCCAATTATGTGTCTGTGGCATGTATGTATCCGGTGGTAATACTGGAAGACAGAGTGCTTTGGACCACGGCCAAGACTCAATAAGTAGCTGTGTTCAAGAATCATCATACTTAACTAGGAGAATCAATAACACTATCTGGATTCTGAGTTCCTAAAGAAGCCAACCATTCTGAATTTCAAAGGATAGAGTGAGATGCCAAAACTGTTCAGAGGCAAAAAGCTAAAAGCCCCGCTCATCTAATTAATACTGATCTTCATAGATGTTTTTTGGAATTCATTGCATATTCTCTTCTTTTTATCTTATTTGATTTTCAGTTGCTTGAGGACAAGCAATAATTTAAGTTTGGTGTTATGATGAGCGGATAATTTATACGCTTTTTGGCAT
>NC_029777.3:53138890-53194990 GCF_000817695.3 Arachis duranensis | reverse complement strand
CACACCATAGATTAAGGGTGTGGAGCTCTGCTGTACCTCGAGTATTAATGTAATTACTATTGTTCTTCTATTCAATTCCGCTTGTTTTTGTTCTAAGATATCACTTGTTCTTTAACTTGATGAATGTGATGATCCGTGACACTCATCATCATTCTCACCTATGAACGTGTGACTGACAACCACCTCCGTTCTACCTTCGATTGGGTGAATATCTCTTGGATTCCTGATACACGATGCATGGTTGATCGCCTGACAACCGAGTGCTCGCCTGACAACCGAGCCAGCCATTCCGTGAGATCAGAGTCTTCGTGGTATAGGCTAGAACTGATGGCGGCATTCAAGAGAATCCGGAAGGTCTAACCTTGTCTGTGGTATTCTGAGTAGGATTCAATGATTGAATGACTGTGACGTGCTTCAAACTCCTGAGGGCGGGGCGTTAGTGACAGATGCAAAAGAATCACTGGATTCTATTCCGGCCTGATTGAGAACCGACAGATGGATAGCCGCGCTGTGACAGGGTGCGTTGAACATTTCCACTGAGTGGATGGGAGGTAGCCACTGACAACGGTGAAACCCTTGCTTAAGCTTGCCATGGAAAGGAGTAGGAAGGATTGGATGAAGACAGTAGGAAAGTAGAGAGACGGAAGGGACAAGCATCTTCATACGCTTATCTGAAATTCCTACCAATGAATTACATAAGTATCTCTATCTTTATCTTTATGTTTTATTCGTATATCACCATACCCATTTGAGTTTGCCTGACTAAGATTTACAAGGTGACCATAGCTTGCTTCATACCAACAATCTCTGTGGGATCGACCCTTACTCGCGTAAGGTTTATTACTTGGACGACCCAGTACACTTGCTGGTTAGTTGTGCGAAGTTGTGTTTATGCCATGGTATTGAACACCAAGTTTTTGGATTCATTACCGGGGATTATTTGATTTGTGAAAAGTATTGATCACAATTTCGTGCACCATCTTCACCAAGCTTGGGCAAAGTTCAACCCAAGATATGAGTTCCCCTAATTGGTCTTTATTCTTCGATCTGGGATCCTATATCTTATTTTCGCACCCGTCTTTAATTTGATCTTCATACTTTTTCTTTCCGGGTGGTTGACACATAGAATTCTCTTTAGCACACCAAGCCTTCCGTCGAGACCCATGCAAAGTGCTATTCTTCCAATCACAGTCCCTATACCTTGGAATGTTGACCTTAACGAGCCTAATACCAAATTTCCAACCACTACACAACACGTTCTTACTTTTAATTCCACAAAGAGCTCTAAGTTGTCCATCCGTTTCAATCAAACTATATTCAAGCGAGAAAGTAAAGCTTAGGGATAAGAATTTTACCCACTTGAATGTTGTGTTGGATGGTGACATGGAAAGGGATGCCGCCCCACACTTAGACAATGCAAGGTCTACTTCCTTGTGCTCTTCTTTGTGTATTTTCACCTCTTTGCGAGCTTCCTCAATTTCAACCTTTTCCTTTTTATCACATGGCTTGGTGTTGTCTTCAAGAACTTCAATTTCTTGCCCAATGGGAGGTGATTTAATTTTGGATAGGAATTCATTGATGAATAAATCCATCTCTTGATCAACTTCTCCATATTCTTCAAATTTGATATACACCATGCCAACTTTTTCCTCTTGGTAGCTCTCTTCCCATTCACTCTCTTTCTCATTGCTCACCAAGGGTATGGGAGGTTGTGCACACTCTTTTATAACTTCAACTTCATGTCCAATGGAAGGAGATTTGATTGTAGATAAAAATTTATCCATGATTGAATCCATCTCTTGATAGGCTTCTTTCAAGTCTCCAACTATGACATGCATTGGAGGTTACGCACCCTCTTCAACATCAATTTCAAGCTTCTTGGAAGAATGCTACATGATGCTATATTCCCATGGACCTTCAATATCTCCTAAATCTTCAACTACTTCTTCCATTTCTTCAATGATCATAGGCTCCTCCAATTGTTCCAACACAAAATTCAACTCCTCCTTCTCCACCAGATTTTCCAATTTCTCCTTCATGCTTTGCTCTTCTTTTGACTTTTCACATGGGTTTATGGAAACAAATTGAGAATTCAAACATTGGTAAGCTAAAGCGTGCATCACCTTGGTCAAGTTGGTCAGAAACTCAAGTGTATTCCGCTTCATGGCCTCTTGTCCTTGAAGTATCAAAGTGAGAGAATCGCCTATTGGGGCTTGGGATGAATAGGAAGGTTCATTATTTTGGAGAGAGGGTTCATGGTAGGAAGGTAGTTCTTCTTGGTAAGGGTATGGAGATGGTGAGTATTGAGGTGAGTATTGAGGTGGTTCTTGGTAATAATCATGATAGGGTTGTGGTGGTTCTATAAGTTCTTATTCATAATGGTCATAAGAATATGGTATGGATGATTGGTCATATGGTAGATATGGATCATAAGGAAGTGCTTGGTATGGAAGGGCTTGTGAGTATGGTGGAAGGCTATGTTGAGAAGGGGGTTCATATGCATATGATGATGGTGGTTGACAACCACAATGAAGGTCATCACATACATTAGATTGATATACATTAGGATCAGGATTATACCCATAAGAGTTCGGAGGAGGTTGTTGCCATGAAGATTGTTCATAAGCTTGAGATTCCTCCCATCCGTGATTTCCAAATCCTTGATACATGTCCCCATTATAGCTTCCATCTCCTACAACATAGTTAGAACCAAACTCATAGCCAAAGTGAGAATTCATAGTAGAAAGAGAAAATAAAAACAAAAGCTAATAGAGAACAAAAGAAACAAAATTCTACAATTAGCAAATAAAGCAAAAAGCAAGATATTCACACTATTCACATATATACAATAACCAATAACATAACACCATTGCAACTCCCCGGCAACGGTGCCATTTTGATGATTGAACTCTTGTGTAGTTTAGAATTTCACAAACAAAATCTCGTTGTAAGTATAGTTTCTAAACCAACAATACTCCTTTCATACAAAAATTTTGGTTGTCACAAAGAACAAACCCCAAATAAGAATTAACCGGAGTATTTGGACTCCGGGTCATATCACAAGGAGTTGCAATGAAGTGAATGATTATTGGTTATGAGGTATTTTTGGGGTTTTGATAAGAGACATAAAAAGTAAATGGTAAGAAAATTCAAATAACAAAAAGGCCTTGTCAAGGGTTTGTGGTCAAGGATCTCTATCCCTATCACTAACCACAACATGAGAATTGGCAAGGATCAACCCCATTATGTCATCCTCTGACTAGTAAAGGAAAGTCAAATGAGCTATGTCAATCCAAGTCCATAAGTCCTAGTTCTCCACCAATTCAATTAGTGAGATCTAGAGTTAATGGCTCCCAATCGTCAATCACTTGGACATTAGTAACTCAAGAGTCCCTAAGTTACCTTCCCCAGCCAAGAGCACTAGAATTCTATTCTAAACTCCAACCAAGCATTTCATCAAACACTTGGAAGGCATAAAAGGAAAGCATAGAAAAATTCAAGGAAAGTGAATCTACACTACTCAATTGCAAGGAATCAAACAACAACAAATCAAATGAACCATAAAGAAACATGACTCATGAATTGCATTAAAGGAAAATAGAAGAACAAAAGTGCATCAACAACAAAGTAACAATTATAAGAATGAAATACAAAATTAGAGAGAGGAGAGTATAGGAACAAGAATTGATAAAGAAAAAAGTGAATCAAAGCATGAAATAAACCTAGATTTAAGAATTCCTAATCTAAATCTAACCTAATCCTAATTCTAGAGAAAAGTGAGAGCTTCTTTCTCTAGAAAACTACTCCTAAAACTAAAACTACGACTAATGATCAAAAGTATCTAAGTTGATTCATTCCTCCTTCAATCCTTGGCTCAAATAGCATTAGAAATGAGTTGGATTGGGCCCACAAGGCTTTAGAATTTGTTGTCCACGAGTTGCATTAAGTGAACCACGTGCTCCATCAGTGCGAGCGCACAAAGTATGCGTGAGCGCCCTTATTCATGATGAAACTATGGCAAATCTTATATCGTTTTGAAGCCCCGGATGTTAGCTTTCTAACGCAACTGAAACCACATCATTTGGATCTTTTTAGCTCAAGTTATGGTCGATTAAGTGCGAAGAGGTCGGCTTGACAGCTTTTACGTTTCCTTCATTTCTTCATGAGTTCTCCCATTTTGCATGCTTTTCTCCTCACTTCTTCCATCTAATACTTGCCTTCTAAACCTGAAACCACTTAACAAACATATCATGGCATCGAATGGAATTAAGGTGAGTTAAATTTAGCTATTTTAAGGCTTAAAAAGCATGTTTTCTCATTTAAGCACAAATCAAGGGAGAATTGCAAAATCATGCTATTTCATTGAATAAATGTGAGAAAAGTTGATAAAATCCCCCAAAATAAGCACAAGATAAACCACAAAATTGGGGTTTATCACCCATCCTCTACTTTCAATTTCCCGGTTGATCTTCGGGTGCTCATTTCTACCAAGTTGGAAGCCAACTTCAGGAATGATTTGCCTCTCACTCACCCAACTATAAAATTGGTTTTGGTTGAATGATGAGAGGAACTTGTATTAATTGTAGCTTGCAAGGGATCCTGAAGTTGGTTTCTTGGTCTTTTCTCTTCTTTGATGATGAGGCTCTTGGTGGTGCCATTGGGTAAGAAAAGAAGTGTGAAGAGTTGAAAAACTTGGAAGAAGGGGTGTAGAAAGAAAAGAGAGCAAGGCAAGGATTTGCTCCACAACACCAAACTTAGGACTTGATTGTCCCTAATCAAGTTGAAGAAAAAGAGAAAGAAAAGAGAGAAGAGGGTTCTTTCGTGTGTGAACTTTTGGGTGGGTTGAAGTGTGAAGAGTGGTGAGTGGTGTAGGTTCGAAGGGAGGGTTGTGGTGGGATTTAAAAGCAATTTATCTTTTTCCACTTGGGAAGTGGCACCTAGCGTGGGAAGAGGCGCCAACCCCTCTTTTGTTTTTGATTCTCTGCATGTGTTGAGTTCCAAAGTGCAAGTACACTTTGACTCCTTTCTTGATGAGTCATCAATCATGTGGGCCCCATCCTCTCTCCTGAAAATGAAAACCGAAACACCATTAGTGGAAAGAACCTCTTTACATTCCCTTTTTTTTTTCTTATAACATATAATTCAAGTGCAATTGATGAGTGTCCCTTGGGACATCAAACTTAATTTTCTTGCATCTAATAAATTGTGTTTATCATTGGGTATTCAATGTGTTCATAAAGGTAAAATAAATTCATTTCTTTCACATTCTTTAACTCCTTCTGAACACATTAAAGTCACCTTGTATGCAAAGCCAATTCACTTAATGCATTCAGATTAAGAACGTGTTGGGCTCGCTATGTAGACATCATATAGTGGTAGCCACACCAAACTTAATCTCTGGGCTTACTCTCAAAATTAGTTCATTCAAAAAGGGTTGTAAGCCTAGATTAAGTGGGTTAGTGGCTACACCAAACTTAGCTTTTTAGCTAGTTCCCAGCTCAATCATTCATCAACAATCAGTGTGTTCATCAATTTGTATTCTCAGAAAAACAAAGAAATGAAAACAGATTGAAGAATTACTAACTATCAAACATTGGAATTGATATTTAAACTACATAATCTACCACTTACAATCTACTCTTAGAAAGCAGGAAGAACGAAAGCATTAACTGAAATTTAAACTATCTAAAATGGCAATTTTAAGGCTACTTCTAGAAAGCAAGAAATCAAAAGGATATCAATGTTGGGTTGCCTCCCAACTAGCGCTTCTTTAATGTCATTAGCTTGACATTCCTCCATCCTTAGTTGAGGTTGTAGCTTACTCTCTGCTCCTCCAAAGAGCCTCCCAAGTAGTGCTTGAGTCTATGGCCATTCACAGTAAAAGTTCTCTGTGTTTTTTCCTCCATGAGCTCTACATAACCATAGGGGGATACCTTAATGATGGTAAAAGGTCCTGACCATCGAGACTTAAGCTTCCCTGGGAAGAGTTTGAGTCTTGAGTTGTATAGTAGCACCTTTTGACCCTCTACAAACTCTATTCTTGCTATCTTTTGGTCATGCCACCTCTTAGCTTTTTTCTTGTAGATTTTGGCATTTTCATATGCTTGAAATCTGAGCTCTTCCAATTCTTGCAGTTGCAAGATCCTTTTCTCCCCAACAGCATTACTATCAAAGTTTAGTCGCTTGAGTGCCCAAAAGGCTTTGTGTTTAAGCTCAATAGGTAGGTGACATGCCTTCCCATACACCAGCTGATATGGGGTTATCCCTATTGGTGTTCTGAAGGCTGTCCTATATGCCCAAAGAGTGTCGTCTAGCCTCTTTGACCAGTCTTTTCTTGAGGCTCCCACAGTTTTTTCTAGGATCCGCTTTAGTTCTCTGTTGGATACCTCTATCTGCCCACTTGTTTGAGGGTGATAAGGTGTTGCAACCTTATGTTTCACCCCATATCTCAAGAGGAGGGCTTCCAATGGTTTGTTGCATAAATGGCTTCCTCCATCACTAATAAGGGCTCGGGGAACTCCAAAGCGGCTGAAGATGTTGCGCCTAAAGAAGCTCATGACCATCCCATTGTCATTTGTTAGGGTTGCAATGGCCTCCACCCACTTAGATACATAGTCCACTGCCACTAGAATGTACTTATTTGAGTATGAGGTGGGGAAGGGACCCATGAAGTCAATTACCCATACATCAAACAGCTCAAGTTCTAGTATGAATTGTTGTGGCATCTCTTTCTTCTTGGGTAGGTTGCCAGCTCTTTGGCATTCATTGCACCTTGACACCAATTCCTTAGCATCTTTGAATATTGTTGGCCAATAGAATCCACATTGGAGCACCTTTGCTGCTGTTCTTTCCCCACTAAAATGGCCTCCATATATAGATCTATGGCATCGCCATAACACTTCTTGTCCTTCTTCTTGTGAGATACATCTCCTCAAGATTTCATCAACACCCTTTTTGAACAAGTATGGCTCATCCCAGATGTAGTGTTTAGAATCATTGAGTAGCTTCCTCCTCATGTGCTTGTTGATGCTTGTAGGCAACTCCCCAAAAGCCTTGAAGTTAGCTATATCAGCAAACTAAGGGCTTCCTTGAATCATCATCAACTGCTCATCAGGGAAGCTTTCATTCACTTCAAATTGATGTACTCCATCCTCTTCATGTGGATTTTTGATAAGTGATCGGCTACTTTGTTCTCTGCCCTACTTCTATCTTTTATCTCTATGTTGAACTCTTGAAGTAGCAGGACCCATCTTATCAACCTAGGCTTGGATTCCTGCTTGGTCAGTAAATATTTAAGGGCTGCATGATCAGTAAAAATAGTAACTTTAGAGCCAATAAGATATGATCTAAATTTATCAAATGCAAAGACTATGGCAAGAAGTTCCTTCTCTGTAGTGGTGTAATTCTTTTGATTTTCATTAAGGACTTTGCTTGCATAGTATATGACATGGACCAAGTTGTCTTTCTTCTGTCCTAACACTGCCCCAATTGTAAAGTCTGATGCATCACACATCAATTCGAAGGGCAAGTTCCAATCAGGTGGGGTAATGATGGGAGCTGAGGAAAGCTTCTTTTTCAAGATCTCAAAAGCTATGATGCATTCTTGATCAAATATGAAAGTGTGTCAGATGCAAGTAGACTACTCAACGGCTTAGCAATTTTTGAGAAATCTTTGATAAATCTTTTATAAAAACTAGCATGCCCTAAAAAACTTCTAATTGCCTTAACATTGCATGGTGGGGGGGTAATTTCTCAATTACCTCCACCTTAGCTTTGTCTACCTCAATGCCCTTCTTGGAGATTTTATGTCCAAGAAATACCCCTTCAGTGACCATGAAATGGCACTTCTCCCAGTTTAAAACCAGGTTGGTTTCTTGACATCTCCTCAACACTAGAGCAAGGTGGTGTAAGCACTTAGGATATGAATCACCAAACACAGGGAAGTCATCCATGAACACTTCTATAAACCTTTTAATCATGTCCGAAAATATGGAGAGCATGCACCTTTGGAATGTTGCAGGTGCATTGCACAATCCAAAGGGCATTCTCCTATAAGCAAAAACACCATAGGGACAAGTAAAGGAAGTTTTCTCCTTGTCCTTGGGGTCTACAACTATTTGGTTGTAACCAGCGTAACCGTCCAGGAAGCAGTAATATTCATGTCCTGTAAGTCTTTCTAGCATTTGGTCCATGAAAGGTAGGGGGAAGTGATCTTTCCTGGTGGCTTCATTGAGCTTCCTATAATCGATGCACATGCGTCAGCCAGTCACTGTTTTTGTTGGTATCAATTCATTCTTCTCATTGGGCACAACAATGATGCCTCCCTTCTTAGGAACTACTTGGACATGGCTTACCCAAGGGGTGTCTGAGATGGGGTAGATCACCCCTGCTTGCCATAGTTTTAACACCTCCTTTTGGACTACTTCATTCATTATTGGGTTTAGCCTCTTTTGCTATTGTCTTGACGGCTTTTCACCTTCCTCAAGTAAGATTTTATGCATGCACATTGAGGGACTGATTCCTTTTAAATCTGTAAGTGTCCATCCTATGGCATCCTTGTGTTGTTTCAGCACTTGGATTAGCTCTTCTTCTTGTTGTTCATTCAAACTTGAATTGATGATCACTAGGTATGTGTTGTTGTCACCCAAGTATGCATACTTCAAGTTTGGAGGCAGAGTTTTTAGCTCCAGCTTTGGTGCCTCCACTTCCAATTTCTTTGTCTTGTCGAGCATGATTTGTTCCTTCATAGTCTCTAGTGGTGGCTCCCCACATGAGACTTGTTGATCTTGCTCTTGGGATGCTTCAAATTGTTCTTCCTTTAAGACTCCTTAAACTAAGGTCTCAATTGTGTCCACCATCATGCATTCACCAATGGATTCTTTGGGGTAGCTCATTACCTTGAAGACATTGAAGACCATCTTCTCTTCGTGTAACTTCAAGACTAACTCCCCTTTTTGAACATCAATTATGGCCCAGCAGTAGCTAGGAATGACTTTCCTAGGATAATTGATGTGTTGGCTTCTTCTTCCATATCAAGCACAGAAAAATTAGCTGGGAAGATGAACTCTTCTACTTTCACCAATAAATCTTCCACCACACTATGGGGAAATTTAAAGGTTCTGTCAGCCAATTGAAGTGCCATCCTTGTTGGCTTGGCCTCTTCTATTCTCATTCTTTTCATCATGGCCAAAGACATGAGGTTTATGCTGGCTCCGAGATCACATAGTGCCTTCTCAATATTCATATCTTCAATGACACAGGGGATTTGGAAACTCCCAGGGTCTTTCAATTTCTGGGGAAGCTTCTTTTGTATTATAGCACTACACTCTTCAATAAGTACCACTGTTTCTTTCTCACCCCAGTTTTTCTTCCTTGTCTTGAGTTCCTTTAAGAACTTAGCATAGAGCGGCATTTGCTCTAATGCCTCAGCAAAGGGTATGTTGATCTGGAGCTTCTAGAAGATTTCTAAAAATATAGAAAACTGGCTGTCTGATGCACAGAAACTTGTCTCTCAACAAGTTTCCCTTCGGCAAGTATACCGAATTGTCGTCAAGTAAAAACTCACAATAGAGTGAGGTCAAATCCCACAGGGATTGATTGGTCGAGCAACTTTAATTAGAGGAGTATTCTAGTCAAGCTAAGCCAAATTGAGTGAGAATTATAGAAAATTAAAGGTGGGAAAAATAAATGACATGGAATATAAATTTGTAGAATCTTAAATGGGGAATTGGGGAGATTAGCATGAATGTAAATAACAGAAAGTAAAGAGAATGGGTAAGATCAGAGATGAGGAATTCATTGGGCTTAGCAGATGTTGCATTCTCCGGATCAAGTTCATCTTCATCTCTTCCTCAATCAATGCATTCATTGATCTCATTGGCAATCTTAGGTGATTGGATCCCAATTCCTTGGCAATCCAATCTCTCTAAGCTTGAACAATTTCCCAATTTATTGATTTAATTTCTCATGAGAAGAGATAAAGTTTGGTCACTGATTATACCATACACCTTCATAGATCAAAGTATTGGTAGGATTACATGTCACGATATCTATCCAACCCCCAACCTAATCCAATGTGAGAGAGCATTTCTAGAATGATCTCCTCATTCCTTTTCCAAGGTTCCGAGGAGATCCAATTATGGAGAGCTTCTCTTCCAAGATAGCTAACCAATTGGATGAAGATCGAAAGCTCTCTAGTAAAATCAAGAGAAAAAAAAGAGGAAGAAGAATGAAATCTATAATTGATCCATCAAATTACAACAGAGCTCCCTAACCCAATGAAAGGGGTTTAGTTGTTCATAGCTCTGGGAATGGAAAGCATAAAAGAAAAGTGCATTGTAAAGTAAACTAGAATTTGCAGAAAGAGTAAATATACAGAGTGTGACTCCCAATAATGCCAACCCCCCTTCTAGTTTAAAACTACTCCTATATATACTACTCTTTTGATCTTCTAGTTAGCTTTCCAAGTCTTGGATATGGGCCTTTGATCTTTAGTTGAAGAAGTTACATTCCTCAGTGGGCTCAGCTTTGCTTGCAGAAAGAGGGTGAGTCAGGCATGGTATTCAGTTAGCCAGGACTTTAGTGGTGTTAACGTTAAGTGTGAGTTTTGGTTCGAAAACGTTAGTGACACTAACTTTGTCACTAACGCTCCAACCTTCTTGAACCACGTTAACTCCAACGTTAGTGGCACTAACGTGACCACTAACATAGCTTTCTGTCCTTCGCTAGCATTATTGGTGTTAACTTTTCCAATAACGCTACCTTCTTGCCCTTTCTCCTACGTTAATGGTCCACGTTAGTGTAACTAACATGACCATTAACGTAGGCATGCCCATGACTCGAAGGTGTTAGTGACACTAACTTTGTCACTAACGCTACAAAACTCCTCCTCTTCCACGTTTGTGCTCACGTTAATTGCATTAACGTGGCCACTAACGTGGGTATGTTGCCATTTCCAACGTTAGTGACAAATTTAGTGTCACTAACATTGGCTCCTTATGCTCCTTGCTCCACGTTAACTCCTACGTTAGTGGCATTAACGTGGCCACTAACGTAGGTAAACTTGGCTTAATCCAACGTTAGGGATAAAGTTAGTGTCACTAACATTGGCGATCCTCTATTGCTCCACGTTAGAGCTCACGTTAATGGCATTAATGTGGCTCTTAACGTGGTTGTTTTTGGCCTTTGCAACATTACTGGTGTTAACTTCACCACTAATGTTGGAGCTTCCTCTTCCTTCCACATTAGTTCCTACGTTAGTATTACTAACGTGACAACTAATGTGGGTTGTGATGGCTTTCGAAGGCGTTACTGGTGATAACTTTACCACTAACGTTGCAAGCTTGTCCCCTTTCCACGTTAGTGATACTAACATGGCTACTAACGTGGTTCTTCCATACTTCCTTTATCCTGAAAGCAAACAAACAAGGTGTATGAAAGCTTTGTTCCAGGTCATGAGATCTTGCATTATATAGATTGGCCTTTAATTTATGCATTCTTCTCATGAAATCATGTAAAGTTCACAATGTTTGCTTGAATCAAGATGTAAGTGTCCATTTGCCCAAAACTTGCTTATTTCCTAATAAAATGCATGAAACTACCTAAAACCAGTAAAGAAAAGGCTAGTGAAACTGGCCAAGATGCCCTGGCATCACAACACCAAACTTAAAGCTTGTTTGTCCCTAAGCAAGTACTAAAACATAAGAATGATGAATGAAAGAATAAGAGAAATAAGTCCTTATCATAGAAGTTAGGTCCTTAGTTCATGGGGTTTCATGTATAGCAACTTAGGCTCATGCCTTTGCTGGTTTTCAGGTCCTTATCATGCCCTTGAACACTTACTTGATTGCATCCTATGAGATCCTCATTCATTGACCCCCCCTTTTTTTTCAGGGTTTATTGCTTTCTTAGACTAAGTGCTTTGTAAGGGGGGCAACTCTTTAAGATAAGCTTTCAGCCAGCACTCCCGAACCAGTTGGTTCAAGGTGCTAGGTGTTGAGACACCCCTACGGACCTACTCCCTCAAGTCTCTCCCCCACACATACACACCACAAGCATATAGTTTGTTATTTTCTTTCTTGAGGCCTTGGTGTCCAGCACCTCTTTGGGTTACTAAGTACTTTGTAGCAAGGTTGCTCTTGATAGTGGATTTTCAGTTGATAATCCCGGGTTAGTTAACCCAAGTTACCAAGTGATAAAGCACTCCTAAGAACTTATTCATCCAAGCAGATCCTTTGCACAAGAGCACCACAGACACATGACTCAAGATTCAAATCCTTGGTGCCTAGCCTTATTTCTTATTCTTTTTCCTTCCTTTTCGTACTCTAACTTTTCTTTTTCTTTTTCTTGTTATGATCTTGTTATTTAGCTAGTCTCATAGGATGTGTTTCAAGCATATGGTTCAGAACACCTAATTGCCCTTATACCTTGTTGGTGAACCAACTTAGCTAATCAACTACCACACCACAAACATTGGGACTTTTAATCAACAATATGAACTCCACTCTTGTTCTTTATAACATTCCCTTTTATTTAGCTCAAAAGACAAGCATACAATTAAGCAGGATGAAGATGCAATAGAGAAGCTAGCTAGTAAACACTTATTGAGCATTAAAGACAGTACATAGACAGAATTCATAATGATAATAAACTAGCTCTAGCAGGGGTACATGCAAACTTCCAATTTAAACATTCCAGAGCAGATGGAGTTAAGTAACAATACAACCTATTGGTGGTGCCTTCTAGCTCTCCTTGGGTGATGGTGCATCATTTTTCTAATAGATTGATTGAATTCCTGCAAAGTTATTGGACGTTGCTTGTTCCCAAAGCTCTTGAAAAACAGTTAGCATGCATGTACGCTTGTGAACTCCTGAACTTAATTTGGTGTATGAACACCAAACTTAGTTCCTTGCCTAGTATAACAGATTGAATACATGCAGAAAACCTCATGTGCTTTTATTAAGAAAACAACTATGAACTAGAAATTAAACTATTGTTAAGTAATTTTCCTGATTGGTTGAAGCTGGTGACTAGTCATGCTGAGGGTTACAATGTGTTCTTAATGAAATCTTTGGTGGAACACCATACTTAGAATTACACATTCACCCCTGGATTATTTTGGTGTAGAACACCAAACTTAGCTCCTTACAATACAGAGAATCTACTTAACTCTTTTATTGAATTAACTAGGAAAAGAAAGCTACCTTTGGTTGGGTTACCTCCCAACAAGCGCTCTTTTAGCGTCACTAGCTCGATGGTTTCTCCATTAGTTGATATGATACTTCAATTTGGGGCTTCCCCCCATGTTGCCCAGGTAGTGTTTGAGCCTCTATCCGTTCACTGTGAATTTCCTCCTTGAGCTTTCTTCCATGATTTCTATGTGTCCATAAGGTGAGACCTTTGTGACAAGAAAGGTTCCTGACCACCTTGATTTGAGTTTTCCAGGGAAGAGTCACAGTTTGGAGTTGTAGAGGAGTACTTGTTGTCCTTATTCGAAACTTCTTGGTGCCAGGTTAAGATCGTGCTATTTCTTTGCTCTCTCTTTATAGATCTTACTGTTTTCATAGGCTTGAGATCTGAACTCCTCCAGCTCTTATAGTTGCAGGATCCTTCTTTCACTTGCAGCAGGACTATCAAGGTTTAACAGTTTGAGAGCCCAGAAAGCTTTGTGTTCCAGCTCCAAGGGTAAGTGGCAAGCCTTTCCATACACCAGTTGATATGAGGACATCCTGATGCACGAAAATTACATTCACACTATGTAATTCCGCACAACTAACCAGCAAGTGCACTAGGTTATCTTACTTTAGTAAGGGTCGATCCCACGAAAATTGCCAGCTTGAAGCAAGCTATGGTTATCTTATTATTCTTAAGTCAGGATACCAATAGGGTTCTTTAGTTTCAGTTGTAAAAAGTGAAAGAGCATGAAATGAGTATTTGTTAGGCAGTAATAGAGAATGTGTTGGAGTTTTGGAGTTGCTTTGTCTTCTGAATCTCTGATTTCTCACTGTCTTCTTTTTCATGCACGCAACATTCCTCTTATGGCAAGTTGTGTGTTGGTGGATCACCGTTGTCAATGGCTACCATCCGTCCTCTCAGTGAAAATGGTCTAGGTGCGCTGTCACTGCATGGCTAATCATCTGTCGGTTCTCACTCATGCTGGAATAAGATCCATTGATCCTTTTGCGTCTGTCACTATGCCCAACCCTTGTGAGTTTGAAGCTCGTCATAATCATTCAATCCCTGAATCCTACTCGGAATACCAGAGACAAGGTTTAGACTTTCCGGATTCTCAAGAATGCTGCCAATGGATTCTAGCTTATACCACGAAGATTCTGATTAAGGAATACAAGAAATGCTCATTCAATCGAAGGTAGAACGGATGTGGTTGTCAGGCACGGGTTCATAGATTGAGAATAGTGACGAGTGTCACAGATCATCACATTCATCATATTGAAGTGCGAATGAACATCTTAGAGAGAAACAAGCGTGTTTGAATAGAAAATAGAAATAATGGCATTAATTAATCGAGACGCTGTAGAGCTCCTCACCCCCAACAATGGAGTTTAGAGACTCATGCCATCAAAAAGTACAAAGTTCAGATCTAAAATGTCATGAGGTACAAAATAAGTCTCTAAAAGTTGTTTAAATACTAAACTAGTAACCTATGTTTACAGAGAATGAGCAAACTGAGATAGATAGTGCAGAAATCCACTTCTGGGGCCCACTTGGTGTGTGTTAGGGCTGAGACTTAAGCTTTTCACGTGCTTGGGCTGTTTTTGGAGTTAAACGTTAGGTTGTAACCTGTTTTGGGCGTTTAACTCTATGCTGCAACCTGTGTCTGGCGTTTAACGCTAGAATAGAACATGGAACTGGCGTTAAAAGCCAGTTTACGTCATTTATCTTCTAGCAAAGTATGGACTATTACCTATTGTTGGAAAGCCCTGGATGTCTACTTACCAACCCAATTGAGAGCGCGCCAATTGGACTCCTGTAGCTCCAAAAAATTCATTCTGAGTGAAGGGAGGTCAGAATCCAACAGCATCAGCAGTCCTTTCCAGCCTGAATCAGATTTTTGCTCAGCTCCCTCAATTTCAGCCAGAAAATATCTGAAATCATAGAAAAACACACAAACTCATAGTAAAGTCCAGAAAGATCCTTGAGCTTTAAACACAAGGTAATGCCCATTAAATTGAAGGACTAGCTCTCCTCTGTCAACATCAATCACAGCTCCTGCTGTGGATAGGAAGGGTCTTCCAAGGATGATGCACTCATCCTCATCCTTCCCAGTGCCTAAGATTATAAAATCAGCAGGGATGTAAAGGCTTTTAATCTTCACTAACACCTCCTCTACCAATCCATAAGCTTGTTTTATTGACTTGTTTGCCATCTCTAATGAGATTCTTGCAGCTTGTAACCTCAAAGATTCCCAGTTTCTCCATTACAGAGAGTGGCATAAGATTTATACTTGAGCCCAGGTCACACAGAGCCTTCTCAAAGGTCATGGTGCCTATGGTACAGGGTATTAAGAATTTACCAGGATCTTGTTTCTTTTGAGGTAAAGTTTGTTCAACCCATGTATGTAGTTTACTATGAGCAAGGGAGGTTCATGATCCCAAGTCTCATTACCAAATAGCTTGGCATTCAGCTTCATGATGGCTCATAGATATTGAGCAACTTGCTCTTCAGTTACATCTTCATCCTCTTCAGAGAAAGAATAGTTCTCAGAGCTCATGAATGGCAGAAGAAAGTTTAACGGAATATCTATGGTCTCTATATGAGCCTCAAAATCCTTTAGGTCCTTAATAGGGAACTCATTTCTGTCTGGAGGACATCCCATGAAGTCTTCCTCATTGGGATTCACGTCTTCCCCTTCTTCTTTGGATTCGGCCATTTTGATTATATCAATGGCCTTGCACTCTCTTTTTGGATTCTCTTTTGTATTGCTTGGGAGAGTACTAGGAGGAGTTTCAGTGACTTTTTTACTCAGCTGGCCCACTTGTGCCTCCAAATTTCTAATGAAGGACCTTGTTTCATTCATGAAACTTAAAGTGGCCTTAGATAGGTCAGAGACTATGTTTGCTAAGCTAGAGGGGCTCTGCTCAGAATTCTCTATCTGTTGCTGAGAAGATGATGGAAAAGGCTTGCTATTGCTAAACCTGTTTCTTCCACCATTATTAAAGCCTTGTTGGGGCTTTTGTTGATCATTCCATGAGAAATTTGGATGATTTCTCCATGAGAAATTATAGGTGTTTCCAAAGGCTTCATCCATGTAATTTACCTTTGTCATTGCAGGGTTCTCAGGATCATAAGCTTCTTCTTCAGAAGATGCTTCTTTAGTACTGTTGATGCATTTTGCAATCCATTCAGACTCTGAGATATCATATTGACTTGTTGGGTCCATATTTTATTCTGAGCTAATATGACATTCAGAGCATCAATTTCAAGAACTCCCTTCCTCTGAGACGTCCCATTACTCACAGGATTCCTTTCAGAAGTGTACATGAATTGGTTATTTGCAACCATATCAATGAGTTCCTAAGCTTCTGCAGATGTTTTCTTTAGATGAATAGATCCACCTGCAGAATGGTCCAATGACATCTTAGACAATTCAGACAGACCATCATAGAATATGTCCAGGATAGTCCATTCTGAAAGCATGTCAGAAGGACACTTTTTGGTCAGTTGCTTATATCTCTCCCAAGCTTTATAGATGGATTCACCTTCTTTCTGTCTGAAGGTTTGAACATCCACTCTAAGCTTACTCAGCTTTTGAGGAGGAAAGAACTTGGCTAAGAAAGCCGTGACCAGCTTATCCCAAGAGTTCAGGCTATCTTTAGGTTGAGAGTCCAACCATACTCTAGCTCTGTCTCTTACAACAAAAGGGAAAAGCATAAGCCTGTAGACCTCGGGATCAACCCCATTGGTCTTAACAGTATCACAGATCTGCAAGAATTCAGTTAAGAACTGAAAAGGACCTTCTGGTGGAAGTCCATGAAACTTGCAATTCTATTGCATCAGAGAAACTAATTGAGGTTTTAGCTCAAAGTTATTTGCTCTAATGGCAGGAATTGAGATGCTTCTTCCATGTAAGTTGGAATTTGGTGTAGTAAAGTCACCAAGCATCTTCCTTGCATTGTTGTTGGGTTCGGCTGCCATATTTTTTTCCTATTCGAAAATTTCAGTTGGGTCCTCTTCAGAGTGTTGTGCTTTAGCTGTTCTTAGCTTCCTCTTTGACGTTAGGATTTTTGCTAGTATAGAATTTTATAAAAAATAGTCGCGTTGTAGATATAGTTTCTAAACCAACAAAACTCCTTTCGTGCAAATGTTTTGGTTGTCACAAGTAACAAACCCCTTTAAAATTGATAACCGAGTATTTAAACCTCGGGTCGAATTCTCAAGAAATTGCAAGGAGGTATGTTCTTATTATTGGTTATGAAGATTGTAAATCGGGGTTTTGAAGTTTGGGCAATGGGCACAGATATATTTAAATGACAAGTAAAATAAATTAATAATAATAAAATCTCTTGGCAAGGTATAAGAACTGGAAGTCCTATCCTAGTTATCCTTATCAATTGTGATGAGAATTGGATTTTTCTCCCACTTTGTTAACCTCTAACTATGAATGTAAGTTAAGTGGATGAATTAATTCGAATCCTCAAGTCCCAGTCTTTCCTTGGGAAAAGTTAGAGTTATTGGATCTCAAATCAATTCTTGAAGAATTCCGATTTTCAATCAACAATGAGTTTGATAACTCAAGAGTCACCAATTAATCAACCAAAGCCAAAAGGGAAAATATCTAAACTAAATTAAAAGCATTCATGTAAATAAAGCAATCAAACTACGTCTAAACATAAATTCAAGTCATAACATAGAAAGGTTCATAAATTAAATTGGGAAGATAAGTAAAGGGAATATTAAATCTGGAATTTAGAAGAAAATTGTAAGTTGGAATAATAATAAATCCTAAATCCTTTAAGAGGAATTCTAATCCTAATCCTAAGAGAGCTCTAAAAACTACATCTAAAACTATGAAAAGTGAATTATGAATAGCATGATCTGAAGTATGCAATCCCTCTACATTATAGCCTCTAATCTGAGTTTTCTGGGCCGAAAACTGGGTCGAAAACAGCCCAGAAATCGTTGGAGAAGAAATCTGCCACGCTGGTTTTTCGTCACTGCGACGCGGCCGCATGGAGCACGCGGTCGGGTCGCCTAGCATCAGGGCTGCTATGGCATATTATATATCAAATCGAAGCCCCGGACGTTAGCTTTCTAACGCAACTGGAACCGCTTCATTTGGATCTCTGTAGCAAAAGTTATAAGCGTTTGCGTGCGCAGAGGTCAGGCTGGACAGCTTTGCAGTTCCTTCAACTTCTTGTATTCCTTCCACTTTGCATGCTTCCTTTCCATCCTCTAAACAATTCTTGCCCTGTAATCCCTGAAATCACTTAACACACATATCAAGGCATCTAATGGTAATAAGAGAGGATTAAACATAGGAAACTTAAGGCCAAAGAAGCATGTTTTCCTTCAAAGCACATAATTAGGAAGGAAAATGTAAAACCATGCAAATAGTATGAATAAGTGGGTAAAGAGTTGATAAAATCCACTCAATTGAGCACAAGATAAACAATGAAATAGTTGTTTATCAACCTCCCCACACTTAAACATTAACATGTCCTCATGCTAAACTGAAGAGAAGCTATAAAGATGAAGAGGAATGGTAGAAAGTATGAAATGCAATCCTATCTATATGAATGCAACTAAATGTGAAATGCTTCTACCTACTTGGTTAAAAATAAATAAGTTTTCCAAGACAAACATAAATCAGATTTCACTAATTCAAATTATACAATAAAAGACAAGTAAACTTGTAAGAAGATAGCTCATGAAAGCAGGGAACATAGAATCAAGCATTGAACCTCACTGGAAGTGTATATCACTCTAACCTCTCAAGTGTATAGGGTTATTCACTCTACTCTTCTCTAGTCATGCTTTCTAAACCTTGTTCTTCATCTAACCAATCAACAAATATTTAATGTACTAATGCAAATATCATGAGGTCTTTTCAAGGTTGTAATGGGGCTGAGGTAAAGGTAAGGATATATGTATGGTCAAGTGAGCTTTATAAATTGAATCTTTAATTATCCTAAGCTTTCACCTAACATACATATACTCTATATAACTTTAGTTCATGCCTAGCTACCTAAAATTCCCACTTTTACATCATATACTCATGTATCAACTTTTTCTTTTTTAATTTATCACATGTGCATTGATTTTTCATTAACTTAACATTGGGGTAATTTTGTCCCCTTATTTATTTATTTATATTATATATATATATATATATTTATAGAGACATAAAAACTAAAATAACATACACTTAGTTGATGCACAATCTCTATCTTAAGCTAACCAAAGATTCAATTGGGATATTACTTTTGTTTTTCTGCTTAAGGTTAGTGATGTGGTAAAATACAGAACAAATGGGGATTAAAAGGCTCAAAGTGGCTGACAATGGTGATTTAAAGGGTAGGCTTATTTGGGATAAGTGAGCGAAAATTAAACAATGGCCTCAATCATATGCAAGCATGTAAATACACTAAATAATGGACATATAGATTGGAACAAAATATAGATTACAATTATAGAGAAGGAAACACACAAGAATAAAATATTTATGGTTAAATAATGTAACCATATAAATAAGCTCAAATCTCACAGATTGTGTGTTCTTTAGCTCAAAAACCATGTTCCAAATACAACTTCCAACAAGTTTTAACATAAAAGGTTTTCAATTTAAATAAGTGAAAATTTTCAAAGATAGGGTCTTAAAAGAATTTTCTTACTTTAACCAAGTGGTAAAATATGCACAAGAAAAAAAAATAAACATGCAATCAAACATGCAAATGCAACAATGAAAAACAAAAATTGGTGTTGAGAAGGGACTAACTAACCCGTGGAGATCGTTATCAACCTCCCCACACTTAAAGATTGCACCGTCCTTGGTGCATGCTGAGATGTGTAGGTGGATGGGGGTTGTAGTTCCTCAGCTAGTGCTCTTTTGTGTTCCTGTCATTGCCGGTGGTTTGGGAGTAGCTTTCTCTCTTTACCCTTCTTGGTGGCCATCCTGAAAGGGGAAAAAGGAAAGTAACAAGCAAAGCTAGGGGATCCAGCAAGGAAGAGAGCGGAAAAGGTGATAATCAATGCACAGTAAAGAAGAATGATGTTAACACATGGTCATGACTACATGTGAAAAGTCATCAATGGAAATATAGTAAGTGCATGTGATGACAGTTAAATGCAAGATGTTTATTGGCATGCTGGCAAAGGCATGAGTATCATAGATCAAGCATTCAATGTCCAAGTTAGATTACCAAGTCTTTCAAACTAACAATCATGTTTGTAATAAAAATTATATTTAATTAATAAAATATAATATAAAAAGGGTTTTGTGAAAAGCAAGCATTTATAGTAATAGATTAAAAGAAATCTTAAAAATAGTGCACAATGCCATACGGGCATTTTCACAAACACATAGCATGCATGGTGAATAAGCTATTTGAAAGTATTGAATTGAACATGCAAGCAACCCTTTAAAAAGTAATATATAATTGTAAAATAATCCACAAAAATATAGAAAAACAATGACCCAAATAAAATTCCAACACCAATGAAAATAATGCAATGAATGAAAGTATGCGATTAAGTAAAAGAAAATGAAAGATCAGAGAAATGAGAAGGGAAAGAAGGGAAGAAGAAGTAAGTAAGAAAGGAGGGAGAAAAAATTAGGATTGGGGAAGAAAAGATAAAATATTTTGGCATATTAGGTTAAGGTGTGCGACGCGTACGCGTGGGTGACGCGGCCGCGTGGTGCGCAATAAGGTCAGGCGACGTGGACGCGTGGGTCACGCGATCGCGTCACTTGATTTGTGCTAGTGGCACGAGTGCAGCCTCGCATTCGCACAACTCTCTGTTTGAATTGCATTTTGCCAAAAATCTGGGTGACGCGGTCGCGTGGTTGACGCGATCGCATGGATGACCATTTTTGAAAGACGACACGGCCGCGAGGGGCACGCATTCCCGTGGGAGGGCTTGGGCTTCTAGCACGAGTCCAGCCATGCACCTTCTTGACGTCGATTTTCATGGCATGCGGCCACGTGGGTGACGCGGTCGCGTGGGAGGCCAAAGTTCCACATGACGCGGTCGCGTGGGGTCAAATTATGCTAAAGGCGCGCCTCCAGCCACGCTTTCACGTGACTCTCTGTTGAATTATTTCCCCCCAATGCACTAGTGACGCGGACACGTCAGCGAGGCTGCCGCGTCGTGTGCAATTTTTGATTTTTTTTCCGAATAAGATGCAAATGCAGATGCAATGAATGTTATGCAAAATTTGTAGGTTCAATAAAAATTCAAAAATAAACTAAAATGAAAAATAAAAAGAGAACGATCATACCATGGTGGGTTGTCTCCCACCTAGCACTTTTAGTTAAAGTCCTTAAGTTGGACATTTGACGAGCTCCTTGTTATGGTGGCTTATGCTTGTACTGATCCAGGAATCCCCACTAATGTTTGTACGTCCAATATCCTCTGGGATCCCAAACTTTGCTTGTGCACCCGTCTTCTTGTTGATCATCATAATTCCATCCGGGTAGCAAATAATCTGAATCCTCAGGGGAGCTGTCAAATAACTTTCTAGAATCCTCAGGGGAGCTACCAAATAACTTCCTAGACCCATTCAACTGAGCTCTATACCAACCTTTACGTTTAAACTTTGAGCACATAACCATGTTGAACCTTGCAGGACAATACTTACCACTAACCATCTTCCTCTTACTCTTGATGCCACAAAGAGCTCTGAGTTGACCATCCGTCTCCAGTAGCCCATATTCAAGTGGGAAAGTAAAGGATAAGGATAGGAATTTTACCCACTTGAACGTTGTGTTGGACGGTAATGGTCTTGGGAGAGATATTTCTAATGAATTTGCAAGCTCCACTCCCTTGTGCTCTTCTCTGATAATTACCACCTCTTTGCAAGCTTTTTCAATTTTAACCTCTTCCTCTTGGTAGCTTTCTTCCAATTCAATCTCCTCTTTATTGCTTTCCAAGGGCATGGGAGGTTGTGCTTCTTCTTCTTGAATCTCCATCTCTTGATCAACCTCTTCCAAGTCTTCAACTGTGATATGCCTTGGAGGTTGTACACCCTCCTCAACAACAAATTCAAACTCCTTAGAAGAGGGTTCTGTGACTTGAGGTTCCCGTGGAGGTTCTGCATCTCCTAAATCTTCAACCACTTCTTCCTCTGCAACTATTATAGCTTCCTCCACTTGTTCCAGTACAAAGTCATGTTCCGTACTGTCCACTGGAGTTTCTAGTATCTCCTTCATGCTACGTTCTTCATTAGATTGTCCACATGAAGCCATGGGGGTTCCTTGGGTGTCCGAACATCAGGAAGCTAATTGATTTATCGCTTGATCCAGTTGGCAAAAGGTTGCTTGAAGTTTTGTACATGTTTCCGTTAGACGATCCATTGAATCTTGCTGCGCTCGGCTATCATAAGTAGGATCATAGTGCTCTTGGATTGATGAATATGGAGATGGCAAATATTGAGGTGGTGGTTCTTGGGAGTAATTGGGTTGGAATTGGGGTGATTCCATATATGGTTTATATGGCTCATAAGGTGGTTGGTGTGGTGGATGAGGGTTAGGGTCATATGGAAGTGAATGGTAAAAATGGGCTTGTGAGTATGGTGGTTCAAAATTATATTGAGGAGGAGGGGGTTCATAGGCATATGGTGGGTCTTGTTGGTAGTCCAAAGAGTGCTCACCATAGCCATTGCCTTGATATGCATCACAGAATGGTTGTTGATAGCCCATTGGAGGTGGTTGTTGCCGTGAGGGTTGATCAAATCCTTGTGGCTCCTCCCATCTTTGATTGTTCCAACCATGGTGCATGTTGTCATTATAATCTCGTCTTCCTGCAATATAATTATAACCAGACTCATAGCCAAAGGGGTGAGAGTTCATAGTAGTGAGAGATAATAAAAACAAAAACTAACAAAAAAGGAATTTTTTTTGAAAAGTATTAACAATAACCAATAATAAGGCACACGTTTGCAATTCCCCGGCAACGGCGCCATTTTGACGTTAGGATTTTTGCTAGTATAGAATTTTATAAAAGATAGTCGTGTTGTAGATATAGTTTCTAAACCAAACAAAAATCCTTTCGTGCAAACGTTTTGGTTGTCACAAGTAACAAACCCCTTTAAAATTGATAACCGAGTATTTAAACCTCGGGTCGTCTTCTCAAGGAATTGCAAGGAGGTATGTTCTTATTATTGGTTATGAAGATTGTAAACCGGGGTTTTGAAGTTTGGGCAATGGGCACAGGTATATTTAAATGACAAGTAAAATAAATTAACAATAATAAAATCTCTTGGCAAGGTATAAGAACTGGAAGTCCTATCCTAGTTATATTTATCAATTGTGATGAGAATTAGATTTTTCTCCCACTTTGTTAACCTCTAACTATGAAGGTAAGTTAA
Organism: Arachis duranensis; assembly: GCF_000817695.3. NCBI lineage: Eukaryota > Viridiplantae > Streptophyta > Magnoliopsida > Fabales > Fabaceae > Arachis > Arachis duranensis. Next base: position 53,171,445 of record NC_029777.3, on the reverse strand, counting down.
GTGGATGAATTAATTCGAAACCTCAAGTCCCAGTCTTTCCTTGGGAAAAGTTAGAGTTATTGGATCTCGAATCAATTCTTGAAGAATTCCAATTTTCAATCAACAATGAGTTTGATAACTCAAGAGTCACCAATTAATCAACCAAAGCCAAAAGGGAAATATCTAAACTAAATTAAAAGCATTCATGTAAATAAAGCAATCAAACTACGTCTAAACATAAATTCAAGTCATAACATGGAAAGGTTCATAAATTAAATTGGGAAAATAAGTAAAGGGAATATTAAATCTGGAATTCAGAAGAAAATTGTAAGTTGGAATAATAATAAATCCTAAATCCTTTAAGAGGAATCCTAATCCTAATCCTAAGAGAGAGGAGAGAACCTCTCTCTCTAAAAACTACATCTAAAACTATGAAAAGTGAATTATGAATAGCATGATCTGAAGTATGCAATCCCTCTACTTTATAGCCTCTAATATGAGTTTTCTGGGCCGAAAACTGGGTCGAAAACAGCCCAGAAATCGCTGGAGAAGAAATCTGCCACGCTGGTTTTTCGTCATTGCGACGCGACCGCATGTAGCACGCGGTCGCGTCATCTAGCGTCAGGGCTACTATAGCATATTATATATCAAATCAAAGCCCTGGACGTTAGCTTTCCAACGCAACTGGAACCGCGTCATTTGGACCTCTGTAGCAAAAGTTATAACCGTTTGAGTGCGAAGAGGTAGCTTTGCAGTTCCTTCAACTTCTTGTATTCCTTCCACTTTACATGCTTCCTTTCCATCCTCTAAACCATTCCTGCCCTGTAATCCCTGAAATCACTTAACACACATATCAAGGCATCTAATGGTAGTAAGAGAGGATTAAACATAGGGAACTTAAGGCCAAAGAAGTATGTTTTCAATCAAAGCACATAATTAGGAAGGCAAATGTAAAACCATGCAAATAGTATGAATAAGTGGGTAAAGAGTTGATAAAATCCACTCAATTAAGCACAAGATAAACCATGAAATAGTGGTTTATCACTCTTCAAGGTCCTTTCAGGTTCAGGATCAGCTTCAACAAGAATGCCTTTTTCCTTGTTCTTGCTCATATGAGAGAGAAGAAAACAAAGAAAGTATGGAATCCTCTATGTCACAGTATAGAGATTCCTTTATGTGAGTAGAAGAAGAAAAGAATAAAAGAAGGGGGAGGAAAATTCGAACACAAAGGAGAAAAGGGGGTTCGAATTTTTAGATGAAGAGAAGTGTTAGTAAAAGAATAAATAAATAGAAGGAGATGAGAGAGAGGAGTTTTCGAAAATTATTTTTGAAAAATGGTTAGTGATTTTCGAAAATTAGAGATAGAAAAGTAGTTAGGTGGTTTTGAAAAAGATAAGAAACAAACAAAAAGTCAATTAGTTAGTTGGAAAAGATTTGAAAATCAATTTTGAAAAGATAATAAGTTAGAAAAAGGATTTTTGAAATCAAATTTTTGAAAAAGATATGATTTGAAAATGATATGTTTGAAAAGATATGATTGAAATTTATTTTGAAAAAGATTTGAAGAGGAAGTTAAAGAGATTTGATTTTTAAAATTAAAATTGATTACTTGACTAACAAGAAACTAAAAGATATGATTCTAGAATTTAAAGATTGAACCTTTCTTAACAAGAAAGTAACAAACTTCAAATTTTTTAATTAATCACATTAGTTGTTAGTAATGTTTTCGAAATTTTGAAATGAAATTAAGAAAAAGATTTTGAAATCAATTTTTAAAATTTTTGAAAATAATAAAAGAAAGAAAAAGATTTTGAAAAGATAGGATTTTTGAAATTGAAATCTTGACTTGACTAACAAGAAATAACTTATTTTAAAATTTTTAGACTAAGTCAACCCAAAGATTTCGAAATTTATGAGAGAAATAAGGAAAAGATATTTTTTTTGAATTTTTAATAAGGAGAGAGAAAAACACAAAGATGACCCAATGATGCATGCAAGAACACTTTGAAGATCATGATGAACATCAAGAACTTATTTTTGAAAAATTTTCAAGAAAAGAAAATATGCAAGACACCAAACTTAGAAATTTTTAATGCTTAGACACTAACAAACGAAAAATGCATATGAAAAACAACAAAAGACACAAAACAAGAAAATATGAAGATCAATCAAAGAAAATCTTCAAGAACAACTTGAAGATCATGAAAAACACATGCATGAGTTTTCGAAAATATTTTAGAAAAATTAAAACATGCAAGACACCAAACTTAAAAATTGACACTAGACTCAAACAAGAAACACAATATTTTTTATTTTTATGATTTTATTTTATTTTATTTTATTTTTTTGGATTTTTTGAAAATAAATTTTGAAAAACAAGAAAGAAAAAAAATTTGAAAGATTTTTGAAAACTTTTTAAAAATAAAATAAAGGTTGAAACAAGACGAAAATTACTTAATCTGAGCAACAAGATGAACCGTCAGTTGTCCAAACTCAAATAATCCCCGGCAACGGCACCAAAAACTTGGTGCATGAAATTGTGATCTCTAACAATGGCGCTCAACTTGGTATGCGCGTTTATAATCTCAGCACTTTCTTCACAACTTCGCACAACTAACCAGCAAGTGCACTGGGTCGTCCAAGTAATAAACCTTACGTGAGTAAGGGTCGATCCCACAGAGATTGTCGGTATGAAGTAAGCTATGGTCATCTTGTAAATCTCAGTCAGGCAGATTCTAGTGGTTATAATGGTTTTTGAATATAAAGATAAATAAAGCATAAAATAAAGATAGAGATATTTATGTAATTCAATGGTGGGAATTTCAGATAAGCGCATGAAGATACTGTGTTCCTTCTGAATCTCTGCTTTCCTACTGCTTTCATCCAATCATTCTTACTCCTTTCCATGGCAAGCTGTATATTGGGGATCACCATTGTCAATGGCTACCGTCCGTCCTCTCAGTGAAAATGGTCCAGGTGCGCTGTCACCGCACGGCTAATCATCTGTCAGTTTTCGATCATGCAAGAATAGGATTTACTATCCTTTTGCATCTGTCACCACGCCCTACAGTTGCGAGTTTGAAACTCGTCACAGTCATTCAATCCTTGAATCCTACTTGGAATACCACAGACAAGGTTTAGACTTTTCGCATTCTAAAGAATGCTGCCAATGGATTCTAGCTTATACCACGAAGATTCTAATTAAGGAATCCAAGAGATATTCATTCAAGCTTATTTGCCTGTAGAACGAAAGTGGTTGTCAGGCACACGTTCATAAGTGAGAATGGTGATGAGCGTCACATAATCATCACATTCATCAAGTTCTTGAGTGCGAATGGATATCTTAGAATAAGAATAAGCGTGAATTGAATAGAAGAACAATAGTACTTTGCATTAATACTCGAGGAACAGCAGAGCTCCATACCCTTAATCTATGGTGTGCAGAAACTCCACCGTTGAAAATACATAAGAACAAGGTCTAGGCATGGCTGAATGGCCAGCCCCCCTAAATGGCATATGAATTCGAAAATAGGAAAAAAGACCCCTAGTACAATAGTAAAAAGTTCTATTTATACTAAACTAGTTACTAGGGTTTACAGAAATAAGTCTAAGTGCAGAAATTCACTTCTGGGGTGCACTTTGGTGTGTGCTTAGGATGAGGTTGAGCTTTACACGTGCAGAGGCTTCTCTTGGGGTTAAACGTCAAGTTGTAACGTGTTTTTGGCGTTTAACTCTGGTTTGTGACGTGTTTCTGGCGTTTTACTCCAGAATGCAGCATGGAGCTGGCGTTGAACGCCAGTTTTCGTCGTGTAAACTCAAATAAAGTATAGACTATTATATATTGCTGGAAAGCCCTGAATGTCTACTTTCCAACGAAATTAAGAGCGCGTCATTTGAAGTTCTTTAGCTCCAGAAAATCCATTTTGAGTGCAGGGAGGTCAGAATCCAACAGCATCAGTTGTCCTTTGTCAGCCTCTGAATCAGATTTTTGCTCAGGTCCCTCAATTTCAGCCAGAAAATACCTGAAATTACAGAAAAATACACAAGCTCATAGTAAAGTCCAGAAATGTGAATTTTGCATAAAAACTAATAAAAATATACTAAAAAGTAGCTATATCCTACAAAAAACTACCTAAAAACAATGCCAAAAAGCGTATAAATTATCCGCTCATCAGGCTCAAAGCGGATGATGCCAGGGCATCTAGGCCAGTTTCACTGACCTTTTCTTTACTGTTTTAGGGTAGTTTCATGCATTTTCTTAGTGAATAAGGCAAGTTTTGGATGAAATTACACTTACACCTTGATTCAAGCAACTATTGTGAACTTTGCATGATTTCATGAGAATTTTGCTAGAATTGCATGATAAATTGATGATGCATAATTTCATGACTTTGGCTAGAGCTTTGATGCACTTTAATTGCTTGATTTCAGGGCAAAGGAAGCAAGGAAGAACCACGTTAGTATTCACGTTAACCTAGTTAACGTGAACACTATTGTGGAATGGTAAAAAACTCCAACGTTAAGAGAAAATGTGAACAACAATAACGTTTTCCTCCAACGTTAGTGGTAAAAGTGAACACCACTAACATTGGAGAACTTGGCAATGATCCACGTTAAGAGTCACGTTAATTTAGTTAACGTGATTTCTAACGTGGAAGAGGAAAACAAAAGCCAACATTAGTGACACTCACTTTTGTCACTAACGTTGGACCAACTAGCATTGCCTATGTTAACTTTCACGTTAAGACCATTAACGTGAAAGTTAACGTGGAGTTGAGATCAAAGAGCCAACGTTAGTAACACTCACTTTTGTCACTAACGTTGAAGATGGCATCACTACTACGTTAAGAGCCACGTTAGTGACAAAGGTGAGTGTCACTAACGCTTTCGAAGGTGAGACACACCCACGTTAAGAGTCACGTTAGCTACACTAACGTGAACTCTAACGTAGCAACAAAAGGCACCAAGCAATATTAATGGGAAAAGTGATTCCCAATAATGTTCGCGAAGGGGTATAAGCCAACGTTATTGGGAAAAGTGAGTCCCAATAACGTTGACCAAAAATTGAGAAGGCAACGTTAGTGGTCACGTTAATTCCACTAACGTTGGAGTTAACGTGGGTACATAAGGGTGGAACGTTAGTGGAAAAAGTGAATGCCACTAACGTTCTCGAACCCACAATGGCACTCAACGTTAATCTCACTAAATACCCAGCCTAATTCATATTTCTCTGTAAGCTGGGCCCACTAAAGATGAGAACTGATTCAACTCAAGATCCAGAGCCCACATCTAAGACTTGAAGAACTCATTAGAAGATCAAGAGGAGTAGTATATATAGGAGTAGTTTTGAACTATAGAGAAGCTGGGCACTTTTGGGAACTACTCTCTATATAGATTTACTTTTCTGCACTTTTAGCATGGATTCTTCTTTTCTGCCATTTTTCATTTCTAGAGCTATGAACAACTAAACCCCTTTTATTGGGTTAGGGAGCTCTGTTTTAATTTGATGGATCAATTATAGTTTTCATTCTTCTTCTTCTTTCTTTTCTCTTGATCTTACTAGAAAGCTTTCGATCTTAATTCAATTGGTTAGTTGTCTTGGAAAAGAAACTCTCCATAATTGGATCTCCTTTGAGCCTTGGAAAAGGAATAAGGAGATCATGCTAGAAATGCTTTCTCATGTTGGACCAAATTGGGGTTTGGGCGGATATAGTGACATGTAATCCTCCCAACACTTTGATTTGGAAATACATGTGGTATAATCAGTGACCACACTTCATCTCTTCCCATGAGCAATTAAGGAATTGGGCAATTGTTCAAGCTTAGAGAGATTGGATTGCCAAGGAATCCAATCACTTAAGATTGCCAAGGAGATCAATGAATGCATTGATTGAGGAAGAGATGAGAATGAACTTGATCCAGAGAATGCAATATCTCCTAAACCCAATGATTACCCCATTTCTGGTCTTACCCGTTCTCTTTACTTTTTGCCATTTATTTTCATGCTCATTACCCCAAATCCCCATTTAAGATTCTGCACTTTAATTTCTGTTATTTACTTTCCAGTTATTTAAATTTCTGCAAGTTCTCAATCTAATTTCTGTTTAGCTCAACTAGCATATTCTTCTAACTAAAGTTGCTTGACCAATCAATCCTTGTGGGCTTCGACCTCACTCTATTGTGAGTTTTACTTGACGACAATTCGGTATACTTGGCGAAGGAAAATTTGTTGAGAGACAAGTTTTCATGCATCAAGTTTATAGCACCGTTGCCGGGGATTGATTTTGAATCAACAATGATTAAGTTTGAAGATCACTAGATTGAGCATTTTTCTTTTTTTTTATTTGATTCAGTCAATTTCTTTTAGTTTGTTTTAATTTCTTCCTCACCCCCTTCACCCTCTTTATCTTTCGTTCTTTCTTTCTTTGATTACAATTCTGCTCACTAACCCACTAACTGTTTGATAATTTGCATCACTCACACTAACAATTACTTTAACAAGAATAGTTTCTTCATTTTATCTCCTGTTGTACAATCTGTCTGTTGTATGACAGGGAGAAGAGAAGGAGTTTCAACATCCTTCGATTCAGAACCTGAAAGGACCCTTTGGAGACTAAGAAGGGAAGCAAGAGGGAAAAGAATTATTGGTGCTGAGGAAGAAGAGGAAGAATACTCTGAACCCAATATGGAAGAAAATTTGGAGAACAATCATGAAGAAGAAACTCACAACCATGCTAGAGAAGACCATGCAAACCGTGCTGGGCAAGAAAGGAGAGTTCTAGGCTCCTATATCAATCCTAATCCGGGAAACTGTGGAAGTAGCATTCAGAAGCCCACCATACATGCCAACAATTTCGAACTAAAATCCCAGCTCATCACTCTTGTTCAGAACAATTGTTCATTTGGAGGAAGTGCTCAAGAAGACCCTAATCAACATCTAACCACCTTTCTAAGGATTTGTGACACTGTAAAGTCCAATGGAGTCCATCCAAATGTTTATAGGTTGCTCTTGTTCCCTTTTTCACTCAGGGACAAGGCATCCAAATGGCTTGAATCCTTCCCAAAGGAGAGCTTAACAAATTGGAAAGATGTGGTGAACAAGTTTTTGGCAAGATTTTATCCTCCTCAAAGGATCAACAGGCTCAGAGCTGAGGTGAAAACTTTCAGGCAACAAGATGGTGAGACTCTTTATGAAGCATGGGAGAGGTTCAAAGACCTAACAAGAAGATGCCCACCAGATATGTTCAATGAATGGGTTCAACTTCACATCATCTATGAAGGTCTGTCCTATGAGTCAAAGAAGGCCGTGGATCATTCATCAGGAGGCTTTCTAAACAAGAAGAAAACCATTGAAGAAGCCATAGATGCCATTGAAACAGTTGCTGAAAATGACTACTTCTATGCCTCCGAAAGAAGTAACACCAGAGGAGTAATGGAGCTGAACCACATGGATGCATTGTTAGCTCAAAATAAGATGATCACCAAGCAGCTAGCAGATCTTACCAAGAAGGTGGAGGAGGACCAAGTTGCAGCAGCCATCACCTTATCGTCATCTCAAGAAGGAGTAAACATAGGAGAAGAAGGTGACTGGGAGCAAAACAACTATGTTGGAAACTCACCTAGACAAGTCCATGATCCATACTCCAAAACTTACAACTCTGGATGGAGAAATCACCCCAACTTTGGATGGGGAAACCAACAAGACCAAGGGCAAGATCAGAGACGCCACAACCTCAACTCCAACAACAATGCAACTCATCAACACACCTCACAGAGATCTTACCAACATCCATCTAACCAATCTTATCAACCACCTAATCTCAACCCACCATCATTAACAGATGATAGGCTCTCAAAGATTGAGGCTCTACTTGAAAACTTATGCAGAGAAGTCCAAGACAACAAAGTGTTTAAGGAAGAAGTGCGAGCCAATATCAAGAACCAAGGAGAAAACATCAAGAGATTGGAGTCCCATGTAGGGTATCTATCTCAACAAATTCCCAAACCCACCGATGGATTCCCCAGTGATACAGAGAAGAATCTAAGAGGAGAAACAAAGAAAGTGAGATGGGAAAAATGCAAAATGATAACCACAAGTGATGAGGGGAGTATGAATGGAGTAGAACACCTCCAAAATAATCAAAAGGAAAGCCAAGAGGAAGGAAGCTATACAACTCAACCTACATCCAAGGAAGAGCTAAAGAAGAAGGAGGTATTGAACCCATATGCACCTTTTCCCCACAGGCTTAAAGGTGGTGTAGCAGAGAGAATGTATTCAAGGTTCCTTGATATGTTTGCATCTCTTGATGTAAATATACCATTCATTAAAGCCCTCCAGCAAATGCCTTTCTACATCAAGTATATAAAGGAGCTACTAGCCAGAAAAAGTCCATTGAAGGGTGGACAAACAATAAAGAAGTGCTTCATGGGAAGCAACCCATGTTCTATATCCTCGCTCTTAAATTTCTAATAATAGTAATAAGGCAATTTCCATGGAATTTTAAATCAATTTTGACAACTAATATAAAGCCCATCTACATGCAACGTATAGTACATGATAAGTTTGGTGTTCAAAGCACACCAAGTGAGGTTTGGACACACCTTGTGAGGAGAATTTATTCCCCAAACTTGTTGCACCATGTGATCACAAACAAGTTTGGTGTACCAACGTGCATGCATGGGAAGCTTAATGGTTGATTGATCTGTATTCATGGAAACCATTTAGTCATGTAAAAATAAAAGAAAAAGAAATTTTTTTTTAGTTCACACTTTTTCCCACCAAAAATTTCAAATAACCGATTGCACTTTTTCGTCGTGTATAGGGAATAAAAAAGGACATTGATGGTACTTGATAGGGCAATTAAAGAAGGGAGATTCGGCCACTACACCAAGGGAATTTCACACTTGTCTTCATGGGGAATGTCCTTGGAAGTGTTGCCATGCAACATTGGGAATGGATAATTTTGAGGACCGAACCAAGACCCCCATAAAGGAGGTGATCCTTGTGCTCAATCAATCCTAAAACCCCAACCGTCCACTATCAAACAACACCATCAATCCACACCCTTCAATCAATTGCCATCTTTCTATATAAACCCCTTCACACAACCTCTCCGTACACACTTCAAATTCTCACCCTTCCCACTCCCTTCTTTCGGGCATACACACATCATCCTCCACCAAAGGCTTCACATACACCCTCCTAGCCATCTTGAGAATAGCCAACACATCAACAATCTTGCATGGCATCATCAAGCTCCAAGAGACAAAAAGGGAAGGAACCCATAGAGCATCCTCCTTTTGATGAAGGGCAATTTAGAACCTTTCATCATGCACTCTAGTATGGGTGGATGACTGAGAAAGAAATCATTTATGAACTAGGCTTTCAAGTCACAAAATCCGAGTGTCCAGAAATAACAAAGAAGGTGGAACAACGCCGATGGGAGCTCCTCACCGATCCGATCATAAGGGTGAATGCAACTCTAGTAAGAGAGTTTTATGCAAATGCAGTTAGACAAGACAAGGCGGATGACTCATACGCAAGTTTTGTGAGAGGGGTCATAGTGGATTTTAGTCCCATGACTATGATAAGAGTGTTGAAATTGAGAAGCATACCCTTTGAAGAGGAGAGCTATCACTCGAGAATGGACAAAAACCCCAATTATGACCAGATTATACAGGATATATGTGTGCAAGGAGCAGATTGGGAAAGAGGCCCCAAGAGGAAGCCCAAATTTATAAAAAGAGGAGATCTCCTTCCTGAGGCTAAAGGTTGGTTTGAAATTGTAAGGAGATCCATCCTCCCAACCGAAAACAACTCAGAGGTAAACCTCAAGAGAGCAACGATAGTGCAATGTCTAATGAAGGGAGGAGAGATTAAGGCTCATGAATTCATAGCCCAAGGCATTCGGAAGCTTGCTGAGAAAAGCGATTATGGAGGAAAGTTGGGTTACCCCAGCACTATTTTTCATCTGTGCAAACTGGCTAGGGTGATATTTGAGGATGAAAACCCCGAGTGGATAAAGGTTGGTATTCCAATCACTTATCATCGGATGCATGCTGCTGCAGCTCCACTACCTCCACGAAGGGTACGAAAAAGGCCAGCCCATCAAGCTGAAGAAGAACAACATCCACAGGAGCAAACCTTAGCCACCTTAAGCATGCACCAATTGCAAGAGGCTATTGATACCTTATCTAGGCAATGCATGGAAAATCAAGGGGCACAAAGGGAGTTTCAAATGCAATTAATAGACCGCCAAGAAAGATCACTCTCTAGATGGATGAATCAGCAAGAGGAATGGCAAAAACAATTGATGGACCAGCAAATAGAACAAGGGAGACAATGGAGTGAATCATTCCATAACCTGAATCAGAAGCAAGATCAACAACAAGAAGCCATCCAAAGGCTAACCAACATCCAAGCACATCAAGGTGCACACATCCATGAGATGCATTGGAAACAGAGAGAACAAGCAGATCTTTTCGACGAATACAGAGCATTTTCGGAAGGTGTCTACATGAGTGAGACTGGGTATCATGTGAATACCCAAGCCAGGCTTGGGTACTTAGTCGGACAACTACCTGTTTTGCATCCTGGGATAACAAAATATGAAGATGTAAAGGATGAGTTAGCAAGAGTGGAGCGCGAAAGGTAGAACAAAGTCATGAATCAGTAAGGAAGGCACTGAAGGATTGGAAGATAGCCAGAATGAATCGGATGAGAGGAAGCACAAGCGGACAAAGTAAACTTAAAGAGGGCAAGGAAGCAGAAGAACATGAGCATGCCAAAAAGTGAAAGGTGGTGAAGTTCCCTCTTAGTTTACCTTTTTCAAAGCTTTAAATAAGGAAAATCATGTATGAAATAGAACATGCTTCCATGAGTAGTTTAGGACTTTCAATTCTGCATTTAAGTTTTGTTGCTTAGGTTAAATGTGCTAGCTTAATGTCTTGAGTTTTCACTTTCATCTTTCTTACTTGTATGCTTGTCTCTTTAAGTTAATCAAAAAGAAAATGTTATGAAAAAAACAAGAGTGGAGTTATTTTATGAAGTGCATTCTGAATGTTTGTGGTAGGATGATTAGTAAGCTAAGTTGGATCACCAAATAAGGAAAGAAAGCAACTATCTATCCTAAGTCCTATGTTTGAGACACATCCTTTAAGACTAACTAAACAATAAGATCCCAATAAGAAAAGAGAAGAGCAATAAAAGTGAAAAAGAAAGAAATACAATAAGAAACAATGCTAGGCACCAAGGGTTTCAAAATTGAGGCATGTGTCTGCGGTGTTTATGTACAAGGGATATACTTGGATGAATAAGCTCTTAGGGGTGCCTTATCACTTGGTAACTTGGATTAACTAATCCGGGATTATCAGCTGAAAGTCCACTATCAAGAGTAACCTTTGCTATAGGACACTTAGTAACCCAAAGAGGTGCTGGACACCAAGGTCTCAAGAAAGGAAAAATAACAAACCATGTGCCTGTGGTGTGTATGTATGAGGGAAAGAAACTTGAGGAAGTAAGTCCTTAGGGGTGTCTTAACACCTAGCACCTTAAACCAACTGGTTTGGGAGTGTTGGCTGAAAGCTTATCATAAAGAGTCGCCCAAAAGTGACCAAGGAGTTGATAAAGGCTTGAAACCTAAAGGGGAGGAACCTAAGTTGCTATGCATGAAACCCCATAAACCAGGAAGTCTACTTCTATTTTATCTTCTTGTTCTTTCATTTCATCCTTCTTATGCTTCAGCACTTGCTTAGGGACAAGCAAGCTTTAAGTTTGGTGTTGTGATGCCAGCGCATCTAGGCCAGTTTTACTGACCTTTTCTTTACTGTTTTAGGGTAGTTTCATGCATTTTCTTAGTGAATAAGGCAAGTTTTGGATGAAATTACACTTACACCTTGATTCAAGCAACTATTGTGAACTTTGCATGATTTCATGAGAATTTTGCTAGAATTGCATGGTAAATTGATGATGCATAATCTCATAACTTTGGCTAGAGCTTTGATGTACTTTAATTGCTTGATTTCAGGGCAAAGGAAGCAAGGAAGAACCACGTTAGTATTCACGTTAACCTAGTTAATGTGAACACTAACGTGGAATGGTAAAAAACTCCAACGTTAAGAGAAAACGTGAACTTCAATAACGTTTTCCTCTAACGTTAGTGGTAAAAATGAACACCACTAATGTTGGAGAACTTGGCAATGATCCACGTTAAGGGTCACGTTAACTTAGTTAACGTGAACTCTAACGTGGAAGAAGAAACAAAAGCCAACATTAGTGACACTCACTTTTGTCACTAACGTTGGACCAACTAGCATTGCCTACGTTAACTTTCAAGTTAAGACCATTAACGTGAAAGTTAACGTGGAGTTGAGATCAAAGAGTCAACGTTAGTGACACTCACTTTTGTCACTAACGTTGGAAGATGGCATCACAACTACGTTAAGAGCCACGTTAACTTAGTTAACGTGAGTTCTAACATACAAAATTTGGGCATTTGGAGTGTTAGTGACAAAGGTGAGTGTCACTAACGCTCTCGAAGGTGAGACAGACCCACGTTAAGAGTCACGTTAGCTACACTAACGTGAACTCTAACGTAGGAACAAAAGGCACCAAGCAACGTTAATGGGAAAAGTGATTCCCAATAACGTTCACGAAGGGGTATAAGCCAACGTTATTGGGAAAAGTGAGTCCCAATAACGTTGGCCAAAAATTGAGAAGGCAACGTTAGTGGTCACGTTAAGACCACTAACGTTGGAGTTGACGTGGGTACATAAGGGTGGAACGTTAGTGGAAAAAGTGAATGCCACTAATGTTCTCGAACCCACAATGGCACTCAACGTTAATCTCATTAAATACCCAAGCCTAATTCATATTTCTCTGCAAATTGGGCCCACTAAAGATGAGAACTGCTTCAACTCAAGATCCAGAGCCCACATCCAAGACTTGAAGAACTCACTAGAAGATCAAGAGGAGTAGTATATATAGGAGTAGTTTTGAACTATAGAGAAGCTGGGCACTTTTGGGAACTACTCTCTATATAGATTTACTTTTCTGCACTTTTAGCATGGATTCTTCTTTTCTGCCATTTTTCATTTCTAGAGCTATGAACAACTAAACCCCTTTCATTGGGTTAGGGATCTCTGTTGTAATTTTATGGATCAATTATAGTTTTCATTCTTCTTCTTCTTTCTTTTCGCTTGATCTTACTAGAAAGCTTTCGATCTTAATTCAATTGGTTAGTTGTCTTGGAAAAGAAACTCTCCATAATTGGATCTCCTTTGAGCCTTGGAAAAGGGATGAGGAGATCATGCTAGAAATGCTTTCTCATGTTGGACCAAATTGGGGTTTGGGTGGATATAATGACATGTAATCCTCCCAACACTTTGATTTGGAAATACATGTGGTATAATCAGTGACCACACTTCATCTCTTCCCATGAGCAATTAAATCAAGGAATTGGGCAATTGTTCAAGCTTTGAGAGATTGGATTGCCAATGAATTGGGATCCAATCACTTAAGATTGCCAAGGAGATCAATGAATGCATTGATTGAGGAAGAGATGAGAATGAACTTGATCCGGAGAATGGAATATCTCCTGAACCCAATGATTACCCCATTTCTGATCTTACCCATTCTCTTTACTTTCTGCCATTTATTTTCATGCTCATTACCCCAAATCCCCATTTAAGATTCTGCACTTTAATTTCTGTTATTTACTTTCCAGTCATTTAAATTTCTGCAAGTTCTCAATCTAATTTCTGTTTAGCTCAACTAGCATATTCTTCTAACTAAAGTTGTTTGACCAATCAATCCTTGTGGGATTCGACCTCACTCTATTGTGAGTTTTACTTGACGACAATTTGGTATACTTGCTGAAGGAAAATTTGTTGAGAGACAAGTTTTCATGCATCAGCGGACGTTCACTGTAAATGGACAAAGGCTCAAGCACTACCTGGGCAGTATGGGGGACGACCCCAAAATGAAGTACAGGCTCAACTAATGGAGCAACCGTCGAGCTATCGACGCTAAAAGAGTGCTTTGTTGGGAGGCAACCCAACTTAAGGTAGTTTCTTTTCATAAGCTGTTTCAATAAAAGGTATAAGTAGATTTCCCTGCATTATGGGGAGCTAAGTTTGGTGTTACACACCAAAACAATCCAAGGGTGAATGTATAATCCTAAGTTTGGTGTTCCACCAAATACTTTGTCTGAGGACACATTATAGCCCTTCGATGACATGTCACTGACTCCAAACAATCAGAGAATATACTTGACATATGTTTAGTTCTAGTTCATAGTTGTTTTCTTAATAAAATCACATGAGGTTTCTTGCATGTTCTCCATCTACTGCATTAGGAAAGGAACTAAGTTTGGTGTTCACGCACCAACCTAAGTTCAGGAAATCACAAGCATACATGCATGCTAACTATCTTTCAAGTGCTTGGGGAAACAAGTAACTTCAAACAAATGTGTTGCAGGAAGCCAATCAACCACTTGGAGGATAGAACACACCATCACCCAAAACAAAGGGGGGGAAGAGATACAAGGACCAAGGCGGAAACGAGCAGACACCAAGAGGTTGTATCATTCCTCAACCATTCACGCCTAGAAAGGCTCTAATTGGAAGTTTGCATGTACCCCTACTAGAGCTAGTTTATTATCATTATGAATTCTGTCTGTGTACTGTCTTTAATGCTCAATAAGTGTTTACTAGCCAGTTCCCTGCTCTATCTTACTTAATGTATGCTTGTCCCTTATGATAAATAAAGGACAATGTTATGAAAAAACAAGAGTGGAGTCCATGTTATAAAAGTAAAAGTCTCAATGTTTGTGGTGGTAATTGATTAGCTAAGTTGGTTCAGCAATGAGGTATAAGGACAATTATGTGTTTTGAATTATAGGCTTGAAAATGCATCCTGTGAAACTAGCTAAATAACAGATCCCAATAAGAAACAAATGATAGAGTATGAAAAATAAGGAAAGAAGAGACAGGAAAGAAAAGAACATGAAATAAGGCTAGGCACCAAAGGTTTGAACCTTGAGGCATGTGTCTGTGGTGCTTTTGTGCAAATGATCTGCTTGGATGAATAAGTTCTTAGGAGTGCTTCATCACTTAGTGACATGGGTTAACTAACCCAGAATTATCAATTGAAAATCCACTGTCAAGAGCAACCTTGCTAAAAAGCATTTAGTCACCCAAAGAGGTGCTGGACACCAAGGTCTCAAGAAAGAAAATAGAAAACCATATGCTTGTGGTGTGTATATGTGGAGGAGAGACTTGAGGGAGTAGGTCCTTAGGGGTGTTCCAACACCTAGTATCTTGAACCAACTGGTTCGGGAGTGCTGGCTGAAAGCTTATTATAAAGAGTTGCCTCAACACAGAGCACCTAGCCTAAGAAAACAACAAGCTCTTACAGAAAAGAAAAAGGGATCAAGTGAATAAGAATCTCATAGAATGCAACCAAGTAAATGTTCAAAGACATGATAAGAACCTAGAAACCAGCAAGGGCATGAACCTAAGTTGCCATGTATGAACCCCCATGAGCCAAGGACTTAACTTCCATAAACAAGGACTTGTTATCTTGTACATTCATCCTTTCTTCTTATGTTTTAGTACTTGCTTGGGGACAAGCAAGCTTTAAGTTTGGTGTTGTGATGCCAGGGCATCTTGGCCAGTTTCACTAGCCTTTTCTTTACATATTTTAGGAAGTTTCATGTATTTTCTTAGGTAATAAGCAAGTTTTTTGGGTGAACATGCATTACATCTTAATTCAAGCAAACATTGCAAACTTTATATGTTTTCATGAGAATAATGCACGAATTGAATGCTAATTTAGATGATGCAGGATCTCATAGTCTAGAACAAAGCTTTGATGCACTTTACTTGTTTGATTTCAGGACAAATGAAGCATGGAAGAACCATGTTAGTAGCCATATTAGCACCACTAACATGGTCACTAACGTGGAAAGGGAGCAAAGCTCGCAACATCAGTGGTAAAGCTAATACCATTGACGCCTTCAAGTGCCATCTCAGCCCACGTTAATTGTTACGTTAGTTGCACTAACTTAGGGACTAACGTGAAAGAAAGAAAAATCTCCAAACGTTAGTGGTAAAGTTAACACCACTAACGTTGCAAAGGCCACAATTAACCACGTTAAGAGCTACGTTAATGCCATTAACGTGAGCTCCAACGTGGGGCAACAAAGGATCACCAACGTCAGTGACACTAACTTTGTCACTGACGTTGGACTAGGCTAAGCTTACCTACGTTAGTGGCCACGTTAATGCCACTAACGTAAGAGGTAACATGGAGCAAGGGGTATATGAAGCCAACGTCAGTGACACTGACTTTGTCACTGATGTTAGAAATGGCCAGTATACCCACGTTAGTGGCCACATTAATGCCATTAACGTGAGCACTAACGTGGAAGAGAAAGAGTTTTTGCAACATCATTGACAAAGTTATTATCAATGACGCCTTCGTGACATGGCATGCCTATGTTAATGGCCACGTTAGTGGACCATTAATGTGGGAGAAGGGGAAATGGTGTAGCGTTATTGGCAAAGTCAGCACCAATGACTCTATCGAAGATTAGAAAGGCTACGTTGGTGGTCACATTACTGCCACTAACGTTAGAGTTAACGTAGCTCAATTGGGTTAGGGACGTTAGTGGCAAAGTTAGTGTCACTAACGTCTTTGAGCCAGAATCTACACTTAACGTTAACACCACTGACTCCTTGACTAACTGTAAACCATGCCTGACTCAACTTCTTTCTGCAAGCAAAGCTAAGCACACCAAAGTCTGTAACTGCTTCAACTGAAGATCAAAGGCCCATATCCAAGACTTGCAGAGCTGATAGAGGAGCAGAGGAGTAGTATATATAGGAGTAGTTTTGAACTAGAAAAGGGAGATTGAAATTTGGATCTGAGGAGAGATTGGAATTTGGATCTGAGGATCCAAGACTAGTAAATACTCTGTATTTACTTTCTCTGCAATTTAGTTTACTTTAGAATGCATTCTTCATTTTTGATTTCCATTCCCAAAGCTATGAACAACTAAACCCCTTTTCATTGGGTTAGGGAGCTCTATTGTAATTTGATGGACCAATTTTAGTTTTCATTCTTCTTCCTCTCTCTTTTCTCTTGATTTTACTAGAAAGCTTTCAATCTTCATTCAATTGGTTAGTTATCTTGGAAACAAACTCTGCATAACTGGATCTCCTCGGAACCTTGGAAGAGGAATGAGGAGATCATGCTAGAAATACTTTCTCATGCTGGACCAAATTGGGGTTTGGATGGATATTATGACATTTAATCCTTCCAATATTTTGATTTGGGAATGCATGTGGTATAATCAGTGACCATACTTCATCTCTTCCCATGAGCAACTAAATCAAGGAATTTGGCAATTTTTCAAGTTTAGAGAGATTAGGTTGCCAAGGAATTGGGATCCAATCACATAAGATTGCCAAGGAGATCAATGAATGCATTGATTAAGGAAGAGATGGAGATGAATTTGATCCGGAGAATGCAACATCCCCTAAGCCCAATGAATCCCCCATTTCGGATCTTACCCATTCTCTTTAATTTCTGCTATTTATTTTGATGCTCACTTCCCCAAATTCCCATTTAAGATTCTGCAATTTACTTTTCTGCAATTTATATTCCGCCATTTACTTTCAGCATTTACATTCCTTGTCATTTATCTTTCCCGCCATTTAACTTTCTGAAATTCTCAACACAACTTTGCTTAGCTCAACTAGAACATTCCTCTAATTAAAGTTGTTTGACCAATCAATCCCTGTGGGATTTGACCTCACTCTATTGTGAGTTTTTACTTGACGACAATTTGGTATACTTGCCAAAGGGAAATTTGTTGAGAGACAAGTTTTTGTGCATCACCACGCCTTCGATATTAAGTAGCACGCCCTGCTTTACTTGGCCTTCTTTGAAGCTTGGCGTGCTACGCCTGGGTCTTCAAGTGGCACGCCCAAGTGAGGATGAGGTCTTGGCGTGCTACACCTTCGATCTCAAGTGGCACGCCCATGTGTTTGGACCTTCAATCTCACCTCTGGAAATTTGTACTGGCGTGCCACGCCGTGCAGCTCAAGTGGCACGCCCAAGTGATGATGGCCCTCTTTAAGCTTGGCGTGCCACGCCTTCGACACCAAGTGGCACGCCCAAGAGCTTGGACCTTTGGATTGATGAACTGGCGTGCCATGCCCCATGTTTCAACTGGCATGCCCGTAGTAGTTGATGGTGCTGGCGTGCCATTCCCATCCTGGTGTGCCACGCCCCTCTTGTGGCTTCAAGCATTGCTCTCTGGAAACTTGTACTAGCGTGCCACGCCCAGCTCCTAGCGTGCCACGCCCATACACTTTCATGGCGTTCGCTCTAAGTAGCATGCCAGTTTCACACGCCCAACTCTGTTTTGTTGTTTTCTTCCCTTTTTGTTGCACTTTTCACCTGAAAATCAGCACAAACTCATTCCAAGCAATGTATCATAATACTTATCATTTAGCTCATGAAATTGCATTGAAACAATGAATATGTGCTCTTTTTATGGTCCTTTTGCATAGGTAAAAAGGGTAAATGGTGCAAGTCATCACATATTAAGCTCTTTCTGATCAAAGATGTACTTGAGACTCTTATGATTATAAAAGACGATAAACTTTACTCCGTACAACTGGTGTCTCCAAATCTTTAATGCAAACACAATCCGCTAATTCCAAGTCATGAGTGGGGTAATTCACCTTATACGGTCTTAGCTGACACGATGCGTAAGCTACCACATTCTGGTGTTGCATTAACACGCAACCCAAACCTTTCAGTGACACATCACAACACACTTCGAATGGTTCGTGCGGTTCCGGCAAGATTAAAATAGGTGCTGAAGTTAACTTCTGCTTCAAAGTCTGGAAACTCTTTTCACACTCCGACATCCACATAAATGGCACCTCTCTCCTCATTGATTTCGTCATCGGTAGCGCAATCCGGGAGAATCCTTCGATAAATCTTCGGTAATATCCGGCTAAACCCAAAAAGCTTCTGACTTCCATCACCGTTGTCGGTCTTTCCCATTCTATTACTGCTTCTACCTTAGAAGGATCTACAGCTATTCCTCCTTTGCTCACCACGTGGCCTAAGAACTTTACCTTCTCCTTCCAGAACTCACACTTCGACAACTTGGCATACAACTTTTGCTCCTTTAGGATTTGCAACACAATCCTCAAGTGTTCCTCATGCTCCCTTACCATCTTAGAGTAAACCAAGATGTCATCTATGAAAACCACCACAAATTTGTCAAAAAAAGGGTGAAACACCCTGTTCATGTAATCCATTAAAACAGCAGGTGCATTCATTAACCCAAAGGACATTACCGCAAACTTGTAGTGTCCATAGCATGTTCTAAACACAGTCTTAGGGATATCATCCTCTTTCACCCTTATCTGATGGTAACCGAATCTCAAATCGATCTTGGAAAACACTCCAGCTCCTTGCAATTGATCCATCAAGTCATCTATCCTTGGCAGTGGGTACTTGTTTTTCACGGTCACTTTGTTCAACTGTCGGTAATCCACACACAATTGCATTCCTCCATCCTTCTTCTTCACCAATAAAACTGGTGCTCCCCATGGTGATACACTCGGTCAAATGAACCTCTTATTCAAAGGCTCTTCCAACTGAGTCTTTAACTCTGCTAGCTCTATCGGAGCCATTCTATAAGGTGCAATCGACACTGGTCCGACTCCCGGCACCAATTCAATCGCAAATTCAATTTCCCTTTGAGGTGGGAACTCAAGGATATCTTCCGGGAATACTTTCGAAAATTCTCTAACCACCGGTATCTGATCCAAGTTCTAGGCATCACCCAACGCGTTAGTAGCCAACAGAATATAACCCTGACACTCCTTCCCACTACAATGCACCATTAAAGAGTTCAGATAATACCCCATAGCTACCACTGCCCCATTCTCTCCTTCTGGCATAAACCGAATTATCCGTTCAAAGCAATCCAACAAAACCTAATTCTTTGACAACCAATCAAACCCCAAAATTATCTCCAGCCACACCATTGGTAAACAGATCAAATCATGCACAAAATCTCTACCCTCAAGCTTGAAACCTATTTGTCTAAAACCTGACCTAGTCATAACTGTTTGATGCAGAGTATGTACATGCAGATAAAAAGGTAACTTTGATACTTTCAAGCCTAATTCCTCAACTTTAGCAAACGAAATAAACGAATGCGAAGCTCCAGTATCATATAATGCAACTAAGGACTTATCACCAATTAGACATATACCTCTCATCAACGGATTCACCTTAGAAGCATCCTTGGCATTCACAGAAAAGAATCGACCTTCATGCAGACTCCGGCCCGCATTTTGGTGCCTCTTACGAGTGCAATCCCTCGCAATGTGGCCAGGCAACCCACAATTCAAACAACCATCTAAACCAATTTTGCATGAGTCATAAGGATGGAAATGCCCACTGATGAGTGGATAATTTATACACTTTTTGGAATTGTTTTTAGGTAGTTTTTAGTAGGATTGATGAGCGGATAATTTATACGCTTTTTGGCATTGTTTTTCGGTAGTTTTTAGTAGGATCTAGCTACTTTTAGGGATTTTTTCATTAGTTTTTATGCAAAATTCACATTTCTGGAATTTACTATGAGTTTGTGTGTTTTTCTATGATTTCAGGTATTTTCTGGCTGAAATTGAGGGACCTGAGCAAAAATCTGATTCAGGCTGAAAAAGGACTGCTGATGCTGTTGGATTCTAACCTCCCTGCACTCGAAATCAATTTTCTGGAGCTACAAAACTCCAAACGGCGCACTCTCAACGGCATTGGAAAGTAGACATCCAGGGATTTTCAGCAATATATAATAGTCCACACTATATAATAATCCCATTAAACCTCCTTCTGCCATTCATGAGCTCTGAAGACTATTCTTCCTCTGAAGAGGATGAAAATATGACTGTAGAGCAAGTTTCTCAATATCTAGGAGCCATCAGGAAGCTGAATGCCAAGTTGTTTGGTAATGAGACTTGGGAAGGTGAACCTCCCTTGCTCATTAGTGAACTAGATACATGGGTTCAGCAACTTTACCTCAAAAGAAACAAGATCCTGATAAATTCTTAATACCCTATACCATGGGCACCATGACCTTTGAGAAGGCTCTGTGTGACCTGGGGTCAGGTATAAATCTTATGCCACTCTCTGTAATGAAGAAACTGGGGATCATTGAGGTACAACCTGCCACATTCTCATTAGAAATGGCATACAGATCACAAAGACAAGCTTATGGATTAGTAGAGGACATGTTAGTAAAGGTTGAGGGCTTTTACATCCCTACTAATTTCATAATCTTAGATACTAGGAAGAATGAGGATAAATGCATCATCCTTGGAAGACCCTTCCTAGCCACAGCAAGAGCTGTAATTGATGTTAACATAGGGAAATTAATCCTTCAATTGAATGGGGACTACCTTGTGTTTAAGGCCCAAGGATCCTCCTCTGCAACCATGGAGAGGAAGCATAAAAAGCTTCTCTCAGTACAAAGTCAAACAAAGCTCCCATAATCAAACTCTAAGTTTGGTGTTGGGAGGCCAAACCCAAACTCAAAGTTTGGTGTT
Organism: Arachis duranensis; assembly: GCF_000817695.3. NCBI lineage: Eukaryota > Viridiplantae > Streptophyta > Magnoliopsida > Fabales > Fabaceae > Arachis > Arachis duranensis. Next base: position 53,149,824 of record NC_029777.3, on the reverse strand, counting down.
GAATCCCCACATTCAAACTCTAAGTTTGGTGTTGGGAGTCTACAACATTGACCTGGTCACCTGTGAGACTCCATGAGAGCCCACTGTCAAGCTATTGACATTAAAGAAGCGTTAATTGGGAGGCAACCTAATTTTTATTTATCTAATTCTATTCTTTATTTTATTGTTATTTTATATTTTCTTAGGTTCATGATCATGTGGAGTCACAAAACAATTGAAAAAAATTAAAATTAAAATAAAAAATAGCAGAAGAAAAAGCACACCCTGGAGGAAGAGCCTACTGGCGTTTAAACGCCAGTAAGGAGCATCTGGCTGGCATTCAACGCCAGAACAGAGTATGAATTTGGCATTGAACGCCAGAAACATGCAGCAATCTGGTGTTTAAACGCCAGGATTGCACCCTGAGGAAAGTTGGCGTTCAACGCCAGAAACATGCTGCAGACTGGCGTTGAACGCCCAAAACAAGCATAGAACTGGCGTTTAACACCAGAAACAAGTATCAATCTGGCGTTAAATGCCAGGATTGCATGCAGAGGGTGTTTTACACGCCTCATTGGTGCAGGGATGTAAATCCTTGACACCTTAGGATCTGTGGACCCCACAGGATCCCTACCTACCTCAACTCACCTTCTCACTTCTTCACCACTCACCTCCTTCCACTCTTCCCCATAAACCCCACCTACCTTCAAATTCAAAATCTCTTTCCCACTCAAACCCACCCCACATCTCTCCCTCTCCTCCAAATCCTCTTCTTCTTCTATTCTTTCTTCTTTTGCTCGAGGACGAGCAACATTCTAAGTTTGGTGTGGTAAAAGCATAGCTTTTTTGCTTTTTCATAACCATTTATGGCACCTAAGACTGGAGAAACCTCTAGAAAAAGGAAAGGAAAGATAAAAGCTTCCACCTCCGTGTTATGGGAGATGGAGAGATTCATCTCAAGGGTTCATAGCTCAGTAATAGAGCATTTGACTGCACATCAAGAGAGCCCACTCATAGACCTCATCAAGAAATCCCTAAGATGCCTCAAGGGATAAATTTTCCTCCACACTTTTTCTGAATGAATGATTGAACAGTGCATATTTTTTAGCTTGTTATTTATGAATGTTAAAATTGTTGGCTCATGAAAGAATGATGAAAAAGATAAATGTTATTAATGATCTGAAAAATCATAAAATTGATTCTTGAAGCAAGAAAAAGCAGTGAATAAAAAGCTTGTGGAAAAAAAAATTTGCGAAAAAAAATAATAATAATAATAAAAGAAAAAGAAAAAGCAAGTAGAAAAAGCCAGTAGCCCTTAAAACCAAAAGGCAAGGGTAAAAAGGATCTAAGGCTTTGAGCATCAATGTATAGGAGGGCCCAAGGAAACAAAATCCAGGCCTAAGCGGATAAATCAAGCTGTCCCTTACCATGTGCTTGTGGCATGAAGGTCCAAGTGAAAAGCTTGAGACTGAATGGTTAAAGTCGTTATCCAAAGCAAAAGAGTGTTCTTAAGAAACCTGGACGCCTCTAACTGGGGACTTTAGCAAAGCTAAGTCACAATCTGAAATGCGCTGAGTCACAATCTGAAAAGGTTCCCCCATTCATGTGTCTGTGGCATTTATGTATCTGGTGGTAATACTAGAAAACAAAATGCTTAGGGCCACGGCCAAGACTCATTAAAGTAGCTGTGTTCAAGAATCAACAAACTTAACTAGGAGAATCAATAACACTATCTGAACTCTGAATTTCTATGGATGCCAATCATTCTAAACTTCAAAGGATAAAGTGAGATGCCAAAACTGTTCAGAAGCAAAAAGCTACAAGTCCCGCTCATCTAATTAGAACTAATATTCATTGATATTTTGGGATTTATAGTATATTCTCTTCTTTTTATCCTATTTGATTTTCAGTTGCTTGGGGACAAGCAACAATTTAAGTTTGGTGTTGTGATGAGCGGATAATTTATACGCTTTTTGGCATTGTTTTTAGGTAGTTTTTAGTAGGATCTAGCAACTTTTAGGGATGTTTTCATTAGCTTTTATGAAAAATTCACATTTCTAGACTTTACTATAAGTTTGTGTGTTTTTTTGTGATTTCAGGTATTTTCTGGCTGAAATTGAGGGACCTGAGCAAAAATCTGATTCAAGCTGAAAAAGGACTGCTGATGCTGTTGGATTCTGACCTCCCTGCATCGAAAGAGATTTTTTGGAGATATAGAACTCCAAACGGCGCGCTCTTAACGGTGTTAGAAAGTATACATCCAGGGCTTTCCAGCAATATATAATAGTCCACACTTTATTCGAGTTAAGATGATGCAAACTGGCGTTCAACGCCAGTTCCATGCTGCGTTCTGGAGTCAAACGCCAGAAACACGTCACAAACCAGAGTTAAACGCCAAAAACACGTTACAACTTGGCGTTTAACTCCAATAGAAGCCTCAGCTCGTGTAAAGCTCAAGTTCAGCCCAAGCACACACCAAAGTGGGCCCCGGAAGTGGATTTCTGCACTTAGACTTATTTCTGTAAACCCTAGTGGCTAGTCTAGTATAAATAGGACTTTTTACTATTGTATTTACATCTTTGGATTATTTTTGGGTTACCTTATGATCCTTTGATCACGTTTATGGGGGCTGGCCATTCGGTCATGCCTGGACCACTATCACTTATGTGTCTTCAACGGTGGAGTTTCTGCACACCATAGATTAAGGGTATGGAGCTCTGCTGTACCTCGAGTTTTAATACAACTACTACTATTTTCTATTCAATTCAGTTTATTCCTATTCTAAGATATTCGTTGCACTTCAACATGATGAATGTGATGATCCGTGACACTCATCATCATTCTCACCTACGAACACGTGATTGACAACCACTTTCGTTCTACCTTAGGCCGGGCGCGTATCTTTTGGATTCCTTAATCAGAATATTCGTGGTATAAGCTAGAATTGATGCCGGTATTCATGAGAATCCAGAAAGTCTAAACCTTGTCTATGATATTCCGAGTTGGATTGAAGGATTGAATGGCTGTGACGAGCTTCAAACTCGCGATTGTTGGGCGTGATGACAAATGCAAAAGAATTAATGGATTCTATTCCAACATTATCGAGAACCGACAGATGATCAGCTGTGCTGTGATAGAGCATTTGGACCATTTACATTGAGAGGATGGGATGTAGTCATTGACAACGGTGATGCCCTACATACAACTTGCCATGGAAAGGAGTAAGAAGGATTGAAAGTAAAAAAGCAGTATGTTGCAGAGATTCAATAGTGACAAACCATCTCCATACACTTATCTGAAATTCCCGCCAATGATTTACATAAGTGTTTCTATCTTTATTTTCTGTTTATTTATTATTATTATTCGAAAACTCCATAATTATTTATTATCCGCCTGACTGAGATTTACAAGATGACTATAGCTTGCTTCATACCAACAATCTCTGTGGGATCGACCCTTACTCACATAAGGTTTATTACTTGGATGACCCAGTACACTTGCTGGTTAGTGATGTGAAGTTGTGAAAGAAAGTGCCGAGTTAGTGGATGCGCATACCCAGTTAAATGCCATTGTTAGAGATCACAATTTTGTGCACCAAGGATCTAGCTACTTTTAGGGATGTTTTCATTAGTTTTTATGCAAAATTCACATTTCTGGACTTTACTATGAGTTTGTGTGTTTTTCTGTGATTCCAGGTATTTTCTGGCTGAAATTGAGGGATCTGAGCAAAAATCTGATTCAGGCTGACAAAGGACTGCTGATGCTGTTGGATTCTGACCTCCCTGCACTCGAAATTAATTTTCTGGAGCTACAAAGCTCAAAATGGCACGCTCACAACGGCGTAGGAAAGTAGACATCCAGGGATTTCCAGCAATATATAATAGTTCACACTTTATTCAAGTTAAGATGACACAAACTGGCGTTCAATGCCAGTTCCATGCTGCATTCTGGAGTAAAACGCCAGAAACACGTTACAAACCAGAGTTAAACGCTAAACAGACGTTACAACTTGGCGTTTAACTCCAAGAGAAGCCTTTGCATGTGTAAAGCTAAAGCTCAGCCCAAGCACACACCAAAGTGGGCCCCGGAAGTGGATTTCTGCATTTAGACTTATATCTGTAAACCTTAGTAACTAGTCTAGTATAAATAGGACATTTTACTATTGTATTAGACATCTTTGGTCTCAATTTTAATCTATTGTTCATCTTAGGAGACTATTGATCACGTTTTGGAGGCTGGCCTCTCGGCCATGCCTGGACCACCACTTATGTATTTTCAACGGTGGAGTTTCTATACACCATAGATTAAGGTGTGGAGCTCTACTGTACCTCGAGTTTTAATGGAAAGTATTACTGTCTTCTATTCAATCAAGCTTATTCTGATTCTAAGATATTCGTTGCACTTCAACATGATGAATGTGATGATCCGTGACACTCATCATCATTCTCACCTATGAACGCGTGACTGACAACCACTTCCGTTCTACCTTAGAACGAGCGTGTATCTCTTGGATTCCTTAATCAAGATCTTCGTGGTATAAGCTAGAACCCTTTGGCAGCCACTCTTGAGAATCCGGAAAGTATAAACCTTGTCTATGGTATTCCGAGTAGGATTCAGGGATTGAATCACTATGACGAACTTCTAACTCGCGATTGTTGGGCGTAGTGACAGACGCAAAAGAATTAATGGATTCTATTCCGACATGATCGAGAACCGACAGATGATTAGCCGTGCTATGACATAGCATTTGGACAATTTTCACTGAGAGGATGGGATGTAGCCATTGACAACAGTGATGCCCTACATACAGCTTGCCATGGAAAGGAGTATGAAGGATTGGATGAAGGCAGTAGGAAAGCAGAGATTCAGAAGGGACAAAGGATCTCCATACACTTATCTGAAATTTACACTAAGGATTTACATAAGTATCTCTTTCATCTATTTTATGCGTTATTTATTATTATTTTCAAAAAACCATAATAACCAATTGAATCCACCTAACTGAGATTTACAAGATGACCACAGTTGCTTCATACCAACAATCTCTGTGGGATCGACCCTTACTCACGTAAAGTTTATTACTTGGACGACCCAGTACACTTGCTGGTTAGTGATGCAAAGTTGTGAAGAAAGTGTTGAGTTATAAATGCGCATGCCAAGTTGAGTGCCATTGTTAGAGATCACAATTTCGTGCACCACCCACAACGTACACAAGTCAAATCCGAAGAATCCTTACTCTGATTTCCTCTCCCCTTAGCATACTGAAACTGAGTCTGAGTGTTCTTCCTGAAACCTCCTTGACCTTGAGGCACATATCCTCCTCTTTTGAAGCTTTGACCTCTATGATGGAAATACTTGCCACGCCCCCAACTAGAGCTCCCTCCATGAGTGTCCTTGGATGCCGCCACAGTCTTGGCATACTCCTCCACAACTCTTGCCTTGTTCACCAAGTTGGAGAAGACACGGATCTCCATAGGCGCCACAGCAGTCATAATACTATCCTTTAAACCCCTCTAGGACACCTTGACATACCCTAGAAAACCTACAAAGTTCCTCAAACTTGTTGGTGTAATGTACCACAGATAGGGAACCTTGCTTCAGTTGCATTAGTTCCATCTCCTTTGCTTCCCTTGCAGACTCAGGAAAATATTTCTTGTAGAACACAGTTTGGAACACCTCCCATGGAATGTCGGTGTTTTGTAGCTGTAGCAAGCGACACTCTGCTTGCCACCAGGGCTGGGCCTCTCCCGCTAGATGATAAGCGGCAAACTCGACATATTGATTGAGGGGAACATGCTGCACCTATAAAGCACGCTCCAAAGCCTGGAACCAGTGGTCCGCTTCAGTAGGATTTGTGGATCCTCAGAAAGTTGGCAGGTGAACCTTGAGGAACGTCACCAAGGTCATCGGAACTCCTCCCGCGTTATCTCTGTTTCCCTCAGCATTATCATTGGCATTCCCTTCGCCATTACCATTGCCATTTTCGTTTCCGGCCAATTGGCCTAACCTCTGCACAGCTTGCAGAGTCGCAGCAGCATTTGCTTCTATGGTGTTTGCTAAGTTAGCCACGGCCGACATGAATTCGGCAAGGTTATCAGCCGGTTTCTCGTTCCTACTTTCTTGTGTACGTGTTCGACCTCGCCCGCGAGTGGCCATTAGGGTTCCTATCTACACCAAATAATCGATATCAAGGTGATCAGTCTCAATATCAAAAGTCTAGTGCTTCAATTATCCCAAATAGGCACTCACAAATAAGCATGATATACAATATCAAGCAGATAACCTAATAGCATCAAAGAAAAAGACACACAGAGTATACAATGAAGCACAATCAGTCCATCCCTCAGGCTCATGAGGACGAACCGCTATGATACCACTAAATGTAACACCCTAATTAGCCTAAACTTTACCTCGCATGGTAAAGCAAAGGTTAATCAAGGATTTTGACAGTTCTAAGCTCATACATATAATATATATAGAAAGAATAGTATAATCTAGAAGCCTGATGAACAATATAGCTCAAAATTTGGATTTAAAAGGCACGAAATGTACTAACAAAGCTTCTAACTTAAGACACAAGAAACAGATAAGATATAACAAAAGATAAGTATATAATATCATAGGAAACTAGCCACGGCCCGCGGAGTTTAAACCGGCTAGCCATATACAGATATGCAGAACCATACAGTGAAAACAGCTTATACAGTTTTGTTCTCTCAATTACAAGCCTCTAGACTAAACAAAATACAAAAGTGAGAGATATATAAACAATATAAACCAAAAAGACTCCAAAGGAATCCAAGATCTTCCACTTCTGTCACCATCCAAAGCAACTCACCGAGGTGGGTTGTAACCTGCATCTGAAAAACACAACAGAAATATGGTATGAGAACCGGAGGTTCTCAGTATGGTAACAGTGCCCAATGATGTAGGATATAAGACCCCGGGACGCCAAAGGCAATCCTAAGCTCCATATCCAGCACAAGATTCAAACTTAAAGCATACTAAAACAAATAAGCATAATTATAACAACATTAACTTAAATGAATCGGGCAATCTATCTTAGGGGATTTCTACTCTAACCAAGCACCGGTGTCCCACAATCTTCACCAACCTGTCCTCCATGCGATCCCATCGCCACCGCTTTCCAAACCTCTTCAATCCCAGCAAAAAACACAGATAATATACAATGCAAGTAAAACACATGTATTGACATATAAGGCAATTAATTCAATTAGCAATTAGGCATGTTATACAAATAGGCAAGCCATTACAAGTAGACAAAGCATACCAAAAGATAGAAAATGCATATGATGAATGCCTGCCCTACTAGCTATGATATCACATTGTCAGTTCAACTGCCAACCTGACACATCTCCATGGAGACGTCGCCCTTCGGATTTCTCATATAGGAACCCCCAAGATATAGTGCTCGGATCACTGTCCAGGTACTGGCGCCTGCACCCTCTATAGATCCGAAGGGATGCGAGCGGGATACTCTTGCCTCAGACCTCACATCTCAATGTAAGCGGGATTAACCACCGTCCTTACGCCGCCGCCGCTACCTCGACAGGCAGGATTAACCACCGTCCCTGCCGGGCACATAGCATCTCATAATCTCAGTAAAAACATTATTTCAGTGGTTTTCAAAAAGCATTTTCAGTATACATAGATCCATCATCTCAATCCGAGTCCCCGACTCATCTCAACCACTGTCCATTCATAACTCAGTTTCCAAATACCAAAAGTTAATCATTCCTCATCTCATATACCAATCATCCTTCACCTAACGTCAAACCACTCTCAGCACGCCAGAAACCTAGACCTCCGTTTTCTAATTTATCATAAAATCATGTACTAGAACCCTTAAGTTATATCCCTTGTTCTAATACTCAAAACTAGGACCAAAAGTCATAAAATGGTGTTATAGAAGCTTACAACCTTGTTGGGAAGGTAGAATAGTTGAAAACAAGTAAATTTGAGAAACAGGACGTGTGCGGCCGCACAGAGGTCTGTGCATGCGCACGCCCAGGAAATTTTAAAATGTGTGCATACACACAGGGCTGTGCGTACGCATAGGTGGTAATACTTACAGAATCTGTTGACTCACATAACTTGTGCCAGCGCCCCTAACAGACTGGCCTTCCCAATGTGTGCGTCCGCACAGGCCTGTGCGTCCGCACATGTTGAAATTTTTCCTTAGATATGTGTGCACACAAGCTGTGCTAGCGCTGCAACCAGAACGCATTTCCTTGCCTGTGCATGCGCACAGGTGTGTGCATCCGCACAGGTCAAAATTTTCGTAGGCTGTGCGTCCGCACAAAGGTGTGCGCCCGCACATATCAGAAATCATGAAATTCTACAACCTTGCAAAATTTCAGATTTTTAACACTAACTTTGAATGATCATAACTTCCTCTACAAAATTCCAAATTTCACAAACTTTATATCGATTTAAAGGGTTTTCAAAGATCTTTAATTCTACACAAGTTTCATCAATTTATAAAACCAAGGCAAAAGTTATGATCGAACAAAGTTGACCAAAAACCCCCCATTTTACCAACTTCACAAGTGGGCCAGCTGAGTAAGAAAGTCATTGAAACTCCTCCCAGTATTCTCCCAAGCAATACATAAGAGAATCCAAAAGGAGAGTGCAAGGCCATTGATATAATCAATATGGCCGAATGCACAAGGGAGGAGGAGGACGAAAATCCTAGTGAGGATGACCTCCTGGGACGTCCTTCAAGCAAGAAGGAGTTGCCTATTAAGGATCCAAAGGAATCTGAGGTTCATATAGAAACCATAGAGATTCCATTAAATCTCCTTCTGCCATTCATGAGCTCTGAAGACTATTCTTCCTCTGAAGAGGATGAAGATGTGACTGGAGAGCAAGTTGCTCAATATTTAGGAGCTATCATGAAGCTGAATGCCAAGTTGTTTGGTAATGAGACTTGGGAAAGTGAACCTCCCTTACTCATTAATGAACTAGATACCTGGATTTAGCAAACTCTACCTCAAAAGAAACAAGATCCTGGCAAGTTTTTGATACCTTGTACCATAGGCACCATGACCTTTGCAAAAGCTCTGTGAGATCTGGGGTCAGGGATAAATCTTATGCCACTCTCTGTAATGGAGAAGTTGGGGATCATTGAGGTACAACCTGCCTTGTTCTCATTACAATTGGCAGACAAGTCATTGAGACAAGCTTATAGAATAGTGGAGGACGTGTTAGTAAAGGTTGAAGGCCTTTATATCCCTGCTGATTTCATACTCTTAGACACTAGGAAGGAAGAGGATGAATGCATTATCCTTGGAAGACCTTTCCTAGCCACAGCAGGAGCTGTGATAGATGTCAACAGAGGTGAATTAGTCCTTCAATTGAATGGGGACTACCTTGTGTTTAAGGCACATGGCCATCCCTCTGTGACAAAAGAGAGTAAGCATGAAGAGCTTCTCTCAGTTCGGAGTCAAGAAGAACCCCACAGTCAAACTCTAAGTTTGGTGTTGGGAGGCCATAACCAAACTCTAAGTTTGGTGTCAAGATCCCATATCCAAACTCTAAGTTTGGTGTTGGGACTACACAACATTGACCTGATCACCTTTGTGGCTCCATGAGAGCCACTGTCAAGCTATTGACATTAAAGAAGTGCTTGTTGGGAGGCAACCCAATTTTATTTATCTAATTTTTATTTTATTGTTATTTTGTGTTTTATTAGGTACATCATCATGTGGAGTCACGAAAAAAAATATAAAAATTAAAAACAGAATCAAAAACAGCAGAAAAAAATTCACACCCTGGAGGAAGCACCGGCTGGCGTTCAACGCCAGTAAGGTGCATCTGGCTGGCGTTCAACGCCAGAACAGAGCATGAATCTGGCGCCGAACGCCAGAAACAAGCAACATTCTGGCGCTGAACGCCAGGAATGTGCCTAGAGGAAAAGCTGGTGCTGAACGCCAGTAACAAGCATGAAACTGGCGTTCAACGCCAGAAACATGTTATATGTGGGCATTGAACGCCCAGAATGTGCACCACTCGGCGTTTAAACGCCAGAATGGTGTGCAAAGGCATTTTACATGCCTATTTGGTGCAGGGATGGAATTTCTTGACACCTCAAGATCTGTGGACCCCACAGGATCCCCACCTAACATATTCCCACCTTACCTCCTAATCCTATTTTCTCTTCCCAATAAACACTCCTTCCCAAAACTCTTCACCACTCACATCCATCCACTCTTCCCCATACACCCCACCTACCTTTAAAATTCAAATTCTCTTTCCCACCCAATCCCACCCATATAGCCGAATACACACATCCCTCAATCTCCTCCATATCTTCTTCTTATTCTTCATCTTTTCTTTCTTCTCTTGCTCGAGGGCCAGCAATTTTCTAAGTTTGGTGTGGTAAAAGCTTCCACCTCTGAGTCATGGGAGATGGAAAGACTCATGTAAAGGGTTTATAGCTTAGTGGTAGAACATTTGACTGCAAATCAAAAGATCCCTGAGATACCTCAGGGGATAAATTGTCCTCCACACAATTATTGGGAGCAACTAAGGATAGGAGCACCAAAATTACTAGGAATCATGCAACAGAAGCAAGGAAGAGACATAAAGGAGCTCAAAAAGCACCATTGGACCTTCAAGAGGGCGCCACCCTCACTAAGGTGGACTCATTCCATGTTCTTATTTCTCTGTTTTTCGATTTTTATGCTTCATGTTTATTTAATGTTTTGTGTCTCTACTTCATGATCATTAGTGTTTAAGTAACTATGCCTTAAAGTTATGAATAATTCCATTAATCCTTCACCTCTCTTAAATGAAAAATGTTTTAATTCAAAAGAACAAGAAGTACATGAATTTCAAACTTATCCTTGAATTTAATTTAATTATATTGATGTGGTGACAATACTTTTTGTTTTCTAAATGAATGCTTGAACAGTGCATATTTTTTATCTTGC
>NC_029777.3:53137946-53138074 GCF_000817695.3 Arachis duranensis | reverse complement strand
ACTTGAGCAAAACTCTGAAAAAGGCTGACAAAAGGACTGCTGATGTTGTTGGAATCTGACCTCCTTGCACTCGAAATGAATTTTCTGGAGCTACAGAACTCCAAATGGCGCGCTCTCAACGGTGTTGA
>NC_029777.3:53134746-53137770 GCF_000817695.3 Arachis duranensis | reverse complement strand
GTTATAACTTGGCGTTCAACTCCAATAAAAGGCTCAGCTCGTGGATAGATCAAGCTCAGCCCAAACATACACCAAGTGGGCCCCGGAAGTGGATTTATGCATCAATTACTTACTCATGTAAACCCTAGTAGCTAGTTTATTATAAATAGGACTTTTTACTAGTGTATTAGACATCTCAGGATGCCTAGTCCTTAGACCAGGGGGGCTGGCCATTCGGCCATGCCTGAACCTTTCACTTATGTATTTTCAACAGTGGAGTTTCTGCACACCATAGATTAAGGGTGTGGAGCTCTGCTGTACCTCAAGTTTCAATACAATTACTATTACTTTCTATTCAATTCTCTTTTATTCTTATTCCAAGATATACGTTGCACAACACCTTGATGAATGTGATAATCCGTGACACTCGTCATTATTCTCACCTATGAACGCGCGTGACTGACAACCACTTCCGTTCTACCTTAGGCCGGGCGCATATCTCTTAGATTTCCCAACAGAATCTTCGTGGTATAAGCTAGATAGATGGCGGCATTCATGGGGATCCGGAAAGTCTAACCTTGTCTGTGGTATTCCGAGTAGGATCCCGGGAATCCGGAAAGTCTAACCTTGTCTATGATTTTCCGAGTAGGATTCTGGTATTGAATGACTGTGACGAGCTTCAAACTCCTGAAGGCTGGGCGTGATGACAAATGCAAAAGAATCAATGGATTCTACTCCAACCTGATTGAGAACCGACAGATGATTAGCCGTGCTGTGACAGAGCATTTGGACCATTTTCATTGAGAGGATGGGATGTAGCCATCAACAAGGGTGATGCCTCCAAACGATTAGCCGTGCAGTGACAGCGCATAGGACCATTTTCCCGAGAGGATTAAAAGTAGCCATTGATGATGGTGATGCCCTACATACAGCTTGCCATGGAAAAGAGTGAGAAGAATTGGATGAAAGCAATAAGAAAGTAGAGATTCGAAAGGATTCTAGCATCTCCACACACCTATCTGAAATTCCCACTATTGATTTACATAATTATTTCTATCCTTTTTATTTTATTTATCTTTTAAATATCTAATCCAATTACATTTGACCCTATGAATCCACTTAACTGAGATTTACAAGGTGACCATAGCTTGCTTCATACCAACAATCTCTGTGGGATCGATCCTTACTCATGTAAGGTATTACTTGGATGACCCAGTACACTTGCTGGTTAAGTTGAACGGAGTTGTGAGCTTCTCTAACAGTGCCTGGAACTCTTGTATCACAATTTCGTCCACCAAAGAACAGCTGCTTAGTGTGTTGAGGACGCATAAAAAAAGCAATTGGATGGAGCTTGGCAGATATAGTAGGCATCAGCCCTCAAGTTTGTGAACATAGAATATTCTTAGAAGAAGGAGAAAAGCCTATCCATCAACCTCAGAGAAGATTGAATCCCACCATCTTAGAAGTTGTCAAGAAGGAAGTTACCAGACTACTTGAAGCAGATATCATTTACCCCATTTCAGATAGCGAATGGGTCAGCCCAATACAAGTGGTGCCCAAGAAGTCTGGAGTTACAACAATAAGGAATGAGCAAGGAGAACTTCTGACAACCAGAGTGCAGAACGCATGGAGAGTTTGTATTGACTACAGGCGTCTCAACCAAGCCACTCGCAAGGATCATTATCCCTTGCCATTCATTGATCAGATGCTTGATCGCCTGTCAAGTAAATCTCACTTCTACTTTTTAGATGGTTATACAGGTTATTTTCAAATCCATATAGCTCCTGAGGACCAGGAAAAGACTACTTTTGCATGTCCTTTTGGGACTTATGCTTATAAGAGAATGCCCTTTGTCTTGTGCAATGCACCAGCTACATTCCAAAGGTGTATGATGAGTCTTTTCTCTGATCTCATTGAGACTTGTATGGAAGTTTTTATGGATGACTTTAGCGTTTATGGTGATTCATTTAACCTTTGCTTGGAAAGTTTGTCTAAAGTATTGGACAGGTATGTTAGTTCAAACCTTGTTTTAAATTTTGAAAAGTGTCATTTTATGGTAAAACAAGGTATTGTTCTAGGACATGTTGTTTTTGATACTGGTATCTCTGTAGACCAAGCAAAGGTGGATGTTATTTCTAGTTTGCCTTACCCCTCCTCTGTAAGGGAAGTCTATTCATTCCTTGGCCATGCAGGTTTTTACAGGAGATTCATTAAGGACTTCAGTAAGGTAGCACTACCCTTATCCATACTACTGCAGAAAGAGATTGAGTTCGAGTTCAGTGAGGATTGCAAACAAGCGTTTGATAAGCTAAATACCGCCTTGACTCAAGCTCCGATTGTGAGGGGACCAGACTGGAGCCAACCATTTGAAATCATGTGTGACGCCTCCAATCATGCAGTAGGAGCAGCACTGGCTCAACATGAAGGTAACGACTGATAAACGAAATTTAGCATGCCGATTTAGAATTCAATAATGGATATGATCGTGAGTATAGTCTAATCGACATTCACAACTTCGCATCAAACAATCCTACAATCTATAACCGAGAGTACTAGTCTCCCGAGTCGTCCTCCCTTTGAATTGCTAGAGAATGCATATTATTGATTAGGAAGTTTTGTTATGGTTCTTTTAGATGTTTAGCGAGAACAGATGGTAAACTATCAATATTAAAAGACTTGGCCTAGGGTTGGCATTAGAAATTCTATCATTATAGTTTCTTCAATGATGATAACAATTAGGCTTTATTTCATTTAGTTAACCCCTAGGTATAGAGGAAAGTCAAATGAGATTAACTAACTTGAGTCACAAGTCCTAGTTTTACCCTAGGGAAATCTAGCTTTAGTGCACTCCAAGTCAATTAGCAATTCCTAATTCCCAATCAACAATTGACATAAACTATTCAACGTTCTCTAATGGTCCAAAACCCTATGCCAAGTAAGAAACTTTTACTCCATAACTAGTATTGGCATTTTATCAAACACTTGATGAGCAAGGATGAAAGACATAGTAAGAATAAGAAGAAATTAGAATTAAAAGCACTTCAA
>NC_029777.3:53113971-53134582 GCF_000817695.3 Arachis duranensis | reverse complement strand
TTTTAAGCTTTTCCCGCCAAGGCACTTCCCCAAAATGGGATCTCCAACTGTCTCCACGCCCAGGTCACGTGACCCCTTAAAAAAATCATATTCGAGCATCGGCGCACTCGCGCAAAGTACGCGCGCGCCACTGGGCCATCTCGCAATTCGAGCGGATGCGTGACGTACGCGTGCGCGTCCATGGTGGTCATGGCTCAGCCGCTACACGTGCTGGCTCGTGGCTTGGCTTCTGACTTTGGCTTCTGGCTGTGCAATCCACGCGGGCGCGCCAAGTACGCGCACGCGCCCTTGCTGAAGTTCCCAAGCCTCAATTTCTCATGCTCCCCTCTTTTGCACCCACTTTCCTTTTCTCCTCCGGGTCATCCATGCCCTATATCCTGAAACCACTTAACACACAGGTCACGGCATCGAATGGCACCAATAGAAGAATAGAAATGTATCTAGTTTAGTGCAAAATAGGCATGCTTTCATCCATAAGGCAAAAACTAGGGGAGAAACACAAAACCGTGTATTTTCATATGAAAAGCGTATGGAATCGTCGATAAAACCCCTGAAATCGATACAAGATAAACCCTAAAATTGGGGTTTATCAACGACCCTTTTGTAATTGCTTATGCATCTACGACTTTAGATGCTGCTCAATCTAATTACACTACTACTGAAAAAGAGCTTCTAGCTATTGTTTTTGCTCTAGATAAATTTCGAGCCTATTTACTTGGTACTAAGGTAGTAGAGTACTCAGATCATGCAGCTCTAAAATATTTATTAGCTAAAAAGGAGTCTAAGCCAAGGCTAATACGTTGGATGCTACTGCTGCAAGAATTTGATTTGGAAATTAAAGATAGGAGTGGTAACCAGAATTTAGTAGCTGACCACTTGAGTTGCCTTGAGCACATTAAAGATTACTCCATTCCTATCAAAGATAATTTCCCATTTGATAGCTTACAGGCAGTATCTGATGTAGCCCCTTGGTATGCACCTGTAGCTAATTATCTAGTTAGCCATACTTTTCCTCCTGATTTTACTAAGCATCAGAGAGACAAGCTGAAAAGCGAGTCCAAATACTATGTATGGGATGACCCATATCTATGGAGGTGTGGTGCTGACCAGGTAATTAGACGGTGTGTGCCTCAATCTGAATTCCAGTCCATTTTAGAGGCCTGCCACTCATCTGAGAGTGGAGGACATTTTGGCCCTCAACGAACTGCTAGAAAAGTTTTAGACTGTGGATTCTGGTGGCCTACTCTTTTTAAAGATGCTGCTGATCTTTGTAAATCTTGTCCCCCATGCCAAAGGTTTGGTAATATATCCCAGAGGGATGAAATGCCTCAACAAATTATGCTTTTCTGTGAAATTTTTTATGTTTGGGGCATTGACTTCATGGGTCCATTTCCCAATTCTAATGGCCATCTTTATATACTGTTAGCTGTAGATTATGTTTCTAAATGGGTGGAAGCAATTTCTACCTGTATTGATGATGCTAACACTGTTGTTTCCTTTGTTAGAAACCATATTATTTATCGCTTTGGATCACCACGAGCAATCGTGAGCGATCAAGGCACCCACTTTTGTAACAGGAGACTCACAGGTTTACTAAAGAGGCACGGAATAATTCATAAAGTATCAATAGCCTATCACCCCCAGACTAATGGGCAAGCAGAGGTGTCTAATAGAGAGATAAAGCGCATACTGCAAAAGGTAGTCAAGCCTTATAGAAAGGACTGGAGCACCAGGCTCCAAGACGCGCTTTGGGCATATCGGACAGCATATAAGACACCGATTGGGATGAGTCCTTTCCGCTTGGTTTATGGAAAGGCTTGTCATCTTCCAGTTGAGTTAGAGCATAAAGCCTTCTGGGCGGTAAAGGAATGCAACAAGGACTATAAGAGAGCCGGAGCTGAATGGAAGTTGCAACTACAAGAATTAGAGAGCCTTCGCCTCGAAGCTTATGAAAACTCCAGGCTGTATAAAGAGAAGGTGAAGGTTGTGCATGACAAGAGCATTAAGAGAAGAGAATTCCAACCAGGGGACTTAGTCCTACTTTACAACTCCAGAATGTGACTCATGCCAGGCAAGCTGAGATCCAGATGTGATGGTCCGTATCGAGTAGAGAAGGTGGAACCATACGGAGTCTTTCACTTGAGCTATCCTTCAAGCTCTAAACTTATCAAGGTCAATGGACATCGCTTGAAGTTATTCCATGGTGAAAAGATGACAAAAAACTAGGAACTAAAGATCTTTCTCTTGGTAGATCCGCCCACAGCAGAAGACTGAGCTAGTAGAGCGTCCAACTTAAGGACGTTAAAGCAAAGTGCTAGGTGGAAGACAACCCACCATGGTATGATCATTCCTCTTCCTCCCCTTATCTTCCCTTGTCAATAACTCTTCTCAGTACTAATGCCTATATTTTGCATCTCATCCGCATACTGCATCTTGCATTATTATTAAAAAAAAGAAAAAGCACACGACGCGACAGCGTAGATGACGCGTCCACGTCATAGTGCCTTGGATACGAGAAGAAAAGAAACAGAGAGTCACGCGAAAGTGTGGCTGGAGGCGTGCCTTTGGTACAATTTGACCGACGCTACCGCGTCGCTGACGCGTTCGCGTCATGTCGAAAAAAGGCCTCCCACGCATCTGCGTCACCCACGCGAACGCGTGCCCCATAAATCGACGTAAAAAGGGTGTATGACCGAGAGTTGAGCTGGACTTGGGCTAGACTCATGCCAAAAGCACAAGCCCTGCCACGCGAACGCGTGCTCCACGCGTCCGCGCCGTTTTCTACATCTAGCCATCCACGCGATCGCGTCAACCACGCGATTGCGTCACCCTAAAATTTGGCAAAACATTATATAAACAGAGAGTTGTGCGAGCGCGAAGCTGCCCTCGCACCACTAGCGCAAATCAAGTCACGCGTCCGCGTGACCGGCGCGTCCGCTTCATTTCATTTAAGGGCTTTCCATGCGACCGCGTGCCCCACGCGTCCGCGTCGCCTACGCTGCCCAACTCATTCAAATCTGCCAGGTTATCTTTTCTTTTCTCATCCCATTCCTATTTTATTTTTCCCCCTTCCTTCTTCCTCCCTTCTTTCTCTCTTCTACCCCCCCTCTCTTTCCCACCACCATTATCAAGGTTTCTCTTTTCTTTTCCTTTCTCTACTTTTTCATTCTTCTTCTTATTTTCATGTTTTCTTTTTCTTTCTCTTCTACTTTCCTTATCCATGTTTTCTTCTTCTTTCCTCTTGCTCCTATTGGTGTTGAAGTTTTATTTGGGTCATTATTTTTATGTGTTGCTTGTGAATTGTTTAGGACTTGTTTAACAATTATATATTATTTTTATAGGGTTACTTGCATGTTCAAAATTAATTTTTCCATACCTTATTTAACATGCATGCTATGTGTTTGTGAAAATGCCCATATGGCATTTTGTACTATTTTTAGATTTTTTTCAATATACTACTCAAAATGCTTGCTTTTCACAAAACCCTTTTTATCTTTATTACTTCAATATAATTGTTAATACAAACAGATTTTTAGTTTGACAAACTTGGTAATCTAACTTGGACATTGGATGCTTGATCTATGCTACTCATGCCCTTTGCCGGCTGACGTTAGGATTTTGCCAGTAAAGAATATCATAAAAACAGTCGCGTTGTAGATATAGTCTCTAAACCGACAAAAATCCCTTCGTACAAATGTTTTGGTTGTCACAAGTAACAAACCTCTTTGAAATTGATAACCGAGTATTCAAACCTCGGGTCGTCTTCTCAAGGAATTGCAGGGAGGTATGTTCTTATTATTGGTTATGGAGATTGTAAATTTGGGGTTTTGAGAAATTTGGAGTTTGGGCAATGTGCACAGGTATATTTTCAAGCAATAAAAATTAATAAATAACTGTAAAATAAACTCTTGGCAAGGTATGAAGACTGGAGGTCCTATCCCAGTTATCCTTATCAATTGTAATGAGAATTGGATTTTTCTTCCACTTTATTAACCTCTAACTATGAAGGTAAGTTAAGTGGATGAATTAATTCTTGAAGAATTCTAATTCTCAATCAACAATGAGTTTGATAACTCAAGAGTCACCAATTATTTAACCAAGGCGAAAAGGGAGAAAAATATCTAAATTAAATAGAAAGCAATCTTAAACAGAGCAAAGCAATCTTAAATCTGAATTACCTCAAATAATATTAATTAAGAAAATCATAACATGAATGTAGCATAAGCCAAATAGGCAACATATTAACGCAACTGAAACCTCATCGTTTGGATCTCTGTAGCTAAAGTTATAGCCGTTTGAGTGCAGAGAGGTCAGGCTGGACAGCTTAGCAATTTCCCCAACTTCTTGCATTCCTTCCACTTTTGCATGCTTTCTTCCCATCCTCCAAGCCATTCCTGCCTTATAATATCTGAAAACACTTAACACACATATCAAGGCATCTAATGGTAATAAGAGAGGATTAATAATAAGCAAATATAAGATCAAAGAAGCATGTTTTCAATCAAAGCACATAATTAGGAAGGCAAATGTAAAACCATGCAAATAGTATGAATAAGTGGGTAAAGAGTAGATAGAAACCACTCAATTGAGCACAAGATAAACCATAAAATAGTGGTTTATCAACCTCCCCACACTTAAACAAAAGCATGTCCTCATGCTAAGCTTAAGAGAAACTATAAAGATGAAGAGGAATGGTAGAATGCATGAAATGCAACCTATGAATGCAACTACATGCTAAATGCTTTTACTTACTTGGTTAAGAGTAAATAAGTTCTCCAAGAATAAATATGAACTGAATTTCACTAATTCAAATGATAAAAATGAAGTACAAATAGACTTGCAAGAAGAAAATAGCTCATGAAAGCGGGGAACAAGGAATTGAGCATCGAACCCTCACTGGAAGTGTATACACTCTAAACACTCATGTGTTTAAGGTTCGATTCTCTCAATTCTCGACTATCCTTGCTTTCTAAGGCTTTCTCTTCATCTAACAATCAACATAAATTTGATGCACAAATACACATATCAAGAGGTCTTTTAAGGGTTGTAATGGGGTTAGGATCAAGGAAGGATTGTATTTGGTCAAGTGGACTAAAATCTGAATCCTTAATTAATCTTAAACTTTCCACCTAACTTTAGACAATCCATGCAATCATAATACCACATCTAACTATCCATTAACCATGTTTTCCACATATTCATGCATTCTAATTTCAAGTACAACTCATATGCATTGCTTTCACTACTTACCTTGGGGCATTTTTGTCCCCTTTTATTTGCTCTTTTTATTTTCTTTTTATCCTTTATTTTTTTTTTCTCAATGCATATGATTAAAGTATTGAATGCATGAACATATTCTTAACATTCTTTCACATTTTCAAAAAATTCTAACATACTCAATTCTCAAACCAAATGTTTCCAAACCCACTTTTCCCCATACTTAATTCATGAGCACTCTCACTAGTCTAAGCTAACCAAGGATTCAAATTAAGGACATTATTGTTTTCCGCTTAGAGTTAATGATGTGCTAAAGTAAAGAACAAAGGGATATAATAGGCTCAAATTGGTTTGCAAAGGATAATAAAAGATAAGGCCATATGGGTATGTGAGTTCAGTGAAACAAAGGCCTCAATCATGTAAGTGTATGCATACATCAAACTATGGAAATATAGAATCAAGCAAGACAAAGATCACAATTTTAGAGAGAAAAATACACACCAAAAATAAAATATTGGTTGATAAAATGCAACCAATTAAATAGGCTAAAAAATCTCACAGATTTTGTGTGTTTGAGCTCTAAACCATGTTCCAATTTAATATTTCTTCAAACAAGTGTAACAAAAAATTTTATTCAAATTAGTGAAATACTTTAAAAGGTTTCTTGAAAAAGAAAATATTATTTTAACCAAGTGGTAAAATATGCAAAAATCAAACAAATATACAAATGCAACAACTAATCTACAAAGAAAATTTAAACATTGGTGTTTAGATAAGAAGGTACTAACCCATGGAGATCGGTATCGACCTTCCCACACTTAAAGATTGCACCGTCCTTGGTGCATGCTGAGATGTGCAGGTGGACGGGGTGTTCCAACTGATGCTTTTCTTTAAAGATTGTGTTGATGGACTTGTTTGTCTTCCCATGTAAACGTCTTCCGGTTCTCTTCCTGGTGGCCATCCTGAAAGAAAAAGGGAAGGAAAGTAACCCAAAGCAAAGATAAAAAACAAATAAAACATGGGTTGGTTAATGCCAGATAATAAGGGTCCCAATTATATGGTGGCTACAACATGCAAGTGAGAAAACAATAGAAGCCATGGCATACCAGTGGTGCAAAAATTTGCAACAATAGGGAAGAGAGTGTGGGTAAGGAGAGATAATGTAAATTCATGTCAATGCAAAAAGTAATACAGGTATAAAAGATTGGCATTGATATGAATAATATAATCTATCCAGAATAAAACAAGTCACTAAGCATCAAGAAAATACCAGAAAAGATGTAACAGTTGAATAAGAATATTTGAACACCAATAATAACTTTAGAAAAATAAAACATGCAATGAATGAAAGTATGCAAATAAATTAAATAAAATAAAATGAAAGTGAAAAAGAATGAGAAGTAGAAAAAAGAAAGTGAGAAAGGAGAGAGAAGGAAGAAATTAGGATTAGAAGAGAAAAGAGAAGAAAATTGGCACTAAGCTGGAAAGGTTGCGGGACACTGGCGACGCGGTCGCGTGGGGCACGCGATCGCGTCACGTGATTTGTGCTAGTGGCGCGAGTGCAGCCTCGCGGTCGCACAACTCTCTGTTCAAAACTCAATATTGCAAAAATCCAGGGTGACGCGGTCGCGTGGTCGACGCAGTCGCGCGGGAGGCCTTATTTCCAATATGATGCGGACGCATGAGTGACGCGTTCGCGTGGCAGGGCTTGTGCTACTAGCACGGGTCCAGCCCAACTCCAGCTCAACTTTCGGCCATACACCCTTTTTACGCCGATTTCAGGTCACGCGGTCGCGTGGGAGACCATTATTCCCATATGACGCGGTCGCGTCAGCGACGCATTCGCGTGGGGTGATTTGTGCCATTGGCACGCCTCCAGCGCTGCTCCTGCGAAACTCTCTGTTTATATTAATATTGTCTTCCATCTCCTTGCAACGCGGACGCGTCGCTGATGCGGTCGCGTCGCGTGCTCGCTTTTTTTTTAATCTGAAAAGATGCAGAATGCTGTGTTAATATGAATGTGATGCAAAACTCCAGGTTCAATATAATAAAATAAAATAGAAATAAACAACACGAAATAAAATTGAAAAAGAACGATCATACCATGGTGGGTTGTCTCCCACCTAGCACTTTTAGTTAAAGTCCTTAAGTTGGACATTTGGTGAGCTCCCTGTTATGGTGGCTTGTGTTTGAACTCATCCAGGAATCTCCACCAATATTTGTGATTCCAGTAACCTCTGGGGTCCCAAACTAGGTGCAGAAAGCCTTCAAGTAAGTTAAAGCAAGTGACTAGGCCCCAAGAGTGGTGATTGATAGAATGGATTCCGGGGTCCCAGATCTTGCTTTTGCACCTGTCTTTTGGTTGAGCAATATTATTCCCTCCGGGTGGCAAGCAGTCTGAATTCTCACGTAAGCGGCCAAACAACTTTCTAGACCCATTGAGTTGAGCTCTATACCAACCTTTACTCTTAAACTTAAAGCTACCAACCATGATGAACCTTGCAGGACAATTCTTACCACTGGCCTTCTTCCTCTTACTCTCAATGCCACAAAGAGCTCTAAGTTGACCATCTGTCTCCAGTAGCCCATATTCAAGTGGAATTAGAAAGCTAAGGGATATGAATTTTACCCACTTGAATGTTGTGAAGGATGATGGCAACTTAGGGGAGGGGTTTCCAACAACTTTGGCAAGGTAATTTCAAGCTCCACTCCCTTGTGCTCTTCTTTGACATCTTCTACCTCTTGATCAACCTCTACAAAATCTTCAACCATGATTTGCCTTGGAGGTTGTACGCTCTTCTCAACATCAACATCAAACACCGTGGAAGGAGGCTCTGTGACTGGACTTTCCAATGGAGGTACAGCATCTCTTAAGTCTGCAACCACTTCTTCCTTTTTAATAATTGATGCTTTGTCCAGTTGTTTAAGTATAAAATCGTACTCATCCTCGATGTTTTTCTTTCTATGACAACTCCTTTTAACTATTCTTTCATCTTCAAGGGTCTCTCCTACCCTTACCTGTAGGGCCTCCTCTAGCTCTTTATGAAGTATGGATTCGCGAAGATGATTCCTTCTTTCCTGTTCTATATCAATAGCATAATTGGGATCATCTTGATCTTGGATTGATGGATGTGGGTGATCTTCCATGGATGGTGGTGATGGGATGGAGAGATTATTCTGTGGTTGACAAGGAAGTGCACTAGAGCTTGATGGTTGATTGTTGAAGGTAATTGGTGGTCTGATTTGGGTGAAGAGAGCTTGTATAGTAGAGTTTAGATCGGCAAGTGCTTTCTCCATGGAGGTTTGGGGTAGATAGGAGGGTTCATTTGGTTCATAAGGTGGTTGATATGGTGGATGAGGGTTAGGGTCATATGGAGGTGAATGGTGGAAAAGGGCTTGTGAGTATGGTGGTCCAAAGTCATGTTGAGGAAAGGGTTCGTAGGCATATGGTGGTGGTTGTTGATAGTTCACTGGAGGTGGATGTTGCCATGAGGGTTGATCAAATCCTTGTGGCTCCTCCCATCTTTGCTTGTTCCAACCTTGATGCCTGTTCTCATTGTAATTTCTTCTTCCTGCAACATTATTGTAACCAGACTCATAGCCAAAGGGGTGAGAGTTCATAGTAGCAAATAGAAATTAAAAATAAAAATAAATTTAAATTAAAAGGTTATTTAAATTTTGAATTTGAAAATTAAAATTTGAAATTTTGAAATTTGAAATTTTAAATTTGAAATTTAAAATTTGAAAATTTTTAAATTTAAATTTTGAAAATTTTTAAATTTGAATTTTGAAATTTGATTTTTGAAATAAGATAAGATAAGATAAAAATTTTAAAAATAAAATTATGAAATTTTTTTTCTTTTTTCGAAAAAAATTAATTAAAAATATTTTTGAATTTAATGAAGAAAGAGAAAAACAATAAAATGACACCAAATTTTAAATTTTTAGATCAAAACGAAGAAATGGAAGAATTCAGAGTGACGCGCTCGCGTGCCTGACGCGAATGCGTGGACGACGTGCACGCATGGTACGAGAAGTGCTGAGTGACGCGATTGCATGGATGACGCGGCCGCATGACGCGTGCGATCTGCAGAATTATAAAAGTCGCTGACAGAGATTCTGGGCCGGATTTCAACCCAGTTTTTGGCCCAGAAACACAAATTAGAGCCAGGGAACATGCAGAGACATCAGAATAAAATTTCATTCCGCATAATTTCAAGTTTTTAGATCTGATTTTACTCTCCCCTAGCTTTTCCACTTGAACATTCATAATTAGGATTTGGAAGATTTTTGGCTTTAGCTTTTGAGAAGAGTCTACCTCCGGTACTAGTCACTACAATTTGTTATTTACTTTTCATTTATTCTTCCATATTCTTAATTCCTCCAGAGTTGACATTGGATTATTTTCACAAGTTATTAATACAGAACTATTTCTACTTTTAATTAATCTCTTTTATTATTATTTATTATGTCTTCTCTTATTTTTTCCGTTGATTTTGTGAAGTCTATAATTATGATGAGTGAGTAGTTCCCCAACTTGATTGGGAGATGATTAAAAGGAGAACCTTGAGTTAGAATACTCAAGAGTTCAATTGTAATTGGTTTATTGTTGGTTGACTTATTAATTACTAACTCTAATCCTTCCCAAGGGAGAGGATTAGGACTTGTGAATAACAGTTGACTTTTAATTTGACTTTCCTTCATTCCTTGAGGGTTAACTAAATTAAAACAATGACTAATTATTAATTGCTCTTGATAAAATTCTAACAAGGATATAACTTCCAATTAATCTTCTCCCAGTCAAGATTTTATTTAAATCATATAAATTCTCTAATTTAATTTTCTGTTCAACAAATTCAAAACCCCTCTTGAAAACCTCTAATTGATAAAATTGCACATCTTCCCGCAACTCATTGGGAGACGACCTGGGACTCATACTCCCAGTATTTTATTTCTAAAAATTGTGACAACCCTTTTCTAAATTGACGAGTATATTTTTGCCGGTTAAGAACTGTACTCACAACGCCATTTCTCTAATTAATTCTTAATCTGCCAATTTCCGCTCAAGTCAGGGAGTCATCCAACCTAAGTGTTGATTGGATATGGTCAGTAATTCCTCATCTTTTGAAATTGATGGTGATTGCAGAGTCTCTTGAATGAGGCTTCTATTGTTGGCCCCTAGTTTGGTGCTGGCTAATTTTGAAAGGACATCAGCTCGGGCGTTGGACTCCCGAGCTATATGTCAGATCTTACTTTTTGTAAAGTGTGTAAGCTGTTCCTGAGCTTTATCCAGGTATTTCTTTATAATGGGGTCTTTAGCTTGATAGGTGCCATTGATTTGCGAAGTCATTACTTGCGAATCTGATAATTCTACCGCCCATTGTAGAATCCTTCCGGCTAAGTCCATTTTTTGTAGAATATGTTTTATGGGCTGGTTAGTGCAGACTATAACGATGTGAACCTAGAAGTAAGGTCGGAGCCTTCTAGATGTGAGAATGAGGGCATAAGCAAATTTCTCTATCTTTTGATAGTTCAACTCGGCCCCTTGTAGGGCTTTGTTGATCAAATAGATAGGTCGTTGTCCCTCTTTGTCTTCTCGGACCACAGCTGAAGCTATAGCCTAACTTCCCACTGACAAATACAACGCAAGTTCTTCCTCTTTAACAGGTCGGGTAAGTATAGGTGGTTGTCCCAAGAATGCCTTAAAGTCTTGAAAAGCTTGTTTGTACTCTGGGGTCTACTTAAATTGTTTCCCTTTTTTAGGATCGAATAAAGGGGAAGTGATTTTAAGGCTGATCTAGCTAATAATCTAAATAAAGCTGCCAACCTTCCATTTAACTGTTGAACTTCTTTGATGTAAGTTGAACTCTTCATTTTAAGTATAGCCTGGCATCTGTCTGGGTTCGTTTCTATGCCTCTTTGGGTTAGCATGACCCCAGGAACTTCCCAGCTTCTACTGCAAAGGTGCATTTTTAATGATTTAACCTTATCTCGTGCTTTCTTACAGTGGAAAATACTTCAAAGAGGTCAGACAGTAGTGTCTCTTCCTCTTGAGTCTTGACAAGCACGTCGTCCTCATAGACCTCCATTAGTTTTCCTATGTAGGTGAAAAACACTTTATTCATTAGTCATTGGTATGTAGCTCCTACGTTCTTCAACCCAAAAGGCATTACTACGTAACAATAGTTTTCCTTTGGAGTTACAAATGAGGTCTTTTCCTGATCTGGCTTATGCATAGGGATCTGATTATATCCCGAGTAGGCATCCATGAAGGAAAGATATCTATAGCCTGGGGCCGCATCGTCTAGAGCGTCAATACTGGGGAATGGGTAAGGATCTTTAGGGAAGACTTTGTTGAGGTCGGTGTAATCAACACACATTCTCCATTTTTCGTTTTGCTTTTTCACCAATACAACGTTGGCTAGCCAAAGCGGATATTTTACCTCCCTTATAAATCCTGCTTCTAGCAAGGCCTGCACTTGCTCTTCCATGACCAGTGTTTGCTCTGGTCCGAGCTTTTTGTTGAACAGGTCGGGAACCTGGGTACACAGCAAGCTTATGGCATATCATGTCAGAATTTATGCCGGGCATGTTGGAAGCTTTCAAGGAAAAGAGGTCAGAGTTTTTCCTTAACAAGTTGACGAGCTGCTTCTTCAGGCTTTCTTTTAAGTTCGCCCATATACTCGTTGTCTTGCTAGGGTGGTCTCCGATTTATATCTCTTCTATTTTGCCTTCAGGTTGAGGACGAAATTCTTCACGAACTCAGACTCCCCCTAATTCGATGGTATTGACTTCCTTGCCTCCCGAGTTGCCTTTCAAACTAAGGCTTTCATTATAGCACTTCCTTGCTAGCTTTTGATCCCCTTTTATTGTGGCAATCCCTTTGACAGTAGGGAATTTCAGGCAAAGGTGAGGAGTAGAGACAACAGCTGACAGTCTATTTAAGGTGGTCCGACCAATTAGAGCATTGTAGGCGGAGTTTACATCGACTACAATGTAATCGATGCTCAAGGTATTTAACCTAGCACCCTTTATGAAGGTGGCATATAATGAGATATAACAAAGAGTTCGGTTTGGGGTGTCTCCCAGTCTGAACAGGCTATCAAGGTAGGCCATTAGGTCATTTTCTTCTAATCTGAGGTTGTCAAAAGCGGGTTTGAACAGAATGTCAGCCGAGCTTCCTTGCTCTATCAAGGTGCGATGAAGGTTAGCGTTGGTCAGGATTAGTGTTATTACCACTGAATCATCATGCCTGGACAGCAGGCCTTGTGCATCTTCTTTAGTGAAAGAGATGGTGGGCAGGTCTGTCAATTGACTACTTTCCCCAACTTGGTACACTTCTTTGAGGTGTCTTTTTCGGGAGGATTTTGACATTCTTCCTCCTACGAATCCGCCATTAATCATATGGATGTGTCGTTCCGGGGTGTGAGGAGTATGTTCGGGTTGTCCTCCTTCTTCATCCCTTCTTCTCTTCCTTGGGTCGTCCGACCTGTCCGCCAGGTATCTAGCAAGACGGCCTTCTCTGACCAAATTTTCTATGACATTTTTCAAGTCGTAGCATTCATTGGTGGAGTGTACATAGAGCTTATGATATTCATAATATTCATTCCGACTTCCAGCTTTCTTATGCTTAATCGGACGAGATGGTGAAAGCTTCTCTGTGTGACATATCTCTCTGTAAATGTCTACTAGGGAGACCTTGAGAGGATTATAGTTGTGATATTTTTTAGGTTTCTCTACATTTGGCTCCTCTTTTTTATTGGGTTCTCTTTCTTTGTCCCGAGGTGGATAGGGTAGGTTTGACCTCGAGGGAGGCTCTCTTAGTCGAAAATTTTCTTCCATGTTGATATACTTATCTGTCCTTTCCTGAATCTCATTCAGAGAGGTTGGATATCTTTTGGATATTGATTGGGAGAGTGGTCTTTCTCTAAGGCTGTTGACTAAGCCCATAATTATAGCTTCAGTTGGTAGATTCTGAATTTCCAAGAAAGCTTTGTTGAACCTTTTCATGTAATCTCGAAGGATTTCTCCAACTTCTTGCTTTACTCCCAGCAAGCTTGGTGCATGCTTTGTTTCATCTTTTGGATAGAAAACCTAGTCAGAAATTTTTCGGCTAGGTCGTCGAAGTTGGCGACCGACCTCTGAGGCAGGCCGTCAAACCACTTCATTGCAGCTTTAATCAGAGTCGTAGGGAAGGCTTTGCAACGTGTGGCATTAGAGGCGTCCACCAGGTACATTCGACTTTTTAAATTGCTTAGGTGGTGTCTTGGGTCCGACGTCCCATCATAGAGATCCATGTCAGGCGATTTGAAATTTCTTAGAACTTTGGCCTTCATGATCTCTTTTGTGAACGGATTGTCTCCTCCAAGAGGGCTTTCTTCCCTGTCCGACCTAGTGACCGACTTCAAAGATTAGCCTCCATCTTCTGGAGCTTTTCTTCTAGCTCCCTATGTCACCTCACTTCTCTTCTTAATTCCCGTTCTGCCTCTCGTTGTCGCTCGGCCTCGTGTTTGAGCTATCTCAAGCGACCTTGCTGTCCATGGACCATGTTCAATATCTTTATCGCCTGGGGTTGATCCACATCCTCGGGGTGGCGTACCTCAGAATGGATCCACCTTGGATGAGGGTTTCCTGAGGGCCCTTCTCCGTGGGATCCTTCAGTGTGTTGTGGTGGAAGAGGGAGAATGATGGCGTGGGCCTCCGGCTGAACTTCTTGCTCAGATTCGGATTGCGTGTGGTCGTCTTCCTGTCGGTTGTCCGCTATGGTTGTGGAATGAATTCCAGGTCCCTGGCAATGGCGCCAATATTCCAAGGGTTTCTTGAAACGTTTATTTGGGCATGAACGTGAGGTCCAAGTCCCTTAGTATGGCAGCGTCCGACCTCTTTGGTGCCGATGTGCCGCCTGTCCGATTTCCTCGTGATGAGATGGGGGGTGATACCTGCAAGAGACTCCAATACTTAAGTTTGCAAGGGCTTTAAGTAGGGTTTTTGTAGATTAGAGCGTGAGTGATATCTAAGGGTGCTCGTGTATTTATAGTAGAATTACTAACCACCTTTGTTGGAGTAATCTTATCTTTTCTGATAGATAAGTGTTCCCT
Organism: Arachis duranensis; assembly: GCF_000817695.3. Taxonomy (NCBI): domain Eukaryota; kingdom Viridiplantae; phylum Streptophyta; class Magnoliopsida; order Fabales; family Fabaceae; genus Arachis; species Arachis duranensis. The sequence continues at coordinate 53,120,267 of NC_029777.3, read as the reverse complement.
TTATCTTGGGAGTTTGTTGAGATCCACCTTCTAGATGAGGTAGAGATTTTAGGAAATAGTTTATCTACTTCGAGTAAGTAGGGCTTTTTCCCCTTGGAATCAGTGTCCGACCTCTTCAAAGAGGTTAGACCTATCATGAGATCCACTTTTATTGGTGGGCCTTTTAGTGTCATTGGGCCTGGCTATTATCTGTTGGGCCAGGGTATGAACAGATACCAAAAACAAATTCAATCTCATAAACACAGATTCAACCATCTCAGGATTTCAAAATCAAAATAGAAAAGAGAAAAACTGAGGCGGTGTGAAACTGGAACTGAGCAGTGTAGTAGGGTACAGAGGTGGCATGTCATGAAATTGGAACTCGAACACGGTAGCACAGCACGGCGCAGGGTGGAATTGGAGCTCGAACATGAAGGCAAGGCGCGGAACTGGAGCTCGAACACAGCGCGAAAATGGAGCTCAGACACGGCGATTGGACACAACAACGCACAAAACTCGAACTTGAACTCGAACACAGAAACACGACACCGCACGGCACAAAACTGGAACTCAAACACGTGACAGACACGACGGTGGTGAGTGCTATCGTCGCTGCTGTCGGAGAAAGAGGAAGACAGAGATGAGAGGAGAAGGAAAGAGCGCACGCCAGGGGGAGAGAGAGAGAGAGAGAGAGAGAGGGGCAAAGGGATGGGAAGAGAGGAATAGAGTGCCCGTGAACGAGAGAATAGAGGAGAAGGTTAGGGGGTTTTTTCTGTATTCATTTTAATTTATGACCAAGGGTGATTTGGTCATTTTATTCATTTTAGTCTTTGTATTTATTTTGAACCAAACAAAATACTAAAACATAATTCAGTCATGTATATCTTACACCAAACATAATACTGAGACTTAATTAAGTTTCTGTTTCTCAGTCTCTATCTCTCTTCCAAACCTTACGTTAAGGTACTTTAATTTTTTGGGCATTTTTAGGATTTAGTTTTTCGCACACAAATGGAGATAAAATGTAGGTACTTCTACAATGTCCTAATAAGAACCGACAGACAAAATTGAAAGGAATAATAAAAAAATACAACGAAAATACAAAAGATAGATAAAGGAAATTTTTCTACTAGATCTCTAAAAAACATGTTCTTTGCAACCTAGGTCATCGGAAGAATTTTTTTTACTAGACTTTCAAAGAACTTGTCCTTGACAACCTAAATTAAAAGACTAAAATTAAAAGAACTAATACTAAAAATTATCTTAGACTCAATCCGTCGAATTTCTTCATGCACCAAGCAAAGCACTTGCCTCATTCGAATACACGTCGAAAAACATGCATAATAACACCGATAAAATTTATCATAAAAAATTGTCTAAATTGTCTTATAAAAAATGTTTAAATAGATTTTAACAGATTAGTGTCAAATCTTCCAAGATATGAAACTAAAAATATGATAACTAATTTAAATTAAATTTGAACTTATTAGATTATTAAATTTGATCAGATTTGATTTAAATTTAAAATACCTAAAAATACTAATAAACAAATTAAAACCAAATCAAATCTTTTTATGAATCTTAACAAATCAAACAAAATATGGACTAAATAATTTTAAAAATTAATACTAAATTTGTGACTCCCAATAAACTTGAAGAGTATTCTGAAACTTCTTAATGTTTTCATTTAGCCCAATAAACCTTATGAGTGTGCCATTTCAATACTACTATTTTTGAAACAAATTCTTAGTCTCCTTAATGTCCAAGGAGAATGGATCCTCTCAATTTTTTTTTAACAATTAAAAAAGTAAAATGTAATTTTTCACCATTAATTTTATAAGTAAGACCAATAAAAAATATAAAAAAGAGAACAATCAAGAGTTAGAAATCACACTTTATTCTCTCAATTTTTTTAACAATTAAAAAGATTCATTTCGATGTCTAAGACCAGCATAATATAATTCTTTTATTATTTAGATTCTTGAATAAGACAATATTACTATTTTTCCCTTTAATTTTAAAATACCAAAAATATCCTCTTGAACACATGTCATGTCCAAAAGAAAACCATAACCGCTACTGTGCATTGCACAAACCCATTCTCTTGGCAAAACCATGAGTCCTGAGTAGAAGCCGAGACATTGTTCATTTCATTGATTAGTAAATTAATAAAAGCTGAATCCTTGAGCGACTCCATTTTGCTGAGCCTAACAGGTTAGCTTCCATTCATCTTATTACTGCCAATCCTCCAGCAATATATAGTCCTCAAGAAGATATCAATGTAAGAGAAATCATTTTAAGGAAGGCCTTACCATCACGTTGGAGCCTCGTTACCAACACAATTACGAGAAACTTGAGGCTGAAGTATAGCGACAAACCAACAATACGAAAAAGTAGGGTTCTTCTCTCCAAAACACAATCCAAGTGGAATAACCCTCAGCAACAAAACTACTAGGCTAGACTAGATTTCTTAGACCAGCTAGAGTACATTTTTCTTTTTCTAACTTGTGTCCATCCAAAATCCACAAACATTCACACGCTTACTGTTCAGGAAAAAACTTATATTTATGTACTTTCATTCCTTCACTTAGCACTGTGCTTGGCCTTGTTATGGGAGTTTAAGGCATCTTCTGTCTTAAACAACCTGCAAACCAATATAATATCAAATTTATAGCGAGCAGACAAGAAATATATTTAAGAGAAAACAAAATTAGTAAAAGGAAATAAGGTGGCCGATAAATCAGAAAGAGAATGCAAATCACCTGTTGCAATCCTTGCAGCCATAGTCTCCAACTAACTTTGGAGTCTGCTGCTTCACCGGTTGCCTGTTATTGGCAGCTGCCTTGATAGCCTGCTTAGTTGGGTAAGGAGTTGCAACATGAACACCACCCTTGTTGTCTGAACATATGAATATTTCTCATCAATTTTATAATTCATAAGTTCTAGTCTGTTCACGACATGCATGGATGCACGAAGAGGCGCGTCTCACTTTGTTCACCATTGTACTTCTATCTTAGTATTAGGCCCAAAAAATTAAAGCATGATACAAAAGAAATAAATAGTTTTACATAGTTATAAAGGAACAGTCTAGTGCACAAGCATCCCAAGTTTGGGGCACAGTCACACCCAAAGAAAGTCAAGCCTAATGCAAATGTCGGTAGCTAATTCCAAAATTTCAACCTATGACGTTATGGTCCCCGGGACAACTTAACTATTGCTCCAAGATTTCGATTTAGTTTTACATAATTATATTTAAATGTTTTAACATTTTTTCCTTTTTTCTTAAGTACGAGTCAATATAATAAGGGTAATAATATACATGTAAACAAAATCTAAAGTCTTGGAAACAGAGCATATGCCCCAAAATGTCCTAACCCAGGTCCATCCCTGCTTGTGCTGGTGATTTCACAAATTAGTCCAACCAAAAGATTGAGGTAATGGGACATGAGTGATTATTCAATCTTTTTGCAAATCACCGTGCATCAAAAGTCAAAACTCATCGTTGGAAGGTAGTAGGATCACCCATGCAAATCATGAGCCCACATGACTCGTGCAACCAAATTATATTACTCACATTAACTTTATCTAATTTACTGTACAAGTGTACATAAATTGAGTATAAAACATGCAACTATGCAAGGCTTGGGTGCAGAAACATGACAGATATTAAACAAACAAATCTCCTACAAGATATAATGACTATGAGAAAGTCTGACTCACTAACCAATCTTTTCAGGAGTAACAAATTTTGCCTTCTTCTCTGGAACAGGTGTTTTCTTGGATGATTCATGAACCCTCTTTTTGCTCAATTCAGCCTATAGAAAAACATAAGTGAACATTCAAAATCAACCGGCTAAAACAAAAAATAAGCATGATGCTCTCTACCTTCTTGAGTGTCTCCTCCTTGTCAGATTCATCGTCATCGTCATCGTCATCATCTTCGTCCTTGTCATCATCATCATCAGAGTCATCTTCACCTTCACCACCTTTCTCACCATTTGCCATGGCCTAGACAATACATTGTTACAGAAATAAGAAATAAATAATAATAACCTTTTTTAAAAAAAAAAAAGCAACATAAAATCCCTTAAGAATCACTAACCAAAAATACCAATCTCATTTCAGATTAAATTATATGACTAAACCACAAAACATAATGCAGCAGATATGATCATGAAATTAACACATAAGAAACACACTTAAGCTGTTTACCACCACAGGAATCATCAGTGGAACAAATTGGTGCCAAACAATCAAGTTTGCTACATCAGCTGCAGTGGCATACCCCCATGCATGTTAGGCACCAAGACATCTAGAGCAATTATTTTCCCTTTTTAATGACATAATCACCAGTACTCTGGATTTCTAATTTTTTCAAAAGCAATATTGATTTCACTACAAAAGAAGCCTAATAATTACATAGTAATAGTATTAAACAAACATGTGCATCATGATCCATTCTCTTGGTATGAGTTAAGAAAACCTTTTTTTAAAAAAAAATCAGATTTTGAAAGCTATTTTCAAGATTATATGAATACCTCATCTTCACTAGAATCCTCATCAGATTCATCAGAGTCAGCATCAGATGAATCTTCCTCATCTTCACCATTTGCATCCTTTTCATTTGCTTTCTCTTTCTTTCTTGGATCCCCTATTTTCTCCTTTTGTTTAGCTTCATTGGCATCAAGTTTGACAGCATTCTTTACCTCAAGCTCAGAATTTCCTACATTTAAAGTTAAGGATATCGAGTGCAGAAGATGTCTAGTTGACGATAAAACAACAAAAGACAGAATACATACCATTGGCAGCAGCAACTGGAATATCTTCGAACTCTGAAAGAAAGGTGATAGATTATGCTGAGATACTAATAAATAGTATAAAAACATAAATCAAAGGGAAAAAGAGCAGAGTATCTCACCTTCAGAGTCTTCTTCATTTTCAGTAAGGATTAGAAAAAAATAAGTTAAGGAAATATCTGTCTGCATAGAACTTATATGAATGGATTACTGACCGTTAAAAGACAAAAGTAATATCATATCAAAGCAAACAACTATTGAGAAGGATATGATTCCAAAGGAGGTTCAGCTTTATATCCAGTAAAGAAGACACTCCCATTTTTCCAGTTATGTGATAGCTCAAATTCCTTCTCAAATATTAAATCATAAGAAATCTGAGGAAAGTTCTCAGAAGTAAGTGTTCCAATCACAAGCCTCTGGTCACCAAATTTCACATACACAGTCACTGGTTCGCCTTTATCCTTCTTAACCTCACCCAGGCATGCCTGTATATGAAGCATTTTTCATTAAAACACAACCATTATCAATTCAAGCGATCAGAATTACTCCAATTCTTTTCTTTTTAATTGTCATCATGTGTATATACCATTGAAAGATGGATCATCTTGCCATATCCCGGATCAACCTCGAGAGTTTCTCCGCTTTTTACTTCAACACCTGAAAAAATTGTAAAAAGGCATCCACTATTACCATGTTAATTTTATGAAACTTATTAGAATATGTTTCGGCATTATTCCAAGAGGGGAAAAAAAGGGAAAATAAAAAACTAATTTACCCCTTTCTTTTATTCCGAGTAACAAATTTATCTGGCAACATTTTCTAGAACTACTCTAAAAATAACATGCATTATTTTCTTAATTTCTTTGCAGTCAAGTATTTCAAAGGAAGTAATCTACAAACTCCGATTACTTGAAAAAATTCCCCGTGAAGTGAAGAACAGTTACGATACGAATTATGAAGGAAGAGGCAATGGTATTTTGCTCCAATGAACAAAATTACATTATGGACTAAGTCAATTTTGACCAGAAATCAAAATTCACAAACCCTAAGAGCATTAACCAAATCATAGAAAAGAAACTAGACGCACATTATACGCAAGACAGATACAAGGTCATTCCTGTAAATTTAGAGAGATGAGAAGAAAATAATAGAGTAAAAGGAAAACAGAATAGCGCATACAAAAGAAAGTGGGAATGTTAAGGTTCATAAGAAGTGAGGAAGAAAGATGATTATGGTTACCCCAGAACTCCATGATCGTCTCCTGGCGCACAAGCAGCAGCAGAAGGAAAATAAACTCGACACTCACTCACTAATATTTTAGATTATTTATATTTTATTTTAAAACTTAATTTTAATACACAAACATAATTCATAGAATGCAACTATTAGTTACATTAATTTCGTAATATCACCTTAGAAAAAAATTATTCAAAAAAAATAACAAATCAATCCTAATTTTTTTGTCTGCACAATTTATAAAGATTTAAAAATATATTTAAATTTTTAATTTTTTTAATTTGA
>NC_029777.3:53113230-53113903 GCF_000817695.3 Arachis duranensis | reverse complement strand
CACATAAATTTAATTTATTTTATTTTAAAAATTTTTTTACATATATACTTGTATTAATCAAGTTAATACAATGAGAATCCATTTTAATTTTTTTGTTAAGTTTGATCGAACTAAAGTGAATATAAAAAATCAGCATGTCTAGCATAAAAAATTAAAGATTTATTTATCCTTTTCTCAAATTATTATTTATATTTACCATCTGAATAATTATTAAGAAAATTTTAGTTACATAAAATCTATGACGCACACGAGTTAAGCCCCACTTTGGTCCCTGAGATTGGCGAGTTGCACTGATTTAGTCCTCGAGATCCCAATTGCACTAAATTAGTCCCCCAGATTCGAAAAAGTGCACCACGTTAGTCCTTCTCCCAATTTCCGTCACCGGAGCACTAACGCCGTCAGTGACGTGGCCATTTCTTGCAACGCTGGACCCAATGAAACGACGTCGTTTCTAATTTGGCGCTAATCATCCCTTTGAACGACGTCGTTTATATGTAAAGGGAAATAAAACGTTAGGCACTCCTTTTTGTTTCTACTCTTCGTCTTCTGCTTCTCCATGAGTGACGCAGAGAAAAAAAAAGCTTCTCTTCCATGAGTGACCCAAAATAGCAACTGGTGGCTGCAAAAGGATTTGTTGAGAACATTGGAACACAACGTTCGCTGTGCAACTATC
>NC_029777.3:53108422-53113096 GCF_000817695.3 Arachis duranensis | reverse complement strand
TGGGGGTTTCTTTTTATGCTCTGTTTCAATGGTGGAAGCATCAGCACCTTCGCATGAGTGATCATGTTTTTTTATGATATTTTCTATGGCTTTTATGACTGTTATTGATGAAAAGTGTCTAAAAGTTATCAGTGTGTGTTACTGTTGATTAAAATAAATTCTTTTGAACCATGCAGATGGATGCTGTGTTAGATATTATGTTCCACCATGGGGGAAAGTTTCAAAAAGATGAGAATGGGATAACAATTTATTCCCCTGATAAGAAGGCTTGTGTTGGTGACATTGATCAAGATACTTTAGATGTATTCTGGGTGAGGAATTATTATAAAGGACTAGGATATGATAAGATAGAAGAATGTTGGTGGCATGTGCCTAGGAGGAGTCTAGACAGTGGTTTAAGAGCTCTGAATTCTGATGATGAATTAAGAGAGATGTGTTTCATGGCTCAAGAAAATGATGGACTGATTGATATTTACTTTGAGCATGCAGTGTCATCACCAGAATTAATAGAGGGGAAGGAGATTGTTCTGTATGTTGAAGATGAGCATGATGAACCCAAAAAAGATAGCCCTGCCAAGCCTAATGAGAAAGATGTAACAATGCCTGGCAATGAACCCCTAGCAAGCAAGATCCATGAAGAAGCTACCTGCCCTCTGTCTGACAACAATGAACCCAAAACCACATCCAATTCTAATCCCAACAAAGGCAATAAGCCCATTGCTCTGGCTCATAACACTTCACCACCCAACAACACAGAACCAACAAATCATGGTGCTAATAACCCAACACCCCACATCAAGGAATCCAGAACCAACAATAATGCTAACCAAACTGCTACTGCAAAGCTTAACATGAAGACTCCTCCAACTTGCCCAAAGACTAAGTCCAAGGAAAAGACCATCTCAAAGCCAAAATCCAGCAGTATATCTTCTTCGAAGCCTAACTCCGGGTCCAAAAGTATGTCCAAGCCCAAGAGAAGCTCAAAGCCCAGTCACAAAACCAAAGCCTATTGCACAAGATCTGCTTCAGGGGTGAGGCAAGTCCATCAAGGTCCCAAGAAAAAACAAGTTGTAATGTTGTTTTCTTCTGAAGATGAACACACCACGGAGGATAGTTAATATGAACCTGGAGGAGATGATAGCTCAAGTTGTGATGACACAGATGGAAAAATTGACAAAGGCAAGGCAAGAAACTTTAAGTTGAGCCATGCACCTGCAGAGGCTTTTGCAAAGTCTAAAAGGAAGTTAATTAATGATGAAGATGCATTGGTGGTTGATGATGAGGAGTGCGAAGTGGACCTAAATTTCTTACAAGTCCCTGTCACAGGAGATGAGGAGCTTGACAACGCTTTGGACCCAGGTGCAGAGTCTGATGGAGCCAACTCCTGGCACTCTGAGGAGCTGAGGACTCCTCCCCCTTCAGAAGAAGAATTTTCAGAAGAAGAGGCTGATGATGTTTTTCCAGTATTTAGAGATGGTATTCGGTTTGGTGATTTGAAACTTGAAGTAGGAATGAAGTTTAATACAAAGTATGAATTCAGAGAGGCAGTGAGGGAGTTTACAATTCAAGAAGGCAGAAGAATTCAGTTTATTAAGAATGATGCTGTCAGATGTAGGGCTGTGTGCAAGGTTGAAGAATGCAAATGGGTAGTTTATGCCTCAAGGGACCATGAGGAAACATGCTGGCAGATTAAGACATTCAACGACGATCACACATGTCCTAGAGAAGCCACTAACAGAGCTGCGAATAGGAATTGGTTGACTAACAAGTTAGTGAAAAAAGTTAGGAAGTATCTAAACTTTAGACAATGTGAGGCAGCTGTGTATTTCAAGTCTAAGTGTGACCTGGTGTTGAATAGAAATTCAATTTCTAGAGCATTGGCAGATGCTAGAGCTATTGTGTACGGAGATGAGAAGGCCCAATATGCAATGGTGAGGGAATATGGTGAAACACTTCTAAAGTGTAATCCGGGATCAACAATAAGAATTGGCACTATTCCACAACCAGATGGTACAATGGTATTTAAGAAGATGTATGTTTGTCTTAGTGGGTGCAAGAATGGATTTAAGGCGGGTTGTAGGCGACTGATTGGATTAGACGGGGCATTCTTGAAAACACAGATTGGTGGCCAGATTTTATCCGCAGTGGGTTAGGACGCAAATCATCACATATATGTTATAGCCTGGGCAATTGTAGATGTCGAGAATACGGAGAATTGGAAGTGGTTTCTGGAGCTGCTCCACGAGGACCTCGGAGACTATAAAAAAAACAAATGGTGCTTTATGAGTGACATGCAAAAGGTAATAATCTTTATTTCCTTCCATGTTAAGTAGTGTACATGATTTCCTGTTGGTAATAATCTGAATGGATTCTGGATGATAAATAGTGTATATGAACTTGTTGATTTCTTGTATGATTACTTGTTGGTAATAATCTGAATGGATTCTGGATTATAAATAGTGTACATGAACTTGTTGATTTCTTGTATGATTACTTGTTGGTAATAATCTGAATGGATTTTAGATTATAAATAGTGTACATGAACTTGTTGATTTCTGGATTATAAATAGTATACATGAACTTGTCTGAGAAGGTGTTAGTAATAATCTCAATAGATTCTGGATTGACAATACTGTAAATAAACTTGTTGATTTCTTGTTGATTTGTTGTTTGCAAATAATCTAAATGGATTCTGAATGGTAATAAGTTAATGAAATTGTTGATCGGTGTGAATAGTACTTGCCTTTTGCAAATTCTTGTTGATTTGTGCAAAAAAACAAAGTCTACTGGAGTCTTAAAGAGACAACTGAAGCCCTTTACTTGTAGATATTGCCTACAGAAGGGGCACACAAAGAGGGGTTGCCCAAAGAAGAGAGCAGCTGATATTGCTGCTGCAGCTGCAGCTGCTGCTGCTGCTTCTAAGGCTAAATCCAATCCCCAAGGAAATGCAGCATCAGGATCAACTGTTGATCCAAATACTGTTACACTGCCAAGTCAACCTCCTCCAGATTCTGCACCCCAGTCCATTGATGTGCAAGAAGTTGAGATCGACATTTCTCAACCCAACTTCTCAGATGCACAAGAGTCTCAAGAGGTAACTCATTTACTCTATCAGACTACATTTCAAATTATTGTGTACAATCAGCCTCATGTTGGATGTTATTTTATTGGAATAGGCACCACCTCAAAGGCCATCCAAGTTGCAGACCAGGAGGAAGTCCTCACCACCATCAGGACTGGTCACCATGGATCCACTGCAAGGAGCAAGCTCAGCCACATCTTCCAGACTGGCCAGCTTCTTGAAGTTTGTCCCAACACCCGGCTTCAAGCCCCCAAGAAAGAAGAAATGAAGATGTAGTTGAATTAGGAATCTTTTTGTGAATTATACTCTTGTTTTTTGACTTCAGTATATGACAATAGACCAATTGTTATCTTTGAAAATATTGTACGGTTGATGACACTATCTGTCTTTGTTATTGGTGTATTTTGGATCAAGAACTAGCTTTTAATTAGGTTGGGGATGTGTCACTGATATGGCAGCTATTTTGCTTGTTAATACTCATGCTGGAAACTCATTGTTATGTTAGCATCTTATTATTGTAATGACAAATTGTTCTACCTTTAATTATGCTACTAACAGGTTCTTCTTTACAATATTTTTTCCATCATTTTGTTGGATGACAAAAACAGAGTTCTTGGTTTATATTTATAGCAAGACTACCAACTTCAAACAATTCACAGTGACAATTTTTCGAATGTCTACTTTACAATAACCCTAATCACTTTAAAACATAATCATCCTCAAACCTTAAATACCAACATGAAAACAGCAACAAACATTGTAAACAGAGCCAACAATAACATGTACAACTTATGGGTCCTAACTTCAGCTTCCAACTTTCCAATTCTCCAAGCCAAATTCACCCTCAGTTCATCAACATTCTTGGTAGCAGTCACCCTTCCACCAATGTCTTCTTCTCCAATGTCAGCCCAGACAAACAAACCACACCACATTTTTCCACTGACATTGTAATTAGGACACCCAAAGAATGGCTTGTTAGGGTTAGCCTCTGTTGTGGACCACCGGAGAACAGGGCGGCATCCACACCCACACCACTCTGGAACACTCGATGCTCTATTGGTTCCTCTGGAGATCCTTCTGTTTGACCGTATGGAAGTGTGGCTCCCATTTGCACTCATGATCTTAAACCCAGAAAGCTGCACAGCGAGGAAGAAGACGAAGAACTAGGAAAAGTGGGTAGAAGAAGAAGAGAAAGAAGTTAGGGCAGAAACTTGGTTATAAAAGGGGACAATGACTACATTAGAGCTAATCAAATTTGAGTGCCATGTCATCTAACCGTTGCTGGGTCTAGCGTGGCAAGAAATGGCCACATTACTGACGGCGTTAGTGCTCCGGTGACGGAAATTGGGAGAAGGACTAACGTGGTGCACTTTATCGAATCTGGGGGACTAATTTAGTGCAATTGGGATCTCGAGGACTAAATCAGTGCAACTCGCCAATCTCAGGGACCAAAGTGGGGCTTAACTCGACGCACACACATTGATAAAGACACGAGATACGATATAATACGGATACATAAATTTTAAAATTTATAAGATAGGACATGACACACACACACACATATATATATATGTTATTTTTTAGATAAATTA
>NC_029777.3:53098999-53108142 GCF_000817695.3 Arachis duranensis | reverse complement strand
TTACTATTTTAATATCTTTTTTAATTATATAAAATATTTAAAATATTTTTATATTTTAATAAATAATAATATATATTATTTTTAATTTCATTTTAAGAATACATATTAAAAATAATGTTGGACATGTTGATACGTGATCGTATTTGAATGTGTCTAAATATATTCAAAAAAATATTTTATTTTTCTTATTAAGACACAGTTGGACAAAACAAATATACTTGTGAGAAGAATATTAATAAGTATTATATCCAAAATATATTCGTCATGCACATGAAAACTCAGTCAAACATAAAATCTTTTACATTAAAATTAAAAGTTTTTATTTCATTATTTATATTTATTAGGGACCGATTCCTCACGCATTTTTTTTTTTTCAGGAAGGCGTTTTATTTCTTAGAAAGAAGCAAAACTAACAAAACGTTTTGGGGCTATTTTTTTAAATATGAAAAGGTATTATGAGTTTTTTTTTAAATTAAAGTAGGCTAATCAGGGATAATTATAAGTATATATGAAGGTGGTAGAGATGTAAGCCCAACAGGCCAACACACAAGTGGCATGTTGACCCATATTAGTGCTGCTTCTTATTCTGCTACCTGCATCTCACAATGTGTTAGTATTACTGTATTAGGGAGCACGCTGCCTGCATGCATGTTGGTTCTGCAGAGTTGTAGGTTCACAATTCTGGATAACACCCCACAAAGTAACATATATGAAATGCACCAATTAACTTTTCATATTAAAATGTAATTGGATTTGTTTGGATAAGGTTCAACATTGTTTTAAGTCAAATTCAAACTAATCCAACCCGATTAAAATCGGCTTGATTCAGTTTGGATAATTAAATATCCAATTGAAATAAAAAAATGTAAAAATAAAAAAATATAAAAAAAATGACGAAAAAGTAGGGTTTTGAAAATCGAACTGGACCGGTCGGTTTAATCGAGTTTATTAAGAATCGGTTATTTAGCCAGTTCAGTCCACTTCTAAAACTGTCCTACAAAAATCGGCAAAAAAACTGATTGAACCGATGGTTAATTATCAAACCGGATGAATCGGTCGAGTTTTGACAAGTATCGATTTTTTTCCACATGCCACCAAACGGTGTCGTTTTGACGCTGGAGAAAAAAAAAGCTGAAGTAAAAACGCTGAATCAATATCACCTTCCTCCAACCCTAATTGCCTACTTCAAAAATACTCACCAGTCACCTCCCAATCCTAATCTCCTCTTCGACCTTCCTCCAACAAACGCCACCGTCAACGCCATCACCGTCACGGATCGAAGCATCACCATCGCGGGTCAAGGCAACTGTGAGAGGTGTCCTTGTCCTGAACTCTAAAGTCTGAACCTTTTGAAGTTGGCATCGTCTGGTCGTCGGCTTGTGGTCCTGGTCGCGGCTCCTGTCAACGTCGTCATTGGGCATCTGGTTAACGTCTGTAATCTCCTGCGGTGAGTACTTTAACCTTTTTGTTTGTCAATTAATTTTGTTTATTTGGTGAATTAATTGTATGAATTTGGTTCTTGAATTCTTGAGTTCTTGTGTTTTTGGTTTTTTTAATTAATTTTTTATTCATTGAGAAATTTAGGACAAATGCAGAATCCAGAACTCAGATGCAGAGTTCTTCAATTCTTCTTCTTCTGAGTTCTTGTTCTGCTTTTTATTTTATTTTTTTAATTTTGTTAATTCTGAATAAATTTGATATAAGTTTATTCTTTGAGGAATTTAGGGCAAATGCAGAGTTCTTGTTCTGCTTTTTTTTTTATTTGTTAATTCTGAATATATTTGATATAAGCTCAATTTTGAGACTCTGAATCTTGAATTTTGGTATATTGAATTTTGCTATGTAAATTCAATTTTGTTATATTGAATTCTGCATTTCTGCTATATTGAATGGATGAATTGCTGAATTTAATTATGTTGAATGCGGTATGAATTGATATACATGTACTGCTGGATTTAATTATGAATTGAATTCTAAATTTAACTGGATGAATTGCTGGATTTAATTTGGTGAATTAACTGGATGAATTGCTAAATTTAATTATGAATTGAATTCTGAATTGCTGTCATTCTGAATTTAGATGGAACAACCATAAAATGATCAGCAACCAAAACAAAATGTTGTCCAAGAATCTCAAACAGGTTCCTCTCAATTCTGCATGAAAAAGACCCAAGGAACCAAGGGGGGAAAGGGGGGATTCACTCATACACACCATACACATAATTTTAGCTAGCTTTTTTGGTTCTTGTTTTTCTAGAGAGAGAAACTCTTACTTCTCTCTAGATTTAGTTTGTTTTGATCTCCCTTTGTTGAATTTCTGAATCGGGCTTGTTAATTTTAGTTTCAATTACTTAATTTGAGTTCTCTAGTTATAATTTTGTTTAGATCTTGTGTTGGAATTGTGTTTTCTTGTTATTTTCCCTCTTCTTCTCATCTTATGAACTTTGTTGATTTTGAATTTCTCTTAGTGCATTGATGTTTTCTATGATTGATAGTGTTATTTGAGTTGTTTCCTATTGATAATTGTTAGTGGGTACTTGTAATTTCTAATTAATTTACAAATTGAACATGTCTTTAGTTAGTGCACACCATGTGTTTGATGAAATATTTCCTTTGATTATGGAGTAGCTTTCTAAACTCTTGGCCTAGGCTAAAGAAACTGGGTAAACTTGAGTCATTGGGTCTAATTGAGTTGGTGATTTGAGAACTTTTAGTGGTCAAATTGAATAATTATTGATTCTCCTTTTTGTCTTTCTTTGGTATAGCATGAGGACATGCTATTGTTTAAGTGTGCGGATGTGATGAATCCACATTTCATGATATTTATTTATTCTAATTTACTAGATTTCATTGACTTTTCTTGTATTTATCCATTGAAATAGCATAGTTTCATGATTTCTTCTTAAAGTGTGCTTGAAAGTAAAAACATGCTTTTTAGGCCTTTTAATTGTTAAATTTTATTCACTTTAATTCCATTTGATGCCTTGATGTATTTGCTAAGTGATTTCAGGTTTCCAAGGCAAGTACGGGTTGAAGAAGTGAGAAAAGAGCATGCAAAAGAGAAGAATCCATGAAGAAATGGAGTTTGGAAGTTTCATTTGCGTACGCACAGTGATGCATGCATACACACAAGTATGAGCTCGTGGCGATGCGTACGTATGACCGACACATACGCGTGAGAGTGAATTTCGCCAAGTGATGCGTACGCATGACCCGTACGTACGTGTGACCCTTGTCATGTGAGCTAATTAATTGCAATTCGCTGGGGGCAAATTCTGGGCCTCCAAAATCCAGTCCAACTCATTTCTGAAGCTATTTCAAGTCAAAGTGAAGAAGGATGAAGGGGGAAGCAAATAGGTTTAGGTTTTTACATGTTTTAACTTAGTTTTCTAGAGAGAGAAGCTCCCCATTATCTCTAGAATTTAGAGTTTCTAGCTTAATTTCTTTTTAATTTTAGTCTTTAATTCTTATTTTAGTATAGTTTCATTTATGTTTTCATGATCTCTTGTCTTGATCTTCTTCATTTCTTTTGTTATTTTCTCAATTTCGTCACTTTTAGTTTATGAACACTTTTTAATTTTGATCTCATTGATGTGTTCGCATATTTGCCATTTTAACTAGTTAGTTTAGTTAGTTTTGGCTTAGTTTCATTCACTTTCTTTGAAATAAATGAGTAATTTTGTGAGTTTTTCCTCCATGCATTCATGAACCAAGACTTAAGTGAAATCTGGCATAATCTATGCAAATGATTCAAGAAGATTATATGCAAGTTGATGTGAATGATTCCCTTGAAAACTAATGCATAAGATGGCAAAACTTTGAGGAAAATTCTTTGATTAATGATAGGTAATGAAGCAAGAAGGCAACGGAGCAAGAATTTGAGCAAGAAAGATTGGGGTCATAGCAAGCTTCGCAAGGAGGAAGAGACTTGGGCATTGCCAACGTGCATTATCACTTGAGTGTTTGGCAATAACGCCAAGTAGCCCTGGAAGGTGAATTTGAAGCCTCAAGCAAGTTGCCAACTTGAATTTACAATGGCGTGTTTGAGGGCAATGCCAACAATCCAAGGCAAGCCAAGAAGAGCGGGTTGGCACATTGCTAACTCCCCAAACTAATAGCGTGTTCCAAGGCAACGCATGCAAGCAAGGATTCTGGGCCAACCAAGAGCTCGAGAGCGTTGCCAACTTGGGAATGTACTGGCGTGTTTATCAATAACGCCAGGGACAAGATTCTTGGCCAACAAATAAGTCAGCACGTTGCCAACTTGGAAGAAAGGGTGCGTGTTCAGCAACAACTCCAGCAAACCTGGCAGCCTGACCTTGCCTCCTTCAAGGATGCATAACTTGAGCTACAAAGCTTTAAAGGAGGTGATTTTAGTGGAATTGGAAAGTAGACATCAAGAGATTTCCAACCATATATCATAGTATGGGGTTAGCATTCATTTGAAGCTTCAAAAGCTGGCTTCATTTGGAGCCTCAAAAAGGAGCACGTTGCCAACGTGGGTTCTATAGGCGTGTTCAATGGCAACGTGGGAAGCAATGTTTGGAGCTAGGAAAGAGCTTCAAGCACGTTGCCAACTCAAGAAAGCATTGGCGTGTTTGGCAACAACGCCAGGAAGCTTTGGATGGTGAAGAATGGAGGTAGCACGTTGGCAACTTGGAAATACAAGGGAGTGTTTGCCAAAAATGCTGGTGAGCCTGGCAGCCGGAAAGTAGACATCCAGAGCTTTCCAACCATATATCATAGTATGGGTTTGACATTCGTTTAAAGCTTCAAAATCGGGCTTCATTTGGAGCCTCAAAAACTGAACACGTTGCCAACTTGGAAGAGCAAAGGCGTGTTTGCTAACAACGCCCGCGATTTTGGCAGCCTGCCTGTCTTCTTCAAACAAGAATAACTTGAGCTACAGAGATCCAATTTGAGTGCTTCCAGTTGCGTTGGAAAAGTAACATTCAGAGCTTTCTAACCATATATAATAGTCTATGGTAGAGCACAAAATTGAAGCCAAATCATGATTATCTTTATGCCCCAAGAACAAGGAACAAAGGGGTTGAACCTCCAAGGAGCACAAGAGCACGATGCCAACTTGCAAATCAAGCCAACAACGCCCAAGCCACCAGCCAGGAAATCACAAGCACGTTGCCAACGTGCAATAGCACTAGCGTGTCTGCCAATAACACCCACTGGGCCAGAATTGAGGTGAATGAGTTCTGCTTTCCTCTGTTTCTAATAAAGGCCAACACTTCCTCTATTTAGCCGAGAATTCAACAAGGAGAAAGCCCACATTGCTAACCCAATTGAGGATCTCTAAATGGGTTGTAGGAGTAGTATAAATAGAGAAGAGTTTTGTACTTTAAGGAGGAGCTTCTGAACTTTTCACGCTTAGATTTTTATTTATTTTTACTTTTTACTTTTTTTTATTTTTTTTAGAAACTTTTAGATAGATTTTGTAAAAGTTACTTTCGGAAGCAATTTAGAATTTTAGTTTTCTAAGAACTTCTTCTTCTTCATTCTTCATTTTTCTTTACTACTCACTTTTTAATGTCTACTTTTATACTTGTTGTTAAATTGAGAGCTATGATTCACTAAACCCCATTTTCATTAGGAGGGAGGAGCTTACTCATTTGAATGGATTGATAACTTTTCCTTTCCTTCTCAATTCAAGTGGTTCATCTAAGAGGAAACTCTTGTTTTTCACAGATTCAATCACCATCGAGAGAGGGATTGAATCTATATGAATTATGTGGTGAACTTGAGAAAGGAGCTACATAATTCAGTTTAGAGTTCATCCTTTCATGATTTTCTTAATCAATACACTTTGGTTGGTATGTGAGGTGTAACCTCCCATGGTTGAGATTCTGGAAGTTGTGTGGCTTGGATTAGAAATTGAACTTCATCTCTTCTAATGAACAATTAGATCACGAGAGTGGCAATTAGTTGTGTTGAGAGAAATTGAGTTACCAAGAGATTGGGACTCAATTACCCACTTTGCCATGGATCTATACCCATGATTGAGAAGGCATTGATCAACATCAATTCATGAGAATTTGCATCTCTGATCCCTAATGATCCTTTCCATCATTAATTCTCATTTCTTTTGCTCTTTAGTTGTTTGAATACCCATTACCCAATTCTCTTCTACACTCTTGCAATTTATTATTCTTGTCATTTATATTCTGTTTCTCTATTCCTTGCTATTTACTCTTATGCTCTTTAAAATTCTGCAATCTTTACTTTCTTGAAATTTATCTTTAATGTCATTTAAGTTTCAGTTATTTACTTTCATTTTCTTTCTATATTCTAGTTCTTTAAATTCCTTGCCATTTAGATTCTTACAATTATGTTCGAAAATCAAAATTCTCATGAAATCAAAACCATCTTTGCTTGACTAAATTTACCATTTAACTAAAGTTGCTTAATCTACTAATTTCCGTGGGATCGACCTCACTCTTAGTGAATTTTATTACTTGGTATGACCCGGTATACTTGCCGGTTGTACGTGAAATATAAATTTTCGCGTATCAAGTTTTTGGCGCCGTTGCCGGGGATTGGCAAAGATTGACAATAATTAAGTGAATGATAATTTATATTAAGCATTTTTTTCTTTGTACAATTCTTTTAATTTTTTGTTTTCTTTTTGACACTAAGGTGTTTGTGTTATTGCCTCACTAAGAAATTCTCATCTGAGACATGAATTTCAATTGCTTTGGTGATTGTGTTTTGCAAAACTTAAATGGAGTTTACCTTATCTTTTGATCAAACAAACTTTCTGGGATATCACCCACCACCACCAATCTCTAATGGTGGCTGGGAATATCACCAAGAAAATACAAATTCTGAGCACTCCAATCTATGGAGATTTGCTTCAGAGACACAAGATGAGCAAGAGAATCATATGGGATATTTTCCTCCACCACAAAATGATGCAAGTTGCTATTCTAATGTTGGATGGGAGTATCACCACGAAATGATAGATGATAAAGCAATTCACATGAGATATGATCCAGGACCACAAAATGACTTATATCATTATCCTCATGGTCTCTGTGCATATCAACAAAAGTGTGAGCAATTAAGAGAAATGAATTTTCTCCCAGAGCCACAAAGTGAACCATGCTGTTATGACATTGACACAAACTATGGCTGGGAAGGGAATTTTAATTCTCCAAATGCTATTCATCAAGAGACATCATCTCTTGATTATGCTTTCAACAAATTCATGCAAGATTCCTCCCAAGGACCACAAGATTGTCCATACTATGATGATTTCAACAAATCTTCAAGTTGTGCCTGGGAGGAGCAAAACCAGAAAGCATTTGAGAGCCCATATTCCACTTATCAAGAGCCATCACCTCTTAATTATCGAACCTCACCTCCAAATTTTTCATATCAAAATTCTTCACCACTTGAGTTTGCCTCAACACAAAATTCTTTCCAAAATTCATACAATTCAATTCATCAACCACAAAATTCATTTCACTATACAGAAAACTCATTTCAAAATTCACAAAATTCATTTCACAACTCACAAAACTCCTTCCATACTCCCCAAAATGACTTCACCACAACACATCCGTATCCACAAAATTACTCTAAACCTTCATCTTTGGAGCTAGTAGTTGAGGATCACCTTCAATGGTCTAGAGAATTATTAGAATCTAGGAAATAACAAGATATCCTCTTCAAGAAGATGGATGGGCACTTAGAGAAAATAAGGAAACATTTAGGATTGCCAAGCATTGAGGATGAAGACCAATTTGTGAGTGAGGAAGTGGAAAAAGAAGAACAAAAGGTCTTCTTTTTGTTTTCGTTACTGTTCATACCCTGACCGGGGTCCTCCAACTCGGCAAACCCGTAAGAGGTCCGACCTTGTGGTTAAGCTCACACCTACAGGTCGGACCTCGGACAAAAGAGCAAGGAAGGCCCACCAAAAGGAACGCAGCCCAAACCTAAAGGCCGAAAAGGCCTAGAAAAGGCGGTTCCACAAAGATAGAGATAAAACTCCCAAAAGATAAGATAAGATAAGAATATCTTATCCAGGGAAGATCACGGCCAACTACTATAAATACACTGGAGCACCCAGGTATGGCATTCATTCCACATCTACACATATCTGCTTATGCTAACTTAAGCATCGGAGTGTCATTGCAGGTACAACCACCAACCAGTCCGCATATCAAGCTCGGGTCACCGGACCCCCACCTCGGGCCTCTCCAGACGACCGAGCTGCACGTTTCAGGCAAACCCTCGGAACATTGGCGCCGTTGCCGGGGACATGGAAAGCCATCCCTCTACCATGGCAGACAACCCTCTCAACGATGAGCACGCTACATCTGAACAAGAGGACGAAATTGACACCGGAGAACGACCAGACAGCCCTCTATCACCCCGTACTCCAGGAGGAAACAAACAGAATCGCCCAAAAACATCACCCCCGAGGAGGAAACAAACAGAATCACCCAAAGACATCACTCCCAAACAAAAACCTACAAAATCCCGAAAAAGAAAAGAGCTCAGAAATTCTAGAAGCAGTTCGGGCACAGCAAAACCGGCTGAAACAACTCGAAGAGGACATAAAGAAGCAGAAAGAAACTGAACAAGATTTGAGAAGGGAGGCTCGCAAGCGCAGAGAATTAGAAGAAAAACTCCGGAAAATAGAGGCCAACCTGAAAGATCGGACGGACCGCGGTCCCACCCCCGAAGGCAACCATGATCCCTTCACGCAAGAGATCATGAAGGAAAAGGTACCGCGAAACTTCAAACCACCCGACATGGACCTCTATGACGGCACCACCGATCCAAGTCACCACCTCAGCAACTTCAGAAGCAGAATGTACCTAGTCGACGCCTCCGACGCGACTCGGTGCAAAGCCTTCCCCACCACCCTCACCAAGTCAGCCATGAAGTGGTTCGACAACCTGCCACCAAGATCAATCACCAGCTTCGAAGACCTAACCAAAAAAATTCCTAACAAGGTTCTCTATTCAAAAAGACAAAGCCAAACATGCCCCCAGTCTACTCGGGATCAAACAAGGTAACCAAGAAACTCTCCGAGAATACATGGAGCGATTCAACAGAGCCTGCCTGGACATACAACACCTGCCTACTGAAGCAGCCATCATGGGACTAGCAAACGGCCTAAA
>NC_029777.3:53097609-53098227 GCF_000817695.3 Arachis duranensis | reverse complement strand
TTCCCTACCGCAAAAGGAATCGCTACCCTAAAAGGCGACCAAAAACTAGCGCGGCGATGCTACAACGAAAGCCTGAGCCTAAAAAGGAAAGAGGTCAACACAATAGAACTCGGACGAGTTCAATCCCGAGAAGATATTCGACCACAACCAGAGGGAGAAACCGAAAAAGCCCAGATCGGGAACACACCTGAAAAAATAACAAACATAGGAGCAAACCTCGAAACGGGCCTAAAAGAGGAACTCATAACCCTCTTAAGGGAGAATTCCGACCTCTTCGCCTGGAAAGCCTCCGACATGCCAGGCATAAGTCCCGACCTGATGTGCCATAAGCTATCAGTTTACCCGGGATCCTGACCTGTCCAACAAAGACGCCGGAAGCTCGGACCCGAGCGCATGCAAGCTATAGAAGAACAAGTACGAGCACTGCTAGATGCAGGGTTCATTAGGGAAGTAAAATACCCCCTATGGCTCGCAAACGTGGTCCTGGTAAAAAAGCCCAACGGAAAATGGAGGATGTGCGTCGATTACACGGATCTCAACAAAGCCTGCCCCAAAGACCCATATCCACTACCAAACATCGACGCATTAGTAGACGCAGCCTCAGGCTATAGATATCTC
>NC_029777.3:53092292-53093499 GCF_000817695.3 Arachis duranensis | reverse complement strand
TTTTCAAACATAGCATCCATACCCTTAGCCACATGACCTTCTAGCTCGTAAAAATCATCCTGAGTGGATTGCAACTTCTCCTTTGTCTCCACAAGCTCGGCATATATCCGAGTATAATTCTCCGTCGCCGCCTTCGCCATCTCCTCAGATGCTTTCGCTGCCGCCACAGCCGCGGTAGCTTTAGTTTTCTCTTTTTCCAAAGATGCCTCCAGCTCAGTAATCCTAGCAGCCTTCAGCTCACTAAACTTCTCAAACTCAGACTGAGCCTTCTCAAGTCGGGAGCTGGTCGCACCAATGGGGGATTTCTTGAACTCCCGGGCAATAGCGGCATGAAGACTAGCCATCCGGACACAGCTCCGCGCCATATACTGAAAATGGTGCTCCATAGACACATCATCAGTAGAAATAAAAGTCTGAGGGAGAATATGCTGTTCAACCCAACCAAGAGCATCAAAATCCTTATCATTAAAACCCGCAAGCTCTTGAGAGGTCTTCTGCTTCTTGGGAGGAGGACCCGAGGACGAAGGCGGAGAAGAGGTAGCAGGCCCAGAGGTCGGGGGATCTTGATTTATAGCTCGGAACTGGGGAGTCGGAATAGTCTTCGACCGAGTAGTGACACCCACAGTAGACTTCTTCGGAGAAGATCGGGCAGAAGCCTCCCCAGCCTCGATATTTCGAGCAGCCACAGACTTCTTCGTCCGACGAAGGTACTTCATGGAATCCGCCTGAGAAGACATCTCTGTAGAAATAAAAGAAAAGGATTACCACAACAGAAATTCCACCAAAACAAGCAAAGCCAAAATACTAAAAAAAAAAAAGATGAATCTCGGAGAGGTCGGGAACTACCTAACTCGGAACGGAGAAGGCTTGGATCTCCCAACATTTTCTTCGTGTCCAAGTGAGGTGCCCGACCCCATAAACTGCTCACCACACCCACAAAAGCCTGCTCCACCTCATCTAGACTCTCAAAGGTATACTTAACAGACACTACATTCTCCTGCCAATAAAGAGGAAAAGAAGGCTCCCCACTCTCATCTAGAAAGAAAGGTCGGACGTCTCCAGTAGCCCAGACCTTGAAATAAAAGTTCTTAAAATCATGAAAGGACTCATCATACAGGGTACAAAACTTCCTTCCCTGGTTAGCCCTAAAAGAGACCCAAGATACCTTCCCTCCACCCGACCCCGGCTTCGTCAACACAAACAAGTA
>NC_029777.3:53081061-53091791 GCF_000817695.3 Arachis duranensis | reverse complement strand
GAAGACCTCCGAAGCAAGGAGAACGAAACGACGGCACAGAGGAAACTCCGGAAAGACACACAGAGAGATTCGGGAAAGCAGAACAAAGAGAAAGAAGAAGCGGTGCTCGTAAAAGCATAAGAAAAATAAAACGCAGAAAAAAGGAAGGGAGCAAATAAATAAAGCCTTCACAGAAGCCCGAACGGAAATCGAGGAAAAATGGTAAAATGCAAATAAATGCAGGAACGACCATTTTTGAATTTTGAAAAACTACTATGCCCGAGCACGACCTCCCAAAAAGGACGAACTCGGGCAGGGGCACTGTTCATACCCTGACCGGGGTCCTCCAACTCAGCAAACCTGTAAGAGGTCCGACCTTGTGGTTAAGCTCACACCTATAGGTCGGACCTCGGACAAAAGAGCAAGGAAGGCCCACCAAAAGGAACGCAGCCCAAACCTAAAGGCCGAAAAGGCCTAGAACAAAATTCATTTCACAACTCACAAAACTCCTTCCATACTCCCCAAAATGACTTCACCACAACACATCCATATCCACAAAATTACTCTAAACCTTCATCTTTGGAGCTAGTAGTTGAGGATCACCTTCAATGGTCTAGAGAAATATTAGAATCGTGGAAAGAACAAGAAATCCTCTGCAAGAAGATGGATGGGCACTTAGAGAAAATAAGGGAACATTTAGGATTGCCAAGCATTGAGGATGAAGACCAATTTGTGAGTGAGGAAGTGGAAAAAGAAGAACAAAAGGTCCCTTTGTCAAGTGAAATTGCAATGAAGGATGAGGAACATGAGCCAAGGATTCCATGTCCACAGAGGCTAATTGAAGTGACAATGGAACATGAAGATTCCCTCCCAAAGGACTTAATGGAAAATCATGAAGAAGAAATGAAGGAAGAAAATCAAGGAGATTCACATTCAATTGAAGCAGAGAAGTGCATAGAGGAAGGGCTCATGGAACCACCAATTCAAGAGGCTCTTGATGAAGATAAAACTCCAATAATCACACAGCAACCATGTCTTGACATCCAAGAAGTGAAGGCAATTAACAAAAGCACCAAGAAGAGGATTGTGACCAAGATACCAAGGACAACATTCAAGAGAATGTCAACTGCAACACATCCTTCCCCTAAACCAGCAAGCAACATCAATCAAGCTATGTACAAAAGGAGGCTTACTGAGAGGAGACCAAGAAAGGGGACAACAGCTGAAACTTCTTCCCCCTTGAAGTCATTCCTCTTAACCAACTGGAAGAAGAGGAAGAAAGTGAGGAACAACATGTCAAGCTAATGACACTAAAAGAGTGCTTGTTGGGAGGCAACCCAACCTTGGATAACGTTTTATTTCTTTGCCTAGTTCATTTTTTTCTGTCTATTTAGTTTAAATTTCAATAAATTGGCATATGATCACATTCTAATTTTGGTGTTGCCCTGCAACAATTTGTTTTCAATCCCCTTGGATGATTGCATCAATTCTACATGGAAGTGTCACACTAAGATTCTAAGTTTGGTGTGCCACTTAATTTTTATGCAAATCATCCAGCAACATCACTTGTCTGCATAATCATAATGCCACTATAGGGTTATATTTTTTTTAGACAATTTTAGTTTTCTTGATTGTTTTAGTCATTTTCTTGTTTTTAATGCTTTCATTTATTAATTGTGTTTGTTAATACATCACCCAGACATCCTTATTCATGACAGATTCTTCACTTGGTGATTGCATTTAACATATAACAGTTCCTTGTGTTTAGTTTTGGTTCAAATAAATTGACATATGGTTGTATTCTAAGTTTGGTGTTGCTATGCAACAAAATTTGCTTCAAATCCTTGCTGGATACTTGCATCAATTCCAAGTGAGAGTGTCACACTAAGTTTGGTGTGCCACTTATATCTTTATGCAATGTATCATGCACACCATCTTAGTTTTGCAATCACAATGTCTTTTTTTCTCTATGCCTTGATAGTTATTCTTAATTATGCTTGCTTCAACACATGTATCACTAACATTTCATTGTGTAAGACATTCATGATCTATCTTAGCCCCACAGCCACGGTTCTAATTGTTGCTTGAGGACAAGCAATTATTCTAAGTTTGGTGTGGGAAATGGGAGAATGGGAGGAAAATGACAACAATAGAGAAGATGGATTACAAGGTTGTAAAGTTCTTTTTCCTCTCATTTGTTTCCAGCACTTTAAATTGCATGATTGTCTTATTACCTTCTCTGTATACATGAGTGGTATGAATAGGCATAGTTTGATTTCTAAATTGCAACATGCTACTATGACATTATGACTACCAACTTGAGTTTTGTGAATTCAAAAGCAATAAAGTATCATGATCTTAAACAAACAAGGAATTAAAGAAGAATTTAATATGTGCATACAAGTATTGGAAAGCTAGTATGATTGATTGTTGCTCAATTGCATTAGATTTTATTTAATTGAAATTTTCATCTAGGACATTTTGTGAAATCTTTTGAAAATCATGAAAACCTTGAAGAAGCAAATGCAATGAAGGCAAGAAAAGAAAAAGGAAAAGAATGAGAAAGCTGAAGGCTCTGAGTACCAATGACAATTCTATTGTTAGGTACTTGTATCAGGCCAAATGCTTGAAAACAAAACACTTAGAAGTCAAGGCTAGGCTCAAGTGCAAAAGCACTCCCTCAAAGCTCAAGGTTCTGAGCATCGATGATTAGAAAGTCAAGAAAAGAAAAAAAAGAGCTTAATGAAGTCCTCTAATTCAAATGCTTGTGGTGCTTATGTATCAAGTGGTAATACTTGAAAACAAAGCATTTAGAATCGTAGCTTTGTTGTTAACTCATGGGACAAAGCACCCAAAAGGAGAAGCTAATAAGAAAATCAAAAGCTTGTTTCAAGGAAGAATTATAAGAAAAAGATTTCATAAAGTAAGCTAGATAGAAGCATCAATCATTTACATTTCTTTTATGATTGTAGCATGCATAGCAAACTAGCTTGCCATGAACATTAACTTGCTATTCTTCTAACCTTGGATTGTCAATCTCTATTGCATGATTCTTTTCTTGCTTGAGGACAAGCAAGGTTTAAGTTTGGTGTTGTGATGCGTTCGCATATTTGCCATTTTAACTAGTTAGTTTAGTTAGTTTTGGCTTAGTTTCATTCACTTTCTTTGAAATAAATGAGCAATTTTGTGAGTTTTTCCTCCATGCATTCATGAACCAAGAACTAAGTGAAATCTGGCATAATCTATGCAAATGATTCAAGAAGATTATATGCAAGTGATGTGAATGATTCCCTTGAAAACTAATGCATAAGATGGCAAAACTTTGAGAAAAATTCTTTGGTTAATGATAGGTAATGAAGCAAGAAGGAAATGGAGCAAGAATTTGAGCAAGAAAGATTGGGGACATAGCAAGCTTAGCAAGGAGGAAGAGACTTGGGCGTTGCCAACGTGCATTATCACTTGAGTGTTTGGCAATAACGCCAAGTAGCCCTGGAAGGTGAATTTGAAGCCTCAAGCAAGTTTCCAACTTGAATTTACAATGGCGTGTTTGAGGGCAACGCCAACAATCCAAGGCAAGCCAAGAAGGCGGGTTGGCACGTTGCCAACTCCCCAAACTAATAGCATGTTCCAAGGCAACACATGCAAGCAAAGATTCTGGGCCAACCAAGAGCTCGAGAGTGTTGCCAACTTGGGAATGAACTGGCGTGTTTATCAATAACACAAGGGACAAGATTCTGGGCCAACAAATAAGTCAGCACGTTGCCAACTTGGACGAAAGGGTGCGTGTTTAGCAACAACTCCAGCAAACCTAGCAGCCTGACCTTGCCTCCTTCAAGGATGCATAACTTGAGCTACAAAGCTCTAAAGGAGGTGATTTCAGTGGCATTGGAAAGTAGACATCAAGAACTTTCCAACCATATATCATATAGTATGGGGTTAGTATTCATTTGAAGTTTCAAAAGCTGGCTTCATTTGGAGCCTCAGAAAGGAGCACGTTGCCAATGTGGGTTCTATAGTGTGTTCAATGGCAACGTGGGAAGCAATATTTGGAGCTAGGAAAGAGCATCGAGCTTGTTGCCAACTCAAGAAAGCATTGGCGTGTTTGGCAACAACGTCAGGAAGCTTTGGATGGTGAAGAATGGAGGTAGCACGTTGGCAACTTGGAAATACAAGGGAGTGTTTACCAAAAACGCTGGTGAGCCTGGCAGCCGGACCTTACCCTCTTCAATGGAGTATATCTTAAGCTACAAAACTCCAAATAAGGTGATTTTAATGGCGTTGGAAAGTAGACATTCAGATCTTTCCAACCATATATCATAGTATGGGTTTGACATTCGTTTAAAGCTTCAAAATCGGGCTTCATTTGGAGCCTCAGAAACTGAACACGTTGCCAACTTGGAAGAGCAAAGGCGTGTTTGCTAACAACGCCCGCGATTTTGGCAGCCTGACCCTGTCTCCTTCAAACAAGAATAACTTGAGCTATAGAGATCCAATTTGAGTGCTTCCAGTTGCGTTGGAAAGGGAACATTCAGAGCTTTCCAACCATTTATAATAGTCTTTGGTGGAGTACTAAATTGAAGCCAAATCATGATCATCTTTATGCCCCAAGAACAAGGAACAAAGGGGTTGAACCTCCAAGGAGCACAAGAGCACGTTGCCAACTTGCAAATCAAGTTAGCAACGCCCAAGCACCAAGCCACCAGCCAGGAAATCACAAGCACGTTGCCAACGTGCAATAGCACTAGCGTGTTTGCCAATAACACCCACTGGGCCAGAATTGAGGTGAATGAGTTCTGCTTTCCTCTGTTTCTCATAAAGGCCAACACTTCCTCCATTGAGCCGAGAATTCAACAAGGAGAAAGCCCACATTGCTAACCCAATTGAGGATCTCTAAATGGGTTGTAGGAGTAGTATAAATAGAGAAGAGTTTTGTACTTTAAGGAGGAGCTTCTGAACTTTTCACACTTAGATTTTTATTTTTTTTTACTTTTTAGTTTTTTTTATTTTTTTATTTTTTAGAAACTTTTAGATAGATTTTGTAAAAGTTACTTTTGGAAGCAATTTAGAATTTTAGTTTTCTAAGAACTTCTTCTTCTTCATTCTTCATTTTTCTTTACTACTCACTTTTTAATGTCTACTTTTATACTTGTTGTTAAATTGAGAGCTATGATTCACTAAACCCCATTTTCATTAGGGGGAGGAGCTCTGTTTATTTGAATAGGTTGACAACTAATCTTTTCCTTCTCAATTCAAGTGGTTCATCCAAGAGGAAACTCTTGTTCTTCACAGATTCAATTACATTCGAGAGAAGGATTGAATCTACATGAATTGTATGGTGAACTTGAGAAAGAATCCATAGAATTCAGTTTAGAGTTATCCTTTCATGATTTCTTTGATCAATACACTTTGGGTTGGTATGTGAGATGTAACCTCCCTTAGTTGAGATCCTAGAAGTTGTGTGTAATCTTTACTTTCTTGAAATTTATCTTTAATGTCATTTAAGTTTCAGTTATTTACTTTCATTTTCTTTCTATATTCTAGTTCTTTAAATTCCTTGCCATTAAGATTCTTACAATTATGTTCAAAAATCAAAATTCTCATGAAATCAAAACCATGTCTGCTTGACTAAATTTACCATTTAACTAAAGTTGCTTAATCTACTAATCTCTGTGGGATTGACCTCACTCTTAGTGAGTTTTATTACTTGGTACGACCCGGTATACTTGCCGGTTGTACGTGAAATATAAATTTTTGCGTATCAAGTTTTTGGCGCCGTTACCGGGGATTGACAAAGATTGACAATGATTAAGTGAATGATAATTTAGATCAAGCATTTTTTTCTTTGTACAGTTCTTTTAAATTTTTGTTTTCTTTTTGACACTAAGGTGTTTGTGTTATTGCCTCACTAAGAAATTCTCATCTGAGACATGAATTTCAATTGCTTTGGTGATTGTGTTTTACAAAACTTAAATGAAGTTTACCTCATCTTTTGATCAAACAAACTTTTTGGGATATCACCCACCACCACCAATCTCTAATGGTGGCTGGGAATATCACCAAGAAAATACAAATTCTGAGCACTCCGATCCATGGAGATTTGCTTCAGAGACACAAGATGAACAAGAGAATCATATGGGATATTTTCCTCCACCACAAAATGATGCAAGTTGCTATTCTAATGGTGGATGGGAGTATCACCACGAAATGATAGATGATAAAGCAATTCACACGAGATATGATCCAGGATCACAAAATGACTTATATCATTATCCTCATGGTCTTTGTGCATATCAACAAAAGTGTGAGCAATTAAGAGAAATGAATTTTCTCCCAGAGCCACAAAGTGAACCATGCTATTATGACATTGACACAAACTATGGCTGGGAAGGGAATTTTAATTCTCCAAATGCTATTCATCAAGAGACATCATCTCTTGATTATGCTTTCAACAAATTCATGCAAGATTCCTCCCAAGGACCACAAGATTGTCCATACTATGATGATTTCAACAAATCTTCAAGTTGTGCCTGGGAGGAGCAAAACCAGAAAGCATTTGACAGCCTATATTCCACTTATCAAGAGCCATCACCTCTTAATTATCGAACCTCACCTCCAAATTTTTCATATCAAAATTCTTCACCACTTGAGTTTGCCTCAACACAAAATTCCCTCCAAAATTCATACAATTCAATTCATCAACCACAAAATTCATTTCGCTATACAGAAAACTCATTTCAAAATTCACAAAATTCATTTCACAACTCACAAAACTCCTTCCATACTCCCCAAAATGACTTCACCACAACACATCCATATCCACAAAATTACTCTAAACCTTCATCTTTGGAGCTAGTAGTTGAGGATCACCTTCAATGGTCTAGAGAATTATTAGAATCTAGGAAATAACAAGATATCCTCTTCAAGAAGATGGATGGGCACTTAGAGAAAATAAAGAAACATTTAAGATTGCCAAGCATTGAGGATGAAGACCAATTTGTGAGTGAGGAAGTGGAAAAAGAAGAACAAAAGGTCCCTTTGTCAAGTGAAATTGCAATGAAGGATGAGGAACATGAGCCAAGGATTCCATGTCCACAGAGGCTAATTGAAGTGACAATGGAACATGAAGATTCCCTCCCAATGGACTTAATGGAAAATCATGAAGAAGAAATGGAGGAAGAAAATCAAGGAGATTCACATTCAATTGAAGCAGAGAAGTGCATAGAGGAATGGCTCATGGAACCACCAATTCAAGAGGCTCTTGATGAAGATAAAACTCCAATAATCACACAGCAACCATGTCTTGACATCCAAGAAGTGAAGGCAATTAACAAAAGCACCAAGAAGAGGATTGTGACCAAGATACCAAGGACAACATTCAAGAGAATGTCAACTACAACACATCCTTCCCCTAAACCAGCAAGCAACATCAATCAAGCTATGTACAAAAGGAGGCTTACTGAGAGGAGACCAAGAAAGGGGACAACAGCTGAAACTTCTTCCCCCTTGAAGTCATTCCTCTTAACCAACTGGAAGAAGAGGAAGAAAGTGAGGAACAACATGTCAAGCTAATGACACTAAAAGAGCGCTTGTTGGGAGGCAACCCAACCTTGGGTAACGTTTTATTTCTTTGCCTAGTTCATTTTTTTCTGTCTATTTAGTTTAAATTTCAATAAATTGGCATATGATCACATTCTAATTTTGGTGTTGCCCTGCAACAATTTGTTTTCAATCCCCTTGGATGATTGCATCAATTCTACATGGAAGTGTCACACTAAGATTCTAAGTTTGGTGTGCCACTTAATTTTTATGCAAATCATCCAACAACACTACTTGTCTGCATAATCATAATGCCGCTATAGGGTTATATTTTTTTTAGACAATTTTAGTTTTCTTGATTGTTTTAGTCATTTTCTTGTTTTTAATGCTTTCTTTTATTAATTGTGTATGTTAATACATCACCAAGACATCCTTATTCATGACAGATTCTTCACTTGGTGATTGTATTTAACATATAACAGTTCCTTGTGTTTAGTTTTGGTTCAAATAAATTGACATATGGTTGTATTCTAAGTTTGGTGTTGCTATGCAACAAAATTTGCTTCAAATCCTTGCTGGATACTTGCTTCAATTCCAAGTGAGAGTGTCACACTAAGTTTGGTGTGCCACTTATATCTTTATGCAATGTATCATGCACACCATCTTATTTTTGCAATCACAATGTCTTTGTTTCTCTATGCCTTGATAGTTATTCTTAATTATGCTTGCTTCAACACATGTATCACTAACGTTTCATTGTGTAAGACATTCATGATCTAACTTAGCCCCACAGCCATGGTTCTAATTGTTGCTTGAGGACAAGCAATCATTCTAAGTTTGGTGTGGGAAGTGGGAGAAAGGGAGAAAAATGACAACAATAGAGAAGATGGATTACAAGATTGTAAAGTTCTTTTTCCTCTCATTTGTTTCCAGCACTTTAAATTGCATGATTGTCTTATTACCTTCTCTGAATACATGAGTGGTATGAATAGGCATAGTTTGATTTCTAAATTACAACATGCTACTGTGACATTATGACTACCAACTTGAGTTTTGTGAATTCAAAAGCAATAAAGTATCATGATCTTAAACAAACAAGGAATTAAAGAAGAATTTAGTATGTGCATACAAGTATTGGAAAGCTAGTATGATTGATTGTTGCTCAATTGCATTAGATGTTATTTAATTGAAATTTTCATCTAGGACATTTTGTGAAATCTTTTGAAAATCATGAAAACCTTGAAGAAGCAAATGCAATTAAGGCAAGAAAAGAAAAAGGGAAAGAATGAGAAAGCTGAAGGCTCTGAGTACCAATGACAATTCTATTGTTAGGTACTTGTGGTGTTTATGTATCAGGTCAAATGCTTGAAAACAAAACACTTAGAAGTCAAGGCTAGGCTCAAGTGCAAAAGCGCTCCCTCAAAGCTCAAGGTTCTGAGCATCAATGATTAGAAAGTCAAGAAAAGAAAAAAATAAGCTTAATGAAGTCGTCTAATTCAAATGCTTGTGGTGCTTATGTATCAAGTGGTAATACTTGAAAACAAAGCATTTAGAATCGTAGCTTTGTTGTTAACTCATGGGGCAAAGCACCCAAAAGGAGAAGCTAATAAGAAAATAAAAAGCTTGTTTCAAGGAAGAATTATAAGAAAAAGATTTCATAAAGTGAGCTAGATAGAAGCATCAATCATTTACATTTCTTTTATGATTGTAGCATGCAGAGAAAACTAACTTGCCATGAACATTAACTTGCTATTCTTCTAACCTTGGATTGTCAATCTCTATTGCATGATTCTTTTCTTGCTTGAGGACAAGCAAGGTTTAAGTTTGGTGTTGTGATGCGTTCGCATATTTGCCATTTTAACTAGTTAGTTTAGTTAGTTTTGGCTTAGTTTCATTCACTTTCTGTTCATACCCTGACCGAGCTCCCCCAACTCGGAAGTTCATAGAAAGGTCCGACCTCGTCCCAAGGCCCACGCCTGAGGTCGGACCTCGGACAAATAAGCTAAGAAGGCCCATCAGAAGGAACGAAGCCCAAAACCTAAAGGCCGAAAAGGCCTAAAGAAAGGCGGTTCCACAAAGATAGGGATAAAGCTCCCAAAAGATAAGATAAGATAAGAATATCTTATCCAGGGAGGATCACGACCAACTACTATAAATACACTGGAGCACCCAGGTATAACTCATACTCTAATTCTACTCAATATCTGCTTGGACCCATGCTAACTTAAGCATCGGAGTGTCATTGCAGGTACAACCACCAGCCGCTCGGCACATCAAGCTCGGGTCACGGAACCCTCACCTCGGGTCTTGCCAGACGGCCGAGCTACACGTTTCAGGTAACCCCCGGAACAGAATCGAAAAAACATAAAGTTGAATCCTAGATCCAAGGAATTTTAGCAATTACAACTACAACTTGAAATTGGAAAAGAAAACCTATTACATGAACAAAGTGGAATGAAAGTTGCAATGGATCTCACCAAGGAATGGGTAAGAATCCAGAATTTTGATGAAGAAGAACCCTAGTAAGAACTTGAGAAAAGTTGATGAATCCTAGAGAGAAGTTGGAGTTTCTCTCTCTAACAATGTAACTAACTAAAAATATCTAAAACTAGAAAAATGAACTAAGTCCCTTCAGCCCTTGCCCCCTTGGTCCTCTTAAGCCTTTTCCCGCCAAAGCACTCCTCAAAAGTTAGGATCTCCAACCAACCCCACGCTTAAGTCACGTGACTTTTTATAAAAATCATTTTCGAGCATCGGCGCGTACGCGCAGGGTACGCGTGCGCGCCATGGATGTGGTTCTGGAGTGTGCGCGGGAGCGGGACGTACGCGTATGCGTCCATGAGGATCCTGGCTTAGCCGCTACTCAAGCCGGCTCGTGGCTTGGCTCTCAGTCTCGGCTTCGCGTTGCTCTCATCCGCGCGGGCGCGTCAGGTGCGCGCACGCGCCCATGTGGAAATTTCCAAAGCTTCAATTCTCATGCTTCCTTTCCTTGCACCCGTCTTCCTTCTCTTTTCCTGTCCATTCCTACTCTATATCCTGAAACCACTTAGCGCACAAGTCACGGCATCGAATGGCATCGAGAGGAGATTAGAGATGTATCTATTTTAGTGCAAAATAAACATGTTTTCATTCATGAGACAAAACTAGGAAAGGAATGCAAGTCCTTGTATTTTCATGCAGAAAATGTGTGAAATCATTGATAAACCCTTTGAAAT
>NC_029777.3:53074939-53075719 GCF_000817695.3 Arachis duranensis | reverse complement strand
TAGCTAAAAAGTTGTTATCCGAAAACAACTAAAAAGCACAAAAGCGGAAACAAAAAGTCAAAACGCTAGCTAAAAAGTTGTTATCTGAAAACAACTAAAAAGCACAAAAGCGGAAACAAAAAGTCAAAACGCTAGCTAAAAAGTTGTTATCCGAAAACAACTAAAAAGCACAAAAGCGGAAACAAAAGGTCAAAACGCGAACAAAAACACACATAATAAGCTAAAAAAGTTACTAAAAAGTAGCTAAAAGCAAAAGGTGTTCAAAGCGTTCAACAGAAACCATCCAAAAGACAAAAGAGCCCACAGGCCGGGCACAAAACCAGAATAAAAAGATTACAGAGGATCAAAGTCCTTCCCAGACTCCACATCAACAGAAGGCTGCGGAGCAAACATAGAAATCGGGACAGCATCGACGGCAACGTCCTCTTGATTCGAAACCCCCACACCAGATCCATCCCCGACCAAGGGAGAAGTCGGGTTCTGAACAGGAACTCCGGGGTCGGACATCGGAACTTCATCCTCGGCAGGAGCAGGAACAATCTTTCCCTCCAGGACAACATTATCCGTACTAAATAAGCTCAGATCCAGGTCGGGAGCAAGAACCCGGACCTGAGCCTTCAAGTTCTCAAACATAGCATCCATACCCTTAGCCACGTGACCCCCCAGCTCGTAAAAATCATCCCGAGCAGATTGCAACTTCTCCTTCGTCTCCACAAGATCAGCATATAGCTTGGTATAATTCTCCGTAGCCGCCTTCGCCATCTCCTCAGATGTCTTCGC
>NC_029777.3:53062028-53072622 GCF_000817695.3 Arachis duranensis | reverse complement strand
GCATATTTGCCATTTTAACTAGTTAGTTTAGTTAGTTTTGGCTTAGTTTCATTCACTTTCTTTGAAATAAATGAGCAATTTTGTGAGTTTTTTCTCCATGCATTCATGAACCAAGAACTAAGTGAAATCTGGCATAATCTATGCAAATGGTTCAAGAAGATTATATGCAAGTTGATGTGAATGATTCCCTTGAAAACTAATGCATAAGATGGAAAAACTTTGAGGAAAATTCTTTGGTTAATGATAGGTAATGAAGCAAGAAGGCAATGGAGCAAGAATTTGAGCAAGAAAGATTGGGGACATAGCAAGCTTGGCAAGGAGGAAGAGACTTGGGCGTTGCCAACGTGCATTATCACTTGAGTGTTTGGCAATAACGCCAAGTAGCCTTGGAAGGTGAATTTGAAGCCTCAAGCAAGTTGCCAACTTGAATTTACAATGGCGTGTTTGAGGGCAACGCCATCAATCCAAGGCAAGCCAAGAAGAGCGGGTTGGCACGTTGCCAACTCCCCAAACTAATAGCGTATTCCAAGGCAACGCATGCAAGCAAAGATTCTGGGCCAACCAAGAGCTCGAGAGTGTTGCCAACTTGGGAATGAACTAGCATGTTTATCAATAATGCCAGGGACAAGATTCTGGGCCAACAAATAAGTCAGCACGTTGCCAACTTGGAAG
Source organism: Arachis duranensis (assembly GCF_000817695.3). NCBI lineage: Eukaryota > Viridiplantae > Streptophyta > Magnoliopsida > Fabales > Fabaceae > Arachis > Arachis duranensis. Next base: position 53,071,950 of record NC_029777.3, on the reverse strand, counting down.
AAAGGGTGCGTGTTCAACAACAACTCAAGCAAACCTGGCAGCCTGACCTTGCCTCCTTCAAGGATGCATAACTTGATTCCAGTGGCATTGGAAGGTAGACATCAAGAGCTTTCCAACCATATATCATAGTATTGGGTTAGCATTCATTTGAAGCTTCAAAAGCTGGCTTCATTTGGAGCCTCAGAAAGGAGCATGTTGCCAACGTGGGTTCTATAGGCGTGTTCAATGGCAACATGAGAAGCAATGTTTGGAGCTAGGAAAGAGCATCAAGCACATTGCCAACTCAAGAAAGCATTGACGTGTTTGGCAACAACGCCAAGAAGCTTTGGATGATGAAGAATGGAGGTAGCACGTTGGCAACTTGGAAATACAAGGGAGTGTTTGCCAAAAACGCTAGTGAGCCTGGCAGCCGGACATTACCCTCTTCAATAGAGTATATCTTGAGCTACAAAACTTCAAATGAGGTGATTTTAATGGAGTTGGAAAGTAGACATCCAGAGCTTTCCAGCCATATATCATAGTATGGGTTTGACATTCATTTAAAGCTTCAAAATTGGGCTTCATTTGGAGCCTCAGAAACTGAACACGTTGCCAACTTGGAAGAGCAAAGGCGTGTTTGCTAACAACGCCCGCGATTTTGGCAGCCTGACCCTGTCTCCTTCAAATAAGAATAACTTGAGCTACAGAGATCCAATTTGAGTGCTTTCAGTTGCGTTAAAAAGGTAGCATTCATAGCTTTCCAACCATATATAATAGTCTATGGTGGAGCACAAAATTGAAGCCAAATCATGATCATCTTTATGCCCCAAGAACAAGGAACAAAGGGGTTGAACCTCCAAGGAGCACAAGAGCACATTGCCAACTTGCAAATCAAGCCAACAACGCCCAAGCCACCAGCCAGGAAATCACAAGCACGTTGCCAACGTGCAATAGCACTAGCGTGTTTGCCAATAACACCCACTGGGCTAGAATTGAGGTAAATGAGTTCTGCTTTCCTCTGTTTCTCATAATGTTCAACACTTCCTCCATTAAGCCGAGAATTCAACAAGGAGATAGCCCACATTGCTAACCCAATTGAGGATCTCTAAATGGGTTGTAGGAGTAGTATAAATAGAGAAGAGTTTTGTACTTTAAGGAGGAGCTTCTGAACTTTTCACGCTTAGATTTTTATTTTTTTTTTACTTTTTACTTTTTTTTATTTTTTTATTTTTTAGAAACTTTTAGATAGATTTTGTAAAAGTTACTTTCGGAAGCAATTTAGAATTTTAGTTTTCTAAGAACTTCTTCTTCTTCATTCTTCATTTTTCTTTACTACTCACTTTTTAATGTCTACTTTTATACTTGTTGTTAAATTGAGAGCTATGATTCACTAAATCCCATTTTCATTAGGGGGGAGGAGCTCTACTCATTTGAATGGGTTGATAACTTTTCCTTTCCTTCTCAATTCAAGTGGTTCATCTAAGAGGAAACTCTTGTTTTTCACAGATTCAATCACCATCGAGAGAGGGATTGAATCTATATGAATTATGTGGTGAACTTGAGAAAGGAGCTACATAATTCAGTTTAGAGTTCATCCTTTCATGATTTTCTTAATCAATACACTTTGGTTGGTATGTGAGATGTAACCTCCCTTGGTTGAGATTCTGGAAGTTGTGTGGCTTGGATTAGAAATTGAACTTCATCTCTTCTAATGAACAATTAGATCACGAGAGTGGCAATTAGTTGTGTTGAGAGAAATTGAGTTACCAAGAGATTGGGACTCAATTACCCACTTTGCCATGGATCTATACCCATGATTGAGAAGGCATTGATCAACATCAATTCATGAGAATTTGCATCTCTGATCCCTAATGATCCTTTCCATCATTAATTCTCATTTCTTTTGCTCTTTAGTTGTTTGAATACCCATTACCCAATTCCCTTCTACACTCTTGCAATTTATTATTCTTGTCATTTACATTCTGTTTCTCTATTCCTTGCTATTTACTCTTATGCTCTTTAAAATTCTGCAATCTTTACTTTCTTGAAATTTATCTTTAATGTCATTTAAATTTCAGTTATTTACTTTCATTTTCTTTCTATATTCTAGTTCTTTAAATTCCTTGCCATTTAGATTCTTACAATTATGTTCAAAAATCAAAATTCTCATGAAATCAAAACCATGTCTGCTTGACTAAATTTACCATTTAACTAAAGTTGCTTAATCTACTAATCTCCGTGGGATCGACCTCACTCTTAGTGAGTTTTATTACTTGGTACGACCCGGTATACTTGCCGGTTGTACGTGAAATATAAATTTTCGCGTATCACTCATCAATGCCATTTTGATGTTTTATATTTCTTTAATGCTTATTTGAGTTGCTATTATTGTTGTCTTGCATTGGTAATGTAGATTTTATTTTTAATACAATTTATGATATTTTCCCTTTTATGCATGCTAGGTGTTTGATAAAATGTCTCTTCTAATTTTTGTATAGTTTTTCACCCTCTTGGTTAGGAATTGGGTAATTAGGTAAACTTGAGTTATGGATGTCCATTCTACATTGGGTTAGGATTGTTAGTTGGTTTGGTTTCCGTTGACGCTAGTCTTTTACTAAGTTAATTACTGAGTTGACTAGGACTTATGGATTGAGATCAATTATGCCCTTTTGACTTATCCTCGATGTTAGGATAGACTAATTTGGACTAATTCTACGCAATTACCATGTTTTTGTTCCATGACTAGGATAGGAATCCTCAATTCCCCAATCCTTGCCAAGAGTCCTTTTTGCCACTTGAATTCTATTGTTGATTTACTTGCTTTGAGTTTTAATTCCTTGCATGCTTATTTACTTTCTTGCCTTTTAATTTTCTTGTCTCTTGTTATCACAATCCCCAATCCCTCATAACCAATAAGTGAACATTTCATTATAATTCCTAGGGAGAACGACTCGAGATTTAAAATTCCCAGTTATTTTGTGTTGATTGTGACATCTTTGATTTAAGCTTTGATTGATGGTCAATTGTTGGGTTTGAACTATACTTGGAACAAAGAAATTCTATTTTTGTGAAATTCCTAACCCACTTTAGGCCATCATTACCGACTTTACAGAAAGAGGCGGCCGAGTTTGTCAAAACGTGCCCCCTTGCCAAAAACATGCTAATTTCCATGTGGCACCTCCTGAGGAGCTCATTAGTGTTACCTCACCGTGGCCATTTGCAAAATTGGGCCTTGATCTGCTAGGACCATTTCCAAGCACAAAAGGAAGAGCTCGACCTCATCCTTGAAGTTCGAGAAAGAGCTCAGATTAAAGAGGAAACTCTAAAGCAAAGGATGGCTCTAAGATACAACCAAAAGGTGATTAAGAGAAGCTTTGCCACCAACGACCTTATCCTGATCCAAAAAAATATCGAGACACAGTCGGGCGAAGGAAAGTTGGCAGCCAATTGAAAGGGCCTTATAAGATAACTGAGGTCTTAGATAAAGGTTACTATAAAGTGTCTGACTTCGAAGGGCGAGAGCTTTAGAGGTTGTCACACGCATGCAACCTAAAAAGCTACTACAGCTAAAATATTGCATTAGGTGCACTCTTTTTCCCTCAAAATAAGGGTTTTTTAATGAGGCACTAGGCACAAGGGCTAAGGGCATTTAAAGGCCCCTGGTAAGTAGATTTGTAAAGGAATTTCTTAAATATCAATAAAAATTATTATTTTATCTTACTTCTTTAAAGGTTTTCTATCTTAAATGCATTAATTTAAGCTGGATAAATCGCGAAAATCATTGCCCGACCTAAAATGTTCGGCAAGATGAAGCAACAAGGTACAAATTAATGTAAGAAGTTATATAAACAACTCGTACAAAGCGACCTCAAATAGGTTGGATAAAAAATAGAGTTGTAAAAATAACTTAGATCAAGGCTGATTACATGAAGTCAGACATACGTAAGGAAATTAATAAGTCGTCAAGGATTCAAAGGTCAAACCAAATTGTGCCTTACTATAAGTATTCGAAAAGGATACTTTGATAAAATTTTGAACATTACCTAATAAAAGTTGCGAACAAACAACTAAAGAGAAAAGTAAAGGTGTTGAAAAAGCTATCAAATATTACAAAAAGTTAAAGTATCATAAAGCCCGCAAGTCGAGCTACCACAAACAAGAAATATAAAGAAAGGATCTAAAAAGATAATAACTTCTCACCCATAAGAGGATGAAGCGCCTCGCCAGTCACAGCATCTTCACCCTCAGCCGAAGAAGTCGGAGGAATCATGGAGACTGGCACGGCCGAAACAACCCTAGGAGCAGAGGAAGAGGTCTCCACCACAGCAGCTTCAGGATGGACTCCCGAGGTAGAGGTCGGACCGACCTAAGGCCCTGATGTCTTCGGGTCATGCGGAGGCTCCTCCTCATCAACCGACTTAGGGTCAGGGACAATCTTCCCATCCTCTACTATGTTATCCGTGATGAACAGGGAAAGGTCAGCGTTGGGAGTTAAGACCTTAACCTGAGCTTTTAGGTTTTCAAACATTTCATCCATGCCTAAAGCAGCTGACTCCTGAAACCCAGCATGCTCGTTCTTCAACCTTTCTAACTCCTCCTCCTATGCCAATCTCTCGCCAAAGACCCGAGTGTAGATCTCTTGATATTTCTTAACCTTCTCCTCGGCCAGGGCGGCATCTGCCTCTGACTTAATGGCCCTCTCTGGAGCTTTCTCCAGGTCAGTCTTCAAGGTCTCTCGCTCCTACTCCAGCTCCTTTTTTTATCTCAGCGAGCCTCTCTACATCCTCCCGAGCAACCGCCAAGGCACTAGTAGTAGCTTGAAGAGTCCCTCAATTCCTTAGCAAGCTGAAAGCAAACTCCTACAATGCGTAACTCCCCTCGTGCCAAGGTTTGAAGGTGGTTTGAATTTCCATGTCATCCATACTCACGTGGTGATGGGGAAGCAGGTTCTCTTCAGCCCAAGCAAAGGCATCCAAATTTTTGGTATAAATGCTCTCTGCTTCTTCCACCCTCTTCTTCTTGGAAGGAGGCTCAATAGGGGAGGGAGGAGAAGGAGTGGACTCGGAAGATATAAGTCGGGAAAGAGGAGTAAGGATGTCGACTTGTGGGCTAGAAGGACCCGACCCTGACTTCTATCTAGGAGAAGATCGGACAGGGATCCTGACCTCTTTTTGTGAGGACCCTTCACCGACTTCTTTCTGCTGTTGAAGATTCCTGGCCACCACTATTTTTTTGTGTTTCGAAGAAACCTCATACCAGATTTTGGAGCCATACTTTCTGCAAGACAAAGAAGAATGCAAATCAGAAATGACAAAAATATAAACAACAGAATTCAACAAGTAAAGGAAAGGAAACTACCAAGGTCGGACTTCAAAAGACTAGGGTCCCCCAGATATCTTTTCGTATCCAAATGGGGAGTCTGACCCCAAGTACCCAACAAAAAATCTATCACACCCTTTTTTAGGTCGTCTAACTTGGTTATGTCTACCTTTACCGTTATGAGTGTATCTTGCCAATACAAAGGGAATTGGGGTTCTTGGTTTTCAGAAAGAAAGAAAGGTCGGGTATCATCGGCAGCTCGAACCTTAAAGAAATGATTCTTGAAATCATGAAAAAACTCATAAAAGATAGAAAAAACCTTCCAACCTTGCACAGCTCGGAAGGATAACCACCCCAACTTCTTTGTAGAGCTGTATGGCTTTGTCGCTACAAAGAGATAGAAGAAGACGTTCGAGGTAGGTCGGACATCCAGCTCCCGACATAGGAGCTGGTACATTTTCATGAAAGCCCAAGAATTTGGGTGCACCTGGCTAGGGGCAAGGTTGGAAGACTGCAACACCTCCATCTCAAAATCGGTAAAAGGAAACCTGACACCCAACCTAGTAAAGAAGCAATCGTAGAAGTAGAAAAAAGGACGTTTGGATTTCTCTAAAGGAGGTGTTTCGAAGGTTACCTGAAACTGTAGGTTGATCTTGGATAAGATCTGTGGTGGTGGCCGGAGCTGACGTGCCCGACTTGTTGGACTTGGTGGTGCTGCTGATCCTTCGTCATCGGAGGGTGGTGGTACCTGCAAGAGACTCCGATGCTTAAGTTAGCATGGGCTTTAAGCAGGTTTTTTTAGTAGAATCAGAGTATGAGTTATACCTGGGTGCTTCAGTATATTTATAATGGTGTAGAGTGACCTTTCTGGGGAAAAGATAGTTGTCTTATCTTATCTCTGAGTGGAGTTATCTTTATCTTTAAGGGAACCGTCCTTATCTTCCTAGGCTTGGGCTGTCTTTGAACTTGGGTCGTGTTCCTCTATTTGGGCCTATTTTGGGCTCTCCCGGTGATTTGGCCGACCTCTTTTGAGAAGAGGTCAGGTAACCTTGACCTGAAAAGGTCGGTTGACTTGCCTTCAGTTAGCCCGGGTCAAACAGCTCGACCTAGGGCATGAATAGTGCCCCTGCTTGAGTGCGGTATTTCCTTTTGAGGTCGAGTCCTTTTTTAGGACTTTGATCCTTCTTTGGAGAAGCCGAGCTCGAGCACTTTGGTTGATTCCACTGAGGCTTCTTGAATGTGAAGCGTTTTCCTTCACTCCTTTTAGTATGAAACACGTATTTTTGCATTTGTACTCTTGCTTTGGGAACGTGCGAGGGTTTTTAAAACCCATTAACTCCTCTTTTTGCTGTTTCCCTCTTTTCATTTTGAATTTCCAAAAGACTTTGCTTTCAGTTTCTTTTTCTCTTGCTTGTTGTTACTCCATCTTTTACCCGTCTGTTCTTGCGTTTTGTGGCTCGTCTACGACTTCTTCATTCTTGCTCCCAAGTTTTTCACGTCTTTGCGTTTCTCCTTGTTTTTAGAAGTGATCGTTGGGTGTGGGCTTGCCATTTGCTTTCATCGTCCTCGCCTTCTCCCTTTACAGGTTGGTCCTTTTTTCTCTTCTTCTTTCTTTCCGCTCTATTTCACGCTTGGAAAGTTTTTATCTTTGTTTGACTTTATGTTTCGGAAAGTTTGAATCTTTCTTTGGTTTTGTTGTATCTGGTCATCGTTGTTTCTTCGATTTGTATGATCCTTTTCGCATTTCCTGATAGTTGATGCTTTTTTAGGGTTTTGCATGTTGTTACTGTCTCTGATTGTGTTCCCTGATTTAAAGCTTTGGAATAATGAACTATTTGATTCTAAAAAAGATTGCATCTTTTTTATGATTTCCACTTGGCATGTTTTGATGTTTATAGTTCCCTTTTGCTGATAAACTGTAGCGAGGCCGTGACTTTTTGATGTCTTGTTTATGATTTGTGACTTTCTTTACTGAGTTCCAAAAAATGGTTGTTTTTCCTGCTCGGGAGATGTCGGGGCATAGTTTTCTGAATCCTTATTCTATTACTGCCTCCAAAGGGTGCCCTTGAACTTTTGGTGTGAGTCTTTGGGGCTTCCTTTCACTACTGCATCTGACGTCTAACATCAGTATGCTTTTAGCTCGAGTTGGATCCATGTGTGCCCGAACTGCTCTCTTGGTTTGGCCGAGCTGTTGATTAGTAACCCTTTTTTCTTTTTTCTTACTGTAGGACTAGTTGACCCATGTCTTCTCGCAAAAATATTGTCGAGACTTTCTCCAAGGTCCCCGAGGGCATGTCTGACTGGCTGGACTCCATTGTTTTGATGTGTGTCTTAGTGGTGAACTCTAAATACAGGGTGCAGCTTAGGAAACATAACAGGATTTGTAGTAATATAGATCAGGAGAAGAACTACGATTTGGTAGCGCCTGAGCCTGATGAGAGGATTTATTTTCCTTCTTTGACCCCGGGGGAACGCCCCTTCTTTTTTGCTTACGACTATTTTTTTAGCCAAATCAGCATTACCCTTCCTTTTACCTCTTTCGAGACCGATTTGCTGTGTTGATGTAATGTAGCTCCATCCCAGCTCCATCCGAACTCCTGGGGCTTCATTAAGATCTTTCAGTTGTTATGCTAAGAATTGGATGTCAAGCCTTCTCAAACTCTCTTTCTTTACCTCTTTGTTTTGACCAAACCTGGGATTTCTACCAAAAAGAAAGCTTCCTGGGTTTCTTTCCGGTCTGCCTAAGGAAAGAAAGTGTTTTCTATGTATGATGAGTCCTTTAGGGACTTTAAGAACTATTATTTCAAGGTCTGAGTTGTTGAGGGAGCTCGACCTTTTTTCTTAGAGTCGAATAATGAACCAGCCTTCCCCTTATACTGGAAAAAAATGTTGTAGTATCTAGATATTCGTGGGAGATGCTTGATGAGGTTGAGCAGGCCTTTGTGAATGTGTTGGAGGAGAATTGGGGGCAACCTGTCCATCTCAACACAAAGAAGTTCTTAGGGGATCCCTCACTTCTCCAGGCTGAGCTGGGTAGTGGTTAACTTCTTATTTCTTCTGCTTTGCTTTGTTTATTTGATTTTGTTTATTTTCTTCCAGTTTTGTCACTTGGTTTTTCTTGTGTTTTTCAGAGATGGTTAAGAATAATGATTCCATAAAGACCTTTAAGAAGGCGAGAAAAGCTATAGCTGCCTAGAATATCTCGGCCAAGGCTGTTGGGGAAGGGTCTTCTTAGGTCCCTCCTAAGAAGCCGATCTTGAGCACTTCTGGGCCGAGGAGGGTGAACCCTACTCCTCAGATTCATTTGGTTGATCTTCCCCAAAAAAAAGACAGAGGATTGTTGAACCTTTTGACCTCGACGCCCCTGACTTTGATGCTGTGGGGTTTGTTGACCATCAAGTCGCCCCTTATGGCCGACTTCCTATGAACGACGTGTCCATTCTTCACCACCTGGATTTCATCACCCGGAGTAGTGTTAAGATGGCACACATAGGTGCAGCCTTGTTCCAAACTGCCCAGGATATCCCGGTTCATGTAACAAAGTCTTTTGTGGAGGAGGCCAAGTCAGAATTCGACAAGATCAATGGGTTGAAGGAGGAACTTGAGGTAAAGGTGGCAAAGCTGGAGAAGGATTTGGAAAATGAGAAGGCTCGGGCTACTACTGCGGTGGCTTCTGCAAATCTGGCTAAGGAGATGGTGCAGAAGCATAAGAATGGCTATATCCAGACTTATGGTGAGATGATGGAGCTCAGGGAGAGGCTGAAATCTGCTCAAGCTGATTACACTGAGCTCCAGGGCCATCTCGTGGGCAGTGTGACTTCTGCCTACGAGAATTTGAGGGCTCAGGTCCGAGTTCTTGCTCCCGAGCTCGACCTAGCTCTCTTCAGTTTGGACAATATTGTAGAGAATGGGAAGACCGTCCCTGCCTCAGATGATGATGATGATGATGTAGATCCTCCTGCCGCGCCATCCGCCAAAGCTTCTGTTGCCCCAACTTCTCCAATTCCTGCACCCGAGGTCGGCCGTCCTGAGTCGGATCCTGATGTTCAGATTTGACTCGACGGATGGAACAGTTGATGCCATCCCTCTTGCGACTCGTCTTCCTTCACCCCGGAATGCCGCCATTGGGGAATCTTTGCATCCTTTGTAATTTCTAATTTTGTTTTTGTATCTTAATAGCCCGGCTTGTGGGTTGATGACATGTCATCATATACCTATTTTTCTATGCTTTTCATACAAGAAATTGATAATTTGTGCTTAAATATTGAATGCTTTTGTACTTAAATGATATATTTTTTTGATATTTTAATTTTATAAATCTTGTAGGAAATAAGAAGAAAAAGAAGCAAAGAAGCACAAAAAAGGAGAAAAAAAGAGCTTTGGGACACACTTTGAAGTTGGAGCACACTTTGGAGCCTTAGGCCACGCTTTTAAAAGCGTGGCCCATGACCAAATCAAAGGAGAAAACAACCAGCACGCACACTGCCCTGCCCTTGCCAAGGGCAGGGCAGAATCATGATGAAACAAAGTGAGGTTGGAGCAAATTTTCGCTAAGTTAAAATCTGGCCGCTCACAGCATGACCATGCCTACTTCAAAGGGCTATAACTTGAGCTACAGACGTCC
>NC_029777.3:53056800-53061470 GCF_000817695.3 Arachis duranensis | reverse complement strand
TAGTAGTAGAGAGCTCTCTCTTTTAATTTTCCTTTCAGTATGAATTTTGGATTGAGATTGAAAGGAATTCTGTTTTCATTCTCCATCTGCAACATCTCTACTTTGTTCTTCTGCATAATTCAAGGAATTTTGATTTGAATCAAGGCTCTCTTTACTGCTTCCATCTCTATTTCTTCTTCAATCTATTTGCTGTTGAATCAAGGAATGGCTTGAGATCTAGACTTGTTCTCTAGTCTCTTTGATTCCCTGAGATCTTCAATTTTATTTTGCAATTGAGTTGAGTTCTTGGCTGCTCTTCTATTTTTACTGTTCCATTGGCTTTCAATTTACTTTCAAGCAATTTAATTCTTCTGCACTTGTTCTTCATTTTACATTTATGTTCATGATCCCAATTTACTTTCCTGCAAGTTAAGCTTTATGCAAGAGTTCTGAGTTTTGATCTATTGCTCTTTTTAATTTCCAGCACCCAACACCCCTTTACTTTTCATGCAATTTACATTTCTTGCAATTTAAGTTTCAGCTCTTTTACTTTCTTGTTCTTTACGTTTCCTGCCTATTTACATTCTGTCATTTACAATTCTTGTCAATTTACTTTCTGTTGGCTACGATTTCACTCAATTTCACTCACCAATGTTAGCTTGACTAAACTAATCACCCACTAAAATTGCTTGATCCATCAATCCCTGTGGGATTGACCTCACTCTAAGTGAGTTATTACTACTTGATGCGACCCGGTACACTTGCCGGTTGGATATGTGTGTTGGAAATTCGTTTTCCGCAAAAACACCATCATGTTTTTGGCGCCGTTGCCGGGGATTGATTAGATCAACAATGATTAAATGGGTGAGAAGTCTAGATCAAGCATTTTTTTATTTTTGTTCTCTGCTTTTAAGTGAAACCAAGGTGTTTGAGTTATTGCCTCACTAAGAAATTCTTTCTCTGTGACATGAATTTCAAATTTCATTGATGTTTACAAAATACAAATGGAGTTCAACTCATCTTATGGTCAAACAAAATTTTATGGGATATCATCCACCATCACCAATATCTAATGATGGCTGGGAATATCACCAAGAGAATATACATTCGGAGCACTCCAACTCATGGAGATTTGCTTCAGAAACACAAGATGAGCAAGAGAACCATATGGGATATTTCCTTCCACCACAAAATGATGCAAGTCATGATTCTAATGGTGGCTGGGAAGGGAATTCTAATACTCCATATGATATTCATCCAAAGATATCATCACTTGACCATGCTTCAACAAAAAGCCCCTTTCAAAACTTACCACTCACACAAACTTCCAATAGCCAAAGAATCTCAAAGCTTGAGTCCATGCTCAAAAGATTTGCGGAGGAGAAAGAGAAGTACCAGAAAGAACAAGAGAACTCCCTCAAAAATATGGAAGTGCAGTTAGGCCAATTGTCGAAAGCATGGAAGGAGAAAATGGAAAAACAAAAACAAAATGTCCCTATATCAAGTGAAATTGCAAAGAAGGAAGAGGTGGTGGAAACATTTGAACCTAAAACTGCACTTGAGATGACAAGAGAACCTGAACACTCACAACCTCCTCAAACTCCCCTGGACCAAAGATGCTCAACACTGATCGAAAAATATGAAGAGGAGATGAAGAAATGTTGGGAAGATCAGCAAACCTCCTCAATGAAAAAGCTATTAAGTCAAATGTTGGGTGCAAAGAAAGGAGTGGAGGAGCAAGAAAGTGAGGAAGTCATTCCAGAGAATTTACACTCAAGTGAGGACAAGCTCATTGAACCACCAATTCAAAAGGCTCTGGATGAAGATCAAACTCTAAAAATCACACAGCAACCAAATCTTGAATCCAAAGAAGTGAAGGCAACTAGCAAGAACACCAATTTTGTCCCTAATCTAGCAAGCAAGATCAATCAAGCCATTGGCAAAAGGAAGCTTGCTGAGGAAAGGCCAAGACAAGGGACACTAGCTGAATCTTTCCCTCCTTTGAGGTCATTCCTCTTAACAAACTGGAAGAAGAGGAAGAAAGTGAAGAACAACATGTCAAGCTAATGACACTAAAAGAGCACTTGTTGGGAGGTAACCCAACCGTAGGTATAATTTCTTCTCTACTTTGTTTTCGTTCTTTACTTTGATTAAATTCAATAAATGGGCATATGGTTACATTCTAAGTTTGGTGTTGTCTTGCAACAAATTGTTTTCAATCTTTTTGGATGATTGCATCAAATCAAAAATGGAAGTGACACACTAAGATTCTAAGTTTGGTGTGCAACTTAATTTTCTATGCAATTCATTAAGCAACACCACTTGTCTGCATAATCATAAGGCCTTTGCAGTGTTGTTTTTCTTTTGGTTTGACACTTTATTATTCTGTTTACTTTAGTTACTTCTTTATTTTTAATACTTCCACTTATTCTGCTTCTTAACTGTTTTTGTTAATATATCACCAAAAGATCTTTATTCATGACATATTCTTGGCTTGGTGATTGTATTTAACATATAACAGTTTCTTTTGTTTAGTTTTAATTCAAATAAATTGACATATGGTTGTATTCTAAGTTTGGTGTTGCTATGCAACAAAATTTGGTTCCAATCCTTACAAGATACTTGCATTAATTTCAAGTGAAAGTGTCACACTAAGTTTGGTGTGCCACTTATCTTTTATGTAATGTATTGTGCTCACCTTCTTATGTTTGCAATCAAAATGTCTTTGTCTCTGATGCCTTGATTGTTATCTTTCATTTTGCTTGCTTAAAACACATGTGCTACTAACATTTCATTGTGTAAGACATTCATGATCCAGTTTAGACCCCACCACCATTGTCCTAACTGTTGCTTAAGGATAAGCAAGCATTCTGAGTTGGTATGGGAAGGAGAAGAATGGGAGGAAAATGACAACATTAGAGAAGATGGACTACAAGGTTGTAAAGTTCCTTTTCCTCTCCTTTGTTTCTAGCACTTTAAATTGCATGATTGTCTTTATATTGTCTGTATGCATGTGTGGTATGACTAAGCATAGCTTGAATTTTGATTGAAACATGGTGCTATGACATTATAACTACCAACTTGAATCCTGTGAATTCAAAAGCAAAAAAAAGCATCATGATCATAAACAAACAAGGAATTAATGAAGAATTTAACATGTGCATACAAGTATTGGAAAGCTAGTATGATTGATTGTTACTCCATTGCATTGGATTTTATTTAATTGGAGTTTTTCATCTAGTACATTTTGTGAAATCTTTTGAAATCATGAAAACCTTGAAGAAGCAAATACAATTAAGGCAAGAAAAGAAAAAGGGAAAGAATGAGAAAGCTGAAGGCTCTATGTGTCTTCTGGGCCCAACCGAATTAGTGGATCTTCGGGTTATTTGGGGATTCCTTTCACGGATTTAAGGAGGAATATTTTAAGGTCCGAGCTGCTCTAGGGCACCATCCCTTCTGGTTGACCCATGAGGGGGAAAGTTACTTTGCCATGTAATAGAATGTTGGTGCCGATGCATCATATTAATGACTAGAAAGAGAAACTAAGAAAAGGCTCAAAGATTCCTTTAGTTAAATGCTTGTGGTGCTTATGTATCAAGTGGTAATACTTGAAAACAAAGCACTTAGAAGTCGTATCTTTGTTATCAACTCATGGGGCAAATCATCCAAAAGGAGAAGCTAAAAAAAAAAATCAAAAGCTTGTTTCAAGGAAGAATTATAAGAAAAAGATTTCATAAAATAAGCTAGATAGAAGCATCAATCATTTACATCTCTTTTGTAATTGTAGCATGCATAGAAAACTAGCTTGCCATGAACATTAACTTGCTACTCTTCTTACCTTGGATTGTCAATTTCTATTGCATGATTCTTTTCTTGCTTGGGGACAAGCAAGGTTTAAGTTTGGTGTTGTGATGACAAGTCATCATATACCTATTTTTCTATGCTTTTTCATACAAGAAATTGATGATTTGTGCTTAAATATTGAATGCTTTTGTACTTAAATGATATATTTTTTTTGATATTTTAATTTTATAAAACTTGTAGAAAATAAGAAAAAAAAAGAAGCAAAGAAGCACAAAAAAAGGAGAAAAAAAGAGCTTTGGGATACACTTTGAAGTTGGGGCACACTTTGGAGCCATAGGCCACGCTTTTAAAAGCGTGGCCCATGACCAAATCAAAGGAGAGAGCAACCAGCACGCACACTGCCCTGCTCTTGCCAAGGGCAGGGCAGAATCATGATGAAACAAAGTGAGGTTGGAGCAAATTTTCGCTAAGTTAAAATCTGGCCGCTCACAGCATGACCATGCCTACTTCAAAGGGCTATAACTTGATCTGCAGACGTCCAATTGATGTGCTTCTAGTTGCGTTAGAAAGCTGACATTCAGAGCTTTCCAACGATATATAATAGTCCATATTTGGCGTACAATTGAGGCATGAGTGAAAGGCATCTTTAAGGGCCAAAAACAAGCGAAAATAAACCAAAATGCTTCCACCAAGGCTCGAAGAGGGAGACACAAGGAAACCAAGGAAGTCTGCCCTCAAGGAGAGCAGAATGCCCTCTTGGAGGGCAATGTCGTGTTTTATTCATGAAAATTCAAGGAAAAATTGCAACAACTTCCTCCACCAAGTTTCGAACACAAGACCATGAGGAAGCAAGAAACTAGGCCTTACTTTGGTGCCAAGAAAACCAA
>NC_029777.3:53052889-53056710 GCF_000817695.3 Arachis duranensis | reverse complement strand
AAGGCACAAGAACAAGCTAGAATTAGGATTTTCATTTAATTTGTTTTTCATTTCAATTTCATTTTAATTTTGTAAAGCCTATATAAGGCATCATTTCCATCTTTGTAAAAAGAGCTCCATTAGAAAGAGGCTAGCTCCACTAGGGAGCATTAGGATTTGAGAGTTCTCTTTCTTAGTTTTCATTTCTGTTTGAATTTTAGATCAAGAATTGAAGGAATTCTGTTTCACTTGATCTGAAATCTCTTTGTTCTTCTTCTGCATTGAATCTGAGTTTCCTTTATTGTTTTCATCTTCTTTTTCTTTTGCAAATTGTTCTCTGTTGAATTAAGGAAGGGCTTGAGATCTAGACTTGTTCTCTAGTCTCATTGATTCCCTGAGATCTTGAATTTCTTTTCTGAATTTCACAATTGAGTTAAATTTTGTTTCTGTCTTGATCAAGTGAGCAATTGAGCTCTTGGCTTTCCTTCTGTTTTTACTGTTTCATTGAAATTGTTAGTTTCACTTTGAGATTTGAGAAATGGTCTATGTCTCTTTGTTGCATCCCATTGCTCCCAATTTAATTTCCTACGCTTGTGTTCTTCTGCAATTTACATTTAAGCTACTGTGACCTTGAATTTACTTTTCCTGCAATTTAATTTCCTTGCAATTGTTCTAAGCTTTGATCTATTGCTCTTTTTAATTTCCAGCACCCAACCCCCCTTTACTTTTCATGCAATTTACTTTTCTTGCAATTTAACTTTCAGCTATTTTACTTTCTTGTTATTTAAGTTTTATGCAATTTTACTTTCTGCAACTTTAAGTTTCCTGTCATTTATAATTCTGTTGGCTACATTTCATCCAATATCCCTTCAATGTTAGCTTGACTAAACTAATCACCCACTAAAGTTGCTTGATCCATCAATCCCTGTGGGATCGACCTCACTCTAAGTGAGTTATTACTACTTGATGCGACCCGGTACACTTGCCGGTTGGATTTGTGTGTTGGAAATTCGTTTTTCCGCAAAAACACCATCAAGTTTTTTTGTGGAAAACGAATTTCCAACACACATATCCAACCGGCAAGTGTACCGAGTCGCATCAAGTAGTAATAAGTCACAAGAGTGAGGTCGATCCCACAGGGATTGATGGATCAAGCAACTTTAGTGGGTGATTAGTTTAGTCAAGCTAACATTGGTGAGTGAAATTGAGTGAAATCGTAGCCAACAGAAAGTAAATTGACAAGAATTGTAAACGACAGAATGTAAATAGGCAGGAAACGTAAAGAACAAGAAAGTAAAAGAGCTGAAACTTAAATTGCAAGAAATGTAAATTGCATGAAAAGTAAAGGGGTGTTGGGTGCTGGAAATTAAAAAGAGCAATAGATCAAAACTCGGAACTCTTGCATAAAGCTTAACTTGCAGGAAAGTAAATTGGGATCATGAACATAAATGTAAAATGAAGAACAAGTGCAGAAGAATTAAATTGCTTGAAAGTAAATTGAAAGCCAATGGAACAGTAAAAACAGAAGAGCAGCCAAGAACTCAACTCAATTGCAAAATAAAATTGAAGATCTCAGGGAATCAAAGAGACTAGAGAACAAGTCTAGATCTCAAGCCATTCCTTGATTCAACAGCAAATAGATTGAAGAAGAAATAGAGATGGAAGCAGTAAAGAGAGCCTTGATTCAAATCAAAATTCCTTGAATTATGCAGAAGAACAAAGTAGAGATGTTGCAGATGGAGAATGAAAACAGAATTCCTTTCAATCTCAATCCAAAATTCAAACAGAAAGGAAAATTAAAAGAGAGAGATCTATCTACTACTACTACTCCCTAATGGAGAAAGCCTCCCCTCTGAAATGAGAATGAAGCCCTTTATATAGGCTTCTTTTACAAAATGAAAATAAAATGAAATTGAAATTAAAAACAAATTCACAAAAATGAAATTCCTAATCTAGCTTCTCTGTGTGCCTTTGAGTCATGTTGAGTGGGCTTTTGCTTGCTTTGGATTTGAGGGAGAATGGGTCTTGGATGGTCTTGATTCAATTTGGTGAGGAATTGAATTTATATGAAATTGAACTTTTGGCCCATGATTATTTGCTCCCAGGAGGCTGCCCTGCCCTTGTGGAGTGCAGGGCAGAAAATGGTGCGTGCGGCCGTTGGTGCCTTGGTGCATGCGGCTCATTGCGTGCGAGCTTGGTGTGTGAGGATGCTGCCCTGCCCTTGTGGAGGGTAGGGCAATGTTGCCTTGGTGTGTCTTGTGCTGCCCGTGCGTGCTTGGTGCTGGCCGTGCCAAGTTGTGTGCGCGCCTAAGCCTTTACTTCTTTGAAGATCTTGTGTTCGAACCTTGGTGAAAGCACTTGAGGAGCAATTTTTCCTTGATTTTCCATGAAGAGCACGACATTGCCCTGCTCTCCAAGAGGGCAGGGCAGAAAATTGAGCGCTACTTTGTTTTGGAGTGAGGCTCCAGCTTCGAGCCTTGGTGGAAGCACTTTGGTTTATTTTCGCTTATTTTTGGCCCTTAAATATGCCTCTCGTTCCTGCCTCAATTGTACGCCAAATATGGATTGCTATATATCGTTGGAAAGCTCTGAATGTCAGCTTTCCAACGCAACTAGAAGCACATCAATCGAACGTCTGTAACTCAAGTTATAGCCCTTTGAAGTAGGCATGGTCATGTTGTGAGCGGCCAGATTTTAACTTAGTGAAAATTTGCTCCAACCTCACTTTGTTTCATCATGATTCTGCCAAGGGCAGGGCAGTGTGCGTGCTGGTTGTTTTCTCCTTTGATTTGGTCATGGGCCACGCTTTTAAAAGCGTGGCCTAAGGCTCCA
Organism: Arachis duranensis; assembly: GCF_000817695.3. Taxonomy (NCBI): domain Eukaryota; kingdom Viridiplantae; phylum Streptophyta; class Magnoliopsida; order Fabales; family Fabaceae; genus Arachis; species Arachis duranensis. The sequence continues at coordinate 53,053,899 of NC_029777.3, read as the reverse complement.
AAGTGTGCCAAGGTAAGAAGAGTAGCAAGTTAATGTTCATAGCAAGCTTGTTTTCTATGCATGCTACAATTACAAAAGAGATGTAAATGATTGATGCTTCTATCTAGCTCATTTTATGAAATATTTTCCTTGTAATTCTTCCTTGAAACAAGCTTTTGATTTTTTTTTTTTTAGCTTCTTCTTTTCGGTGCTTTGCCCCATGAGTTGATAACAAAGCTACGACTTCTAAATGCTTTGTTTTCAAGTATTACCACTTGATACATAAGCACCACAAGCATTTAATTAGAGGACTTCATTAAGCTAATCATTTTTTTTTGACTCTCTAATCATTGATGCTCAGAACCTTGAGCTTTGAGGGAGTGCTTTTGCACTTGAGCCTAGCCTTGACTTCTAAGTGTTTTGTTTTCAAGCATTTGGCTTGATACATAAACACCACAAGCACTTAGCAAATAGCTTGCCATTGGTACTCAGAGCCTTCAGCTTTCTCGTTCTTTCCTTTTTTCTTTTCTTGCTTTAATTGCATTTGCTTCTTCAAGGTTTTCATGATTTCAAAAGATTTCACAAAATGTACTAGATGAAAAACTTCAATTAAATAAAATCCAAATGCAATTGACAACAATCAATCATACTAGCTTTCCAATACTTGTATGCACATGCTAAATTCTTCTTTAATTCCTTGTTTGTTTATGATCATAATGCTTTATTGCTTTTGAATTCACAAAACCCAAGTTGATAGTCATAATGGTACAGCACCATGTTGTAAATCAAATTCAAGCTATGCTTAGTCATACCACACATGCATAAAGAGAATATAAAGACAATCATGAAATTTAAAGTGATGGAAATAAATGAGAAGAAAAGGAACTCTACAACCTTGTAGTTCATCTTCATTATTATTGTCCTTTTTCTCCAATTCTTCCCTTTCCCTTGCCAAACTTAGAGTGCTTGCTCATCCTCAAGCAACAATTAGAACAATGGCTATGGGGCTAAGATGGATCATGAATGTCTTA
>NC_029777.3:53050369-53051979 GCF_000817695.3 Arachis duranensis | reverse complement strand
TCTCTTGATTGGCTTCCTCCTCTTCTTTTACATGATCTTCCATTAAGTCTTTTGGGAGTGAAGTTTCATGTTCCTCTATCATCTCAATTAGCTTCTGTGAATGTAGAATTCTTGGCTCATGTTCCTCATCTTTCATTGCAATTTCACTTGACACAGGGACCTTTTGTTCTTATTTTTCCACTTTCTCACTCATAAATTGGTCTTCATTCTCTCTATTTAATGGTTCTAAGTTCCCCCTTGTTTGCTCTAAGGGCCCATTCATCTTCTTGAGGATGATTTCTTTCCAGGATTGGGGTTGTGTGTATCTTTCCACGAGTTTTCTATGTATTTCAATGGCTTGAAGGTAATCCTCATCTGCTGGTTCAAGAGATGAAGGTTGAGAGTAATTTTGGTGACGTGGATGTGTTGTGGTGAAGTTGTGTTGAGGGGTGTGAAATGAGTTGTGTGATTGATGGGATGACTTGTATGGATTTTGGAGGAAACTTTGTGTTGAGGCATAATTAAGTGATGAAGAACTTTCAAATGAGAAACTGGGACGTGAGGGTGGATGCTCTTTCATTCCTTGGTGATACTCCCAGCCACCATTAGAATAATGACTTGAATCATTTTGTGGTGGTGGGAAGTATCCCATATGATTCTCGTGCTCATCTTGTGTCTCTGAAGCAAATCTCCATGAATTGGAGTGCTCAGAATCTGTGATTTCTTGGTGATATTCCCAACCGCCATTAGAGATTGGTGATGGTGGGTAATATCCCATAAAATTTGTTTGATCATAAGATGAGTTAAACTCCATTTAAATTTTGGAAAACACAACACCAAGGAAAATTGAAATTACTCATATCAGAGATGAGAATTTTTTAGTGAGGCAAAAACTTAAACACCTTGGTTTCACTTTAAAATAGAGAACAAAAACAAAAAAATGCTTGATCTAGACTTCTCACCCACTTAATCATTGTTGATCAAAATCAATCCCTGGCAACGGCGCCAAAAACTTGATGGTGTTTTTGCGGAAAAACGAATTTCCAACACACAAATCCAACCGGCAAGTGTACCGGGTCGCATCAAGTAGTAATAACTCACTTAGAGTGTGGTCGATCCCACAGGGATTGATGGATCAAGCAACTTTAGTGGGTGATTAGTTTAGTCAGGCTAACATTGAAGGGATATTGGATGAAATGTAGCCAACAGAATTATAAATGACAGGAAACTTAAAGTTGCAGAAAGTAAAATTGCATAAAACTTAAATAACAAGAAAGTAAAATAGCTGAAACTTAAATTGCAAGAAAAGTAAATTGCATGAAAAGTAAAGGGGGATTGGGTGCTGGAAATTAAAAAGAGCAATAGATCAAAGCTTAGAACAATTGCAAGGAAATTAAATTACAGGAAAAGTAAATTCAAGGTCACAGTAGCTTAAATGTAAATTGCAGAAGAACACAAGCGCAGGAAATTAAATTGGGAGCAATGAGATGCAAAAAAGAGACATAGACCATTTCTCAAATCTCAAAGTGAAACTAACAATTTCAATGAAACAGTAAAAACAGAAGGAAAGCCAAGAACTCAACTCAATTGCAAAATAAAATTGAAGATCTCAGGGAATCAAAGAGACTAGA
>NC_029777.3:53043774-53049469 GCF_000817695.3 Arachis duranensis | reverse complement strand
CTATATATCGTTGGAAAGCTCTGAATGTCAGGTTTCCAACGCAACTAGAAGCACATCAATTGGACGTCTACAGATCAAGTTATAGCCCTTTGAAATAGGCATGGTCATGTTGTGAGCGGCCAGATTTTAACTTAGCGAAAATTTGCTCCAACCTCACTTTGTTTCATCATGATTCTGCCATGCCCTTGGCAAGAGCAGGGCAGTGTGCGTGCTGGTTGCTCTCTCCTTTGATTTGGTCATGGGCCACACTTTTAAAAGCGTGGCCTAAGGCTCCAAAGTGTGCCCCAACTTCAAAGTGTATCCCAAAGCTCTTTTTTTCTCCTTTTTTTGTGCTTCTTTGCTTCTATTTTTTCTTATTTTCTACAAGATTTATAAAATTAAAATATCAAGAAAATATATCATTTAAGTACAAAAGCATTTAATATTTAAGCACAAATCATCAATTTCTTGTATGAAAAAGCATAGAAAAATAGGTATATGATGACTTGTCATCATGGGTCTTTGAGCTCTATTTTCTGTAGCTTGTAGTTGTTTGACTGTGCCATTTTAGCTGCTTTATTCTTAGCAACTTTGTTTAGAAAAATGAATGCTTTTGATCTCTTGAGGTCGACTCTCGGGTGGCCTTCTGAGTCTTTATTATAGTAGATTTTTTTCTTCTTGATGTGTTTGTTTGCAACTTTTTGGTGTTTACAACTTTTTGGTATTTCTAGGAATCTTTAGAGTGTTGGGGTTTTGCTGTCCGACCTCCTTTGATTACCTTTGTGTATGTTTGCTTCCTTCTTGAGTCGAAGTGAACTTTGAGGCTAGCTTCGTTCGATTATTTTTTAGTATCCTCATAGAACACTTGCAAATCGATTTGCTGAGGTCGTGGCTTTTTTGATCGAGCTATGTCCCTTCTAGCGTACGCCTTCTGCTGGTCGACTTCTCTAGTCAAACCCTCTTGAGTTATTTCTAGTAATCCTTTTTTAATTGGACCTCGCCAGGTCTCTTTTTATGGATTTACTTTTTTATAACTCTGTCGCTTTAATCTATTTGGTCCGATTTCTTCATGTCGGTCCTTCTCGAGTTATTTTTAGTAATCCATTTTTAATTGGACCTTGTCGGGTCTCTTTTTATGGATTACTTTTTATAATTGTGTAGTTCTGATCGGCATGGGCCGACTTCTTCACGTTGGTCCCTTCTAAGTTATTTCTAGTAATCCACTTTTGATAAGGGCTGGCCAGGCCTCTTTCTATGGATTGCTTTTTATAAATTTTGTCGCTTTTGATCAGTTCGGTCCGACTTCTTCATGTCGGTCCGTCCTAAGTTTTTTTAGCAATCCATTTTTTTTAGACCTCGTCAGGCCTCTTTCTATGGATCACTTTTTATAACTTTTTGTCGCTTTGGTCGATTGGTCTGACTTCTTCATGTCAGTCCGTCTTAAGTTATTTCTAGTAATCCATTTTTTAGTCAGGGCTGGCCAGGCCTCAGCTTATGGATTACTTTTTATAACTTTGTCAATTTTGTCTCGATCGAATGGTGAATTTGATTTTCACCTTGCCGACCTGTAGCTCTGTCTTTTCGGGTGGTGAATTTAATTTTCACCTTGCCAACCTGTAGAGAGGCTTTGTAGAAAAAATCTGAAAAGTTTTATTCAAATAGAAAGTGGACATCCAAGAAAAATATATACATGTGGGATTTTACCTTTCTAAGTTAGGCAGTTTTACAGATCTTGGCTTGGTGCCTCGTTAAAAAACCTTTTCAGGAAAAAGAGTGCACCTTTGACCTAAGATCTTTTATTACTTCCTAACTATAATACCTTCTTAGGTTGCAGGCATGCCATGACCTTGGTAGCTCTCGCTCCTCGAGTTCGGACATCTTGTAGTAGCCTTTTCCCAATACCTCTGTGACTCGATAGGGTTCTTTCCAGTTAGCCGCCAGTTTGCCCTCTACAGGTCGACTTGTTCCGATATCATTTTGGATTAGGATGAGGTCGTTGTTGGCAAATCTTCACTGTACTACCTTTCAATTGTATCTTGAGGCCATTCGACGCTTTAACGCCTCCTCCCTGATCCAAGCTCTCTCTCGGATTTCCGGAAGTAAGTCAAGCTCTTCTTTTCGAAGTTGAGACTTTGCCTCTTCACTATAGAGGATCGTTTTGGGGGATCCTTCTTCGATTTCTACTGGGATCATTGCCTCCATTCCGTAAGCCATTCAGAAAGGTGACTCCTTAGTCATGGAGTGTGGGGTTGTCTGATATGCCCATAGGACTTGTGGGAGCTCTTCAGCCCAGGCTCCCTTTGCATCCTGTAATCTCCGTTTTAACCCGACTAATATGACTTTATTGGCGGCTTCTGCCTGTCCATTAGCCTGTGGGTGTTCTACGGACGTGAATTGGTGCTTTATTTTCAAGTCGGCCACCAATTTTCTAAAGCCTGTGTCTGTGAATTGAGTGCCATTGTCTGTGGTAATGGAGTAAGGAACCCTAAACCTTGTGACAATGTTTCTATAAAGGAATTTTTGACTTCTTTGAGCCGTGGCGTTAGCTAGGGGCTCTGCTTCAATCCACTTTGTGAAATAGTCTACCCCTACGATGAGGAACTTGACCTGTCCCGATCCTTGAGGGAAGGGCCCGAGGAAGTCGAGTCCCCATTTTGCAAAAGGCCAGGGTGAGGTTACGTGGTGCACGAAATTGTGATCTCTGACAATGGCGCCAAAAACTTGGTACACGCGATCATAATCTCAACACTTTCCTTATAATTCCGCACAACTAATGAGCAAGTGTACTGGGTCGTCCAAGTAATACCTTACGTGAGTAAGGGTCAATCCCACGGAGATTGTCGGCTTAAAGCAAGATATGGTTATCTTGTAAATCTCAGTCAGGCGGATTCAAATGGTTATAGGATTTTGATAATTAAAAGATTAATAAAACATAAAACAAAGATAGAGATACTTATGTAATTCATTGGTGAGAATTTAAGATAAGCATATGGAGATGCGTTATTTCTTTTGAATCTCTACTTTTCTACTGTCTTCATATAATCATTCATACTGCTTTCCATGGCAAGCTGTATGTTAGGGATCACCGTTGTCAATGGCTACCTCCCGTCCTCTCAGTGAAAATGGTCCTCTACGGTTTCTGTACGGCTAATCAACTGTTGGATTTCTTGTCTCGGATGAAAAATACCATGCACAGCATGGCTAATCAGCTGTCGGTTCTCGATCGTATCGGAACAAAATCCAATGATCCTTTTGTGCACTGTCACTGTGCCCCACAGTCATAAGTTTGAAGCTCGTCACAGTCATCCCTTCCCAGATCCTACTCAGAATACCACAGACAAGGTTTAGACTTTTCGGATCTCAAGAATGCTGCTAACTGATTCTATCCTACACCACAAAGATTCTAATCTCAAATTCAGATGCCCTGTTGTCAGGAGAGACGATGTGAATCATTGAAGAGAGATCCAAGAGATATGCATTCAAGCTTGTTTTCATGTAGAACGGAAGTGTTTGTCAGGCACGTGTTCATAAGTGAGAATGGTGATGAGTGTCACTTGATCATCACATTCATCATGTTCTTGTGTGCGAATGAATATCTTAGAATAATAATAAGCTTGAATTAAATAGAAGAACAATAGTACTTTGCATTATACTCGAGGAACAGCAGAGCTCCATACCTTAATCTATGAGGTGTAGAAACTCCACCATTGGAAACACATAAGTGATAATGGTGTTCATTGGTTTCAGCCTCAGAGAGGGAACTATAATGACCAAGACCTCTAATACAATGAGAAAAAGTAATATTTATACTAAAACTAAGGTAGATAGTGCAGAAATCCACTTCCGGGGCCCACTTGGTGTGTGCTTGGGCTGAGCATTGAAGCTTTCATGTGTAGAGACTTTTCTTGGAGTTAAATGCCAGTTTTGGTGCCAGTTTGGACGTTTAACTCCAGATTGTAACTCAGTTCTGGCGTTTAACGCTAGAATAGGGCAGGAAATTGGCATTTAAACGCCAGTTTGCATCGTCAAAACTCGGGCAAAGTATAGACTATTATATATTGCTGAAAAGCTTAGGATGTCTACTTTCCAACGTAATTAAGAGCGCACCAATTGGGCTTGTGTAGCTCTAGAAAATATATTTCGAGTGCAAGGAGGTCAGAATCCAACAACATATGCAGTCCTTTTTTAGCCTCTGAATCAGATTTTTGCTCAGGTCCCTCAAATTAAGCCAAAAAATACCTGAAATCACAGAAAAACACACAAACTCATAGTAAAGTCCAGAAATGTGATTTTTGCATAAAAACTAATAATTATATACTAAAAACTAACTATATCATACTAAAAACTACCTAAAAACAATGCCTAAAAGCGTATAAATTATCCGTTCATCATTACGCTGATGAGTTCCTCTGGTCGGGCGATGTGAAAATTAGCATGTTTCTGACATGGTGGACATGTCTTTATGAACTCTGTTGCTTCCTTTTGTAAAGTAGGCCAAAAAAATCCAGCTCGGAGTACTTTTTTGGCGAGAGCTTGTGCTCCGAGATGGTTGCCACAGATACCATTGTATACTTCTTCTAAAATTTCCTTTGTGTTGGAGGTCAGCACATATTTTAACAGTGGTGTTGAAATCCCTCTCTTGTATAGAGTATTGTTTATGATGGTGTAGTATTGTACCTCCCGTTTTAATCTCTTCGCCTCCTTCTTATTTGTAGGGATTGTCTCTGTTTTGAGATAGTTAATAATGGGAGTCATCCATCCTTGATCCAAACCTGTTATGGCTAGGACCTTTTCTTCTTTTAAGATTGATGAGTTCTGCAGTATTTCCTAGATGAGGCTCCTATTGTTGCCCCCTGGCTTGGTGCTGGCTAGTTTTGAGAGTGCATCAGCTCGAGCGTTCTGTTCCCGAGGTATGTGGCGGACCTCATGTTCCCCGAGCTGTCTGAGCTATTCCCTGGTTTTGTCCAAGAACTTTTTCATGGTAGGATACTTAGCTTAGTAGCTTCCTGCTATTTGTGAGGTGACTACTTATGAGAAGCTGAAGATGATAAGCTTTTGAGCTCCAACCTCTTTAGCCAGCTTCAAACCAGCTAGTAGTGCCTCATATTCTGCCTGGTTGTTTGAAGCAGGGAACCCGAATTTGAGGGAGAGTTCGATTTGGGTTCCCTGATCGCTTTCTATTATTACACCTGTGCCACTTCTGATTTTGTTTGAAGAGCCATCTAGGTAGAGATTCCATTCTGTGGGAGCTCCCGGAGTGTCAGTGTACTCAGCAATGAAGTCGGCCAAATATTGGGACTTGACGGCCGTCCGAGTTTCATATTGAAGATCGAACTCAGATAGCTTGACTGCCCATTGTAAAATTCTTCCAGCTTACTCTGTTTTCTGGAGAATGCCTTTCATGGGCTGATTATAGGGATGGCAGCAGTACCCGTACTCGTGGGTACCCGCCCTGGCCCTACCCGGTCGGGGCGGGTTTGAACCCGACCCAGAGCGGGGCAGGTTTGACTCGTGGCAGGTTGATGAGCGGGGCGGGGCGGGGTCGGGTTCAGGCTAAACCCGCCCCTACCTGCCCCGGAGTATATATATACCTTTTATGATTAGGGTTAGTTTAGAAACAGTTCTCACCTCACCGTCACTCTCACTCACTCAGTTAGCCAGTTAGGGTTAGGAACCCCTTTGCTTTGCCCTTCAGCTTCTTCTCACCGTCACTTTC
>NC_029777.3:53031512-53043413 GCF_000817695.3 Arachis duranensis | reverse complement strand
AATTTTACAGCATTATGTGTTTCTTCTTCTTTTTTGTTTGATTTTTTTTTGTTTTTATTCTTGTTAAGAGAGTAAAACAAGAATAAACTTGAGAAGGTAAAACAAAAAGGAAAAGATGAATAAGAAAAAAAGAAGAAGAAGATGGTGATGATGATTAAAAAAAAAAGAAGCAGCAGAAGATGAGGAAGAGGAAAAGGAAGAGTTTTGAATTATGCAGAACTTATCAGTACAAAAACACCGAAAATTCTTAGACAATACACTTAAATATCTTCATGTTACACTGAAATTTACTGCAAATACAGAAAAAGGTTTCCTCTAATACTATAATTTTTTTCTGTATGTAGAATACCCACACTTCAATTGGCCCCAAGATCACTCACTCTCTTAAGTAACACTATCATATTTTTAAGGTTTAATTACTCTGTTGGTCCTTATAGTTTAGCAAAATTTTCAATTAGGACCCTACACTTTTTTTCCTTTCAATTGGGTCACTGCCCCCAATTTTTTTTCAATTAGGTCCCTATTGACGGTAAACGTTACAAAAAACGTTAAGATTGAGTGATTTGACCATTATAACCCTCACTTATCCCTTACAAATGAAGGATACTCAGTAGGGATCTGAGGATCTGAGTTCTAACTCTCTTCTTCTCGCCTCTTCCTCAAACTTCTGCTCCTCTCTTTGCAACCCTTACCCTTACTATGTCAATACTCATAGATCAGAGTCAGTTATCTTCAGGAGTCTGTAGTTCCAGAACCCTCGTCAAGAAGAGACATCTTTGTTTTTGTGGTGAGGCAGTTGCTGTGATGTCTTCTTCAGCAGTAGCAAGCCATGAAAGAGGGTATGTTAGTTGTGGGAGAATGCCAAAATGCAAGTTCTTCGAGTGGAATGATAATGAAGAAGATGAGAAGAGCGGATGGTTGAAGCAAAAGGAAAGGAGGGTTCGGTGCTTTTGTGGAGACACTCTGATTCTTCGTAGTTCAAGTACATCAAAAAATCCAAACAGAAGATTCATTTCTTGCCCTAATAGGAGATGCAAGTTTTTTGAGTGGGTTGATGGGAAGGAAAAAAAGATATCTGGAGAAGATACAGTGAACAGTTCACAGCAAGTACTTGGAAGGGTTAGAGAATTGAAGGCACAAGAAAGGAAGATAGACAGATTAAGTGTGGATCTAGAGAGATTAAGTGCAGAGGTTGGAGAAGTAGATGCCTGGGTAGGAAGGTTATGTGCTGAGCTGAGTTCAGTGGAGCAGCAATTTGCTAAGATGGAAGATAGTATGAAAAAGCAATACAAGATGCTAATTATGCTGGGCTTGATATTAGGTGTTTTGATTGTTGCAGTGTTATATGTAAAGATGTAGAAAGCATCGCTGTTATGATAATGTAATAGTCTATATAAGATAATAGTGTACTATTTATGTTGGGTTCAATGAAGTTATATGAAATGTTTAATTTTTCTAAATGAAAGTTGTTCCTTTGCTATTTAATATGCATACAAGTATGAAACTGAGAAAAAAGAAGGTAAAACAAAAGATGCATTGAATTATAATAGATACCATTGTTTTTTACATTATATAATGTAGGACACCTAGATAGCAACAAAATAAATGTGACACTCACTGATATCAATTTTCTACTCACATAAAAAAGTGGTCCACAACACATAATAACAATGGTCCAAACAATAAAGAAACCAGAGTCACAGGTGAACACAAATCCTATATAACACAAGAGATATCAAAAATAAACCCTAAACTCTCTTCAGCCTCAATCAAGGGTAAGGTCAACATGTTCAGGCGACTGATTTGTTGCCTTCCTAACTCCAATCTTGAGTCTTCCACTTCTTCTGACACCAAAGATTTTGGTCTTGGGCAAAGGTTGAGATGCTGGTGCAGTGGGCAGTGATGCAGGTGTAGGCAAAGTGGTGGGCAGTGATGCTGGTGTGGGTAAGGTGGTAGGCTGTGCTGGTGGTGCAGGCTGTGATGGTGGTGCATGGGTGTTTGTAGGCTGTGAGGGTGAGACAGGGGTGTGTGGTGGCTGGGATAGGGGTGCAGGGGTGTGTGGTGGCTGGGATGTGGGTGCAGGGGTGTTTGAAGGCCTTGATGCTGTTGCAGTCATGGGTGCAGCCCTCCCTCTACCCCTTCCTCTGGCCATCCCTCCTGCTGCTCTTCCTCTGCCTCTCCCTTTAACCATCCTGGATCTAGCAGTTGCAGCAGGTGCAGATCCATTTACTTCATCAGCAGCAGCAGGTTCATTAGCAGCAGAGACAACTCCTCCAGTTCCAGTTGCAGCATCAGATCCTTGTATGCCTTCAGGAGCTACAAGATGAAATAGCAGTTAATAATAGTTCATCAACATATGAAGAATTGGCTTGTCTCTTGCCTCTAGGATTCTTCCATTGAATGCCTCCGAGATGTTGAACCATGTATATAGAAAGACATAGAGGCAATAGGAAAAAGAATAGCAAATGTTGAACCATGTGTCTTACCAAGAAAACTCCATTCCTTCTATTCTTATTTCAGGAACAACTTTTTCCAAATTAAATATCATCACTATTCACTATGCTGGTTTTTATGTGAATAATTTAACAACTTGTATAGAGGCATTGCATATATGATCATATAAATTTCAGATTTACATCTACAAACTTATCAAGTGCATATATGATCATATACATAATAGATTAATATTCACAAGCCTCCAGTTGCATATATCATCATAAACATGGTAGACTTAGATTCATAACCTTATATTCACAAACTCATATCAGTTGCATATATCATCATAAACATGGCAGACTTATATTCACAAACTTATATTCACAAACTCATATTAGTTGCATATATCATCATAAACATGGCATTCTTATATTTAGATAAAATTAGTTGCAAAAAATTAAAGTGATACCTTTTGTTGGTCACTCATAAAAACCCATTTTCTTGATTCTCCAATGTCATTTAACAGCATCTCCAAGAACCACCCCCAACTATCCTTAGTCTCTACTTCTACTGCAGCTACGGCAATGGGAAAGTAATTATCATTTGGATCTCTGCCAACAGCAACTAGCAGCTGCTGTCCATGGTCGCCCTTCAAGTGACATCCATCCACGCCAATAATAGGTCTACACCCCGCCAAGAAGCCTTTCTTGACTGCATCAAGGCACATGTACATTCTCATAAATCGGGGCTGGTGTGTAAGAGAAGGCCTATCAACCAATATGGTCAGACTAGATCTTGGATTTGCCCTAAGTATCTCTGCACAGTAATCCCTTAGTTTAGCATACTGTTGGATTGCCCGCCCATGTACCTCTTCTCTTGCCTTCCTCCTTGCCCAGTAAGCCTTACCAACACTGATATTGGCCATGTATTTGTCTTGTATAGTCTGAATAACTGTCGCAAGCTTTATCTCTTCCCCTCTACTGATGTTGTTGGCAATCTTCTTTGAGATCCAACTACTTGATGCAAGTCTTCCGCTATAGTTCCTTCCACATGTATGCTTTTCATTCAACGTCTTGATCCGGAAACAGTCAGAACCCCCCACCTTACTCGCAAAACAAACCCACTTGCACTTTCCCTTTCTTCCTTTGCAAACAACTCTACACCTCACCTTATCATTTTTTTGAAACCTAATGTCCCTACCATTCAATAGGGCATGCTCCTTAACAGCCTCTTTGAATTGACTAAGTGTTTTAAATTCCTGCCCCACCTGAAATTTATACTCTCTGTTCATCTCTGCCTCATTATACTTAGGGAACCTCCTCTTTTTTATCATATCATCAGAGTCCCCCTCATAACTATCTATGTCATCAGTCTCATATCCATCAGATAAGCCCCCAACTTGCTCATCACCCTCCCTTAAACCTTCATCACCTTCAACTGTGCCAGCTGCTGCAGTTCTCTCATCATTTAGTGGGCCAGTAAATCCCCGAAATGCATTTGATGGTGGATCATTATCCTCCACCTCAAACCCAAACTGATCATCATGGTCACCATCATCAGCATTATCATCAAATACCTCTCCTTCAGTAAAAGGCTCTGACTCAGCATCCACTTTAACCTCTAGCAACCCATCATCATCAGCACTGTCCTCACCTTCCTCTGGCACATAATCAGCATCAGTTGAAGTGATCTCAATCCCATTACTTTCTCTGACTCCATCGACAACATATACCTCGCAATATTTGTAGGAATTTGACACCAGTGACCTAGCCATTCTCATCGCATCCCTATTGAACTTCAACTCTCTAAGACTTGACTTCAAATCCATCCCAGGTTCCTTGTACCAGACCCTAGCAAAACACTTATACCCTAGTTGCTTTAGCTGACTGACAATCTCTTGCAATGACCATTCATCAACCTAAAAATGTAAATCCTCCACAACCATTCCTCCTAAATACTCTAATCGTTGTCCACTGTCAACAAATTTGCCACCATGATGAATTTTGATACTGAAATCCAAATCACCCACAACTGCATACCAAAAAAAAAATAATGCCATAAATCCCTGTTCAAACACTTTCAGAAACAAAAGGAAGCTCTAATAAATAGAATGACAAACTTTCCCAGGAGAAAAGAACAAAAACCCTTCAATGAGTGAAACGTTGAGTGTTGTCTTACCTAGAGGAAGAAGCAACGCCTACGACGACGGCAGTGATACTCGAGACGCCAAACCCTCTCGCAATATTTCGGTGGAGTTGATCTCTGCAGCTGAGCGAGTTGGGAAGCAAGGAATGCAAACGACTTTCTTCTCTAAGTTTGGGAGAAGAGACCGAACAGTTTCTAACTCTGAGAGGGTAAAATGGTATTTCAGAAAAAATATGAGTGAAAGAGCATTAGGGATTTCACATAAAGTTAAAGAATCTTTAACTTAGGAACGGAATATTCCGTTAAATCTAACTGTTTGGTCACGGTAGGGACCTAATTGAAAAAAAATTGGGGGCAGGGACCCAATTGAAAGGAAAAAAAGTGTAGGGACCTAATTGAAAATTTCGCTAAACTATAGGGACCAACAGAGTAATTAAACCTTCATTTATTGTCTACCTGAGAGATGATAGTAATATAGTTGTGGTCAATTGACTGTGTTGAACAGGTTAATTCTAATGAGTGGCACTTGGATACTTCAGTTGCAGCCGGTGGGAGATCATTTTATATCTAATATTGTAATTTCTTTATTATGGTGTTAAATTTGTAGTGATCTAACAATATTTTTTTTAATTTGAAGTTATTTTAGCTATTGACATTGTATGAATTTTATGTTTGTATTTTAATTTATCTATGAATTTTAAATTTTTGTTTTAATTTATATATGAATAGGTAAAAATTAAAATATTTAATTTTTACAGGGGCGGGTCGGGGTGGGGCGGGGACCCGGTTTTCTAAAAACCGCCGTAATAACCAGTGGATAATACGGCGGTTTTTTGGCGGTTAAAATAGCGGTTAACCGCCATTTTAATCAAATAAAACGGCGGTTTATTGTTGTTTAAAATGGGGGTTTGTAACCGCCGTTTTTACCTCGGTTTAATGGCATCTCCTCGTTTAAAATGGAGGTTTCAACCACTGTTTTTACCTGAGTTTAATGGCATCCTCCTCGTTTAAAATGGCGTTTATAACCGCCGTTTTTAGCTGGGTTTAATGGCATCCTTTTCGTTTAAATGGCGTTTTAAACCGCCGTTTTTACCAGGGTTTAATGGCATCCTTTTCAATTAAAATGGCATTTTTAACTGCCGTTTTTACCATGATATAATGGCACCATTTTTGTTTAAAATGGCGTTTTTGCCGTCATTTTTACCTAATTGCAATTTTATACTTTTTAAAATGAGATTGAAACTATGTATTTAAAGTGACATTTTTAGAACTCAAACTTTAAAATCTCATAATAACCAAAAAGCATAACCTTAAATCAAACATCATAACAAATTTGAGAAGTGATGGGGGCGGGTAGTATATGCATATTAGGACGGTGGGGTGGGGTCGGGTAGGGCAAAAACTCACCCCTACCCGCCCCACTGCCACCCCTAGCTGATTAGTCCGAACCTTGATAGTGTGAGGTTGAAAGCATGGGTGAAGTCTTCGAGAAGTCAGTATGAGGGCGTTGGCGAACTTCTCTATCTTTTGATAGTTCATTTCTGCCCCTTGTAGAGCTTTGCTGACAAAATAGATGGGTTGTTGACGTGGGGGCAGAAGTCGGCTAATTAAGAAACAAAATATGGAATACATTGTGAGTATAGTTCTTAATCAGCTAAGGTCCGCCTTGTCAATTTAGAAAAGTTGTCACAAATTTTAAAAATAAAAAAATTGGGAGTATGAGTCCCAGATCGTCTCCCAATGAGTTACAAAAAAGGGTGCTAATTTATTAATCAGGAATTTTTCAAGAAAGTTTGAGTTGGATAATGAGAGATTTAAAATAACTGTAAATTAAAGCAATAAACTAAGAATTATTATTAATATTAAAAGGCCTTGACTGGGGGAATGATTAATTGGAAGTTCTATCCTTGTTGGAATCTTCTCAAGTGTAATGTAAAGAGGTTGTTGTTTTCACTTAGTTAACCCTTACTAAATAAAGGAAAGTCACGTGATTGAGCTAGCTCTTTATCCGTAAATCCTAGTCATCTCCCTTGGGAAGGTCTAGCGTTAGCAGATACAGAATTAGCCAACAATTTCCAATTTAACTAAACACTTGAGCATTCCAACTCAAGTGTCTCTTCTTAATTAACCCCCATGTCAAGTAGAATTTCTACTCCATTGACATGAATATAACGCTCATAAAAATATAAGAAGACATAACAAATTAAATAAAATAAAATAGAAAATTAAAATTAATTAAAAGTAAAAGTAACTCTATATATTAATAAATCCAAAATGCAACATAATTATCTAAATATGGTTAATGAGCAACTGAAAAGAGTAAAAGAATAAGGAAACGAACTAAAGTAGTGACTTCAGCGGAGGTAATGACTCTTCAATATCCGAAATCCAAAGCAAAAGCATAAAATTATGAATTTAAAGCAAATCTAGATTTAGATCCAAAACTAAATGCAATCCTAATATCAATGTATATGACTGGATCTCAATGTGTATGGATGCGTCATGAGTCTCTGCATGTTCCCTAGCTTTATTCTGTGTTTCTGGGCCGAAAATTAGGTTAAAATGTGGCCCGAAATCGCTCCCAGCGTGTTCTATTAATTCTGTAGATTGCGCATGTCACGTGTACGCGTCATCCACGCGTGTGCATCATTCAGCGTTTTCCTTGCCAAGCGTACGCGTCGTCCACGCGTTCGCGTCATTCGTGTAGATTCTAATCCACGCGTTCGCGTCAGGCACGCGAACGCGTCACTGCGATTTTCTCCATTTCACGCAGTCGCGTGAGCCATGCGTCCGCGTCGGTGTTCGCTGGTCATCTCTTTAGTTTCTTGTGTTCCTTCCATTTTTGCAAGCTTCCTCTCCATTCTCTAAGCCATTCCTGCCCTATGAAGCCTAAAACACTTAACACACGGATCACGGCATCGAATGGTATAAAGGAGAATTAAAATACACAATAAAAAGATCTCTAGGAAGCAAGCTTTCAATCATAGATCAAATTTGGGAAGGAATTGTAATATCATGCTAATCATATAAATAAGTGGGTAAAGACTTGATAAAACCACTCAATTAAACACAATATAAATCATAAAATAATGGTTTATTAACCTCCCCCACACTTAAATATTAGCATGTCCTCATGCTTAGCTTAAGGAGATAAAATAAATGAGTAGCGAAATGTAAGACTCATGCAATGCAATGCAACCTATATATATAAATGCAACTATATGATTTTTGTCTACTTGGTTAAAAGTAAATAAATTCTTCAAGACAAACATAAATCAAATTCCACTAATTCAATTTATACAGTAAGAACAGATAAAAATGTAAGAAGATAGCTTATAAAAGCAGGGAACATAGAATTAAGCATTGAACCCTCACTGATGGTGTATATGCACTCTAGTTTCTCAAGTGTATAGGGTAATCACTCTACTATTCTCTAATCATGTTTTCTAAACTTTGTTCTTCACCTAACCAATCAAAAATATTTAATGTATCAATGCAAACATCATGAGGTCTTTTCAAGGTTGTAATGGGGCTAAGGTAAGGGTGATGATATATATATTTGGCTAAGTGAGCTAAAATATGAATCTTTGACTAACTTAAGCTCTCACCTAACATACATACACTCTTTATAACTCTAGAATCCTGCCTAGCTACCCAAAGTTTCCCACTTTTGCATTACATACTCATGCATCAACTTTCTTTTAATTTTTATCACATGTGCATTGATCTTGGAACTTAACTCAACTCAGAATTGGGGTAATTTTTTCCCCTTAATTATTTATTTATTTAACGAATATTTTTGGATTTTTTTAAGTAAAAGTAAAAATAACATACCAATGCACATGGATTTTTTAATTTTTCTATTTTACATGAGTAGGCACCTAAATTCCTAATATTTTATTAAAGTAAGAACATAACATATTCCCTTATTAACCCATGTTCTCACAATTTTTCCTATACTTAATTAACACACAATCTCTATCTTAAGCTAACCAAAGATTCAATTTGGGATATTTAATTATTTTTCTACTTAAGGCTAGTGATGTGGTAAAATATAGAACAAATGGGATTTAAAAGGCTCAAAGTGGCTGACAAGGGTGATTTAAAGGGTAGGCTTATTTGGGATAAGTGAGCTAAACAAGTGATGGCCTCAATCATATGCAAGCATATAACACATTAAACATTGGACATATAGGATGAAACAAAATATAGATTACAATCATAGAGAAGTAAACACACAAGAATAAAATATTTATGGTTAAATAATGTAACCATGTAATTAGGCTCAAAATCTCACGGGTTGTGTGTTCTTAGCTTTTTAAAATATGTTCCAAATACAACTTCAAACAAATTTAACATAAAAATTTTGATTTAAATTAGTGAAAATTTTCAAAAATAGGGTCTTAAAAAGAAACTTATTATTTTTTCAACCAAATAGAACATGCATGCAACTAATTATTACTATGCAATCTATCCTATTCTACAAAAGAAAAATAAATAAATATCCTATTTTATTGGTGTTAGGGAAGAGAAATTACCTCCGGAAGTCAGGTACTGACCGACCTCCCTACACTTAAGGTTTTACATCGTCCTCGGTGCCATCTATCAGGAACAAAGGGGGGCTAGTAGCAGTATCTCCACAATCGGGACCGTCATGGCTCCCTGTGCTGGTAAAGTGGAGTCCGGAGTGTCTGGGTCTTTGTCAGGTCTGTGGTTTCCCATAAGTAGCTCCTTGAGGTATGTGAATTAGCGCTGGTTACGGCGCTCTCTTAGCTTTGCTTTTTGTTCTTGCCAATCCAACCTTTCAGGTATCTGATGGAGCAGTTGATTTGTTGTAGGTGCTTTTGGTGTGGAAGGAGGAATGTCTTCGGCCAGTTCTATAGGCTGGTGGGTAGTGGCTGCTGGAGGTCTGATATATTTCCCGTTAGGGACGTACTGATCATCCCATGGAAGCATGGCTTTGGTGTCCACAGCCCTGTAAGAGACTCCGGCTGCTGAGACTAGATCTAAAACCAAGGTGGAAAAAGGTAAGTTGCCCACAATTTGTACGTGTCCCATTGCATTCTAGATGTGTCTTGGTAAGTTTAGAGGCTGGTCTGTAAGGATACACCAGAGTAGAACAGCCATGTCCGTAGTGAAGGAAGACTCGTGAGTGCTCGGAAAGACGTAGTGGAACATAATCTGTGCCCATACTCGAGCCTCCGTGGTAAGTGCTGAAGTCGATATCCCTTTTGGTCGGGATCAATGGGATCCATAAATCCATTTGCTGCTAGGTTGTGCGATAATTCTGAGAACGGCGTCCCAGTCAAATTGGTATGTCTGGTGCTTGAGTGAGGCTTTTTGAAATGCGTCCAATCCTTCAGGAGTAGGGGGAAGATCTAAAGCTCGCTGAATAGCCTCTTCAGTTATGGGGACTTGCTTCTGACGGACATAGACAGACTGCAGGGTTGGCATATGAAAATTGGAGTAGAATTCAACTACCCGTGATAGATTAACCTACCGTAGCTATCTCTGTAGGAATCCCATAGTCTTTGCCCAATGCGGTGCTCGACAATTTCATCAATGCAGGTTGGGAGGATAAGAAGGTGCTCATTGTTATAATTTCTCTCAACCAGGATGGAGAACATCTGCTCAGAGTAGCGGTTAGTGAACCACGCAGTGTCCTTTGTTGGAAAGGCTTTCTCTTTTTCATCGACCTTGATGATCCTCTTGATTCGTTTTGTTGAGGGTTTAACCGCTGTTGAAGATGGCTCTACCACTAATGCTCTCTTTGTTCCTCTCCTTGCTGGTGGTTTGGGAGTAGCTTTCTCCTTGCCTTTCTTGGTGAACATCCTGAAAAGGGAGGAAGAAAGTAACTTTTTAAAATGAAGGGTTAGAGCAAGGAAGGGGATGGTATTGGTGATAATCAATGCACGGTAAAGAAGGATGTCGTTAACACATGGTCATGACTACATGTGAAAGTTCATCAATGGAAATATAGCAAGTGCATGTAATGACAATTAGATGCAAGATGTTTATTGGCATACCGGCAAAGGCATGAGTAGCATAGATCAAGCACTAAATGTCCAAGTTAGATTATCAACTCATTCAAACTAACAATCTGTTTGTATTTACAATTATATTTTAATCAATAAAATATAAAAGGGGATTTGTGAAAAGCAGGCATTAGAGTAGTAGAACACTTAGCATGCATAGTAAGGATGTTGTTGAAAGTATTAAATTGAACATGCAAGCAACCCTTACAAAGTAATATATAATTTTCAAACAATTCCTTAATAATTCACAAGAAAAATATAGAAAATAATGACCCAAATAAATTTCTAACACCAATTAAGAGGGTTTAAAAAAAAGAAAAAGAAAGTATAGATAATGAAAGTAAAAAGAAAAAAAAGAAGAAAACATAAATAAAGATAAAATAATAATGGAAAAGTAAAGAAGGAAGAAGAAAAGAAAAGAACCTTGATGATGATTGTGAAGAAGGAAGAAAAGCGGGGGAAGAAGAAAGTAAAAAGTGAGAAGGAGTAAAGAAAAAAGAAGAAAGAAATAAGAAATAAGAAGGGAGAAGAGAAAATAGAATAAAGTAAAATAAAACTAAGGCTGAAATGGAACGATCATACCATAGTGGGTTGTCTCCCACCTAGCACTTTACTTTTATGTCCTTAAGTTGGATGGTTTTTAGGTTCATTCTGCTTCTGTTAGTGGGTCTTCTAAGAGGAAGACTGATGAGCGGATAATTTGTACGCTTTTTGGCATTATTTTTAGTATATTTTTAGTATGATCTAGTTAGTTTTTAGTATATTTTTATTAGTTTTTAGTTAAAAATCACTTTTCTGGACTTTACTATGAGTTTGTGTGTTTTTCTGTGATTTCAGGTATTTTCTGGCTGAAATTGAGGGACTTGAGCAAAAATCTGATTCAGAGACTAAAAAGGACTGCAGATGCTGTTGGATTCTGACCTCCCTACACTCGAAGTAGATTTTTTGGAGCTACAGAAGCCCAATTGGCGCGCTCTCAACGGCGTTGGAAATTAGACATCCTGGGCTTTCCAGCAATATATGATAGTCCATACTTTGCCCTTTCATCGGAAGATCTTTGAATCTTTTGATCATTAGGAGGCTGGCCTCATGGCCATGCCTAGACCTTGTTCTTATGTATTTTCAACGGTGGAGTTTCTACACACCGTAGATTAAGGTGTGGAGCTCTGCTGTTCCTCGAGTATTAATGCAATTACTACTATTTTCTATTCAATTCATGCTTATTCCTATTCTAAGATATTCACTGCACTTCAACATGATGAATGTGATGATCCGTGACACTCAT
>NC_029777.3:53029769-53030478 GCF_000817695.3 Arachis duranensis | reverse complement strand
GGAAAGTCTAACCTTGTCTGTGGTATTCCGAGTAGGATTCCGGTATTGAATGACTGGGACGAGCTTCAAACTCCTGAAGGCTGGGCGTTAGTGACAGACGCAAAAGAATCACTGGATTCTATTCCAACCTGATTGAGAACCGATAGATGATTAGCCATGCTGTGACAGAGCATTTGGACCATTTTCACTGAGAGGATGGGATGTAGCCATTGTCAAGGGTGATGCCTCCAGACGATTAGCCGTGCAGTGACAGTGCATAGTACCATTTTCGATTAATAAAAAATGTTGAAATTGTTGGCTCTTGAACGAAAATGGTCCTATGCGCATAGGACCATTTTGGAATTCATCTAATTAATACTGATCTTCATATATGTTTTTTGGAATTCATTGCATATTCTCTTCTTTTTATCTTATTTGATTTTCAGTTGCTTGAGGACAAGCAACAATTTAAGTTTGGTGTTGTGATGAGCGGATAATTTGTATGCTTTTTGGCATTGTTTTTAGTAAGTTTTTAGTATGATTTAGTTAGTTTTTAGTATATTTTTATTAGTTTTTAGTTAAAATTCACTTTTCTGGACTTTACTATGAGTTTGTGTGTTTTTCTGTGATTTCAGGTATTTTCTGACTGAAATTGAGGGACCTGAGCAAAAATCTGATTCAGAGACTAAAAAGGACTGCAGATGCTGTTGGATTCTGACCTCCCTGCACT
>NC_029777.3:53029455-53029683 GCF_000817695.3 Arachis duranensis | reverse complement strand
AAAGCTCAATTGGCGCGCTCTCAATGGCGTTGGAAAGTAGACATCCGGGGCTTTCCAGCAATCTATGATAGTTCATACTTTGCCCAAGATTTGATGGCCCAAACCGGCGTACAAAGTCACCCTCAGAAATCCCAGCGTTAAACGCCAGAACTGGCACCAAAATGGGAGTTAAACGCCCAAACTGGCATAAAAGCTGGCGTTTAACTCCAAGAAGAGTCTCTACATGAA
>NC_029777.3:53027078-53027722 GCF_000817695.3 Arachis duranensis | reverse complement strand
CTTTTCAAAATCAAATATTTTTCAAATCATATCTTTTCAATCAAATCTTTTTCAAATTCAATTTCTTTCCATTTTCAAAAATACTTGCTATCAATTAATGATTTGATTCAACATTTCAAGTATGTTGCCTTTTCTGTTGAGAGAGGTTTAATGTTTGAATCATATCTTTTCTTGATAGCCAAGTCATTAATTTTTAAAATCAAATCTTTTTTTAAAAATGTTTTTCAAATCATATCTTCTCAATCACATTTTTTTAAAATCAATCATATCTTCTTAACCACATCTTTTTCAAAATAGTTTTCAATCAAATCTTTTTGATTTCTAATTTCAAAATCTTTTTCAAAAATCACTTGATCTCTTTCCCACTCTTGGTTTTCGAAAATTAATTAGTGTTTTTCAAAATGTTTTTCAAACCTTTTACTTAATTTTCGAAAATTACTTCCCTTCTTCTCACATCCTTCTATTTATGGACTAACACTATTCCTTAATGCAAAATTCGAACTCCATCTTCTTTGATAAGTTCGAATTTTCTACTTCTGCCTTCTATTTTTTCTTTTCCTCTAACACCTCAAGGAATCTCTATACTGTGACATAGAGGATTCCATATTTTCTTGTTCTCTTCTCTTTCTTATGAGCAGGAGCAA
>NC_029777.3:53024394-53024669 GCF_000817695.3 Arachis duranensis | reverse complement strand
AGACCCTTCCTAGCCACAGCAAAGGCTGTGATTGATGTTGATAGAGGAGAATTGATCATTCAAGTGAATGAAGAATCTTTTGTGTTTGAGGCTCAAGGATATCCCTCTGTCACCATGGAGAGGAAGCATGAAGAGCTTCTCTCAAAACAGAGCCCCCACAGTCAAACTCTAAGTTTGGTGTTGGGAGGCCACAACCAAACTCTAAGTTTGGTGTTGGGAGGTTCCAACATTGCTCTGAGTATCTGTGAGGCTCCATGAGAGTCCTCTGTCAAGCT
>NC_029777.3:53023894-53024300 GCF_000817695.3 Arachis duranensis | reverse complement strand
CAATATTATCTATTTTCCTTTGTTATTTTATGTTTTCTGTAGGTTGATGATCATGAGAAGTCACAAAATCAATGGAAAAAGCAAAAAACAGAAAGAAAAACATAAAGAAAAACAGCACACCCTGGAGGAGAGCATGCTGGTGTTTAAACGCCAGTAAGGCTAGCTGTTGGGCGTTTAACACCCAGTCTGGCACCATTCTGGGCGTTTAACGCCAGAAAGGGGCACCAGACTGGTGTTAAACGCTAGAAAAGGGCAAGAAGCTGGCGTTAAACGCCAGAAATGGGCACCAGCCCGGCGTTTAACGCCAGAAATGGCCTAAAACGCATTTTTGCATGCCATTTGGTGCAGGGATGACTTTTCCTTGACACCTCAGGATCTGTGGACCCCACAGGATCCCCACCTACCC
>NC_029777.3:52986831-53023186 GCF_000817695.3 Arachis duranensis | reverse complement strand
AACCCTTGCTTAAGCTTGCCATGGAAAGGAGTAGGAAGGATTGGATGAAGACAGTAGGAAAGCAGAGAGAGACGGAAGGGAAAGCATCTTCATACGCTTATCTGAAATTCCTACTAATGAATTACATAAGTATCTCTATCTTTATCTTTATGTTATATGCGTTCATCACCATACCCATTTGAGTTTGCCTGACTAAGATTTACAAGGTGACCATAGCTTGCTTCATACCAACAATCTCTGTGGGATCGACCCTTACTTGCGTAAGGTTTATTACTTGGACGACCCAGTACACTTGCTGGTTAGTTGTGCGAAGTTGTGTTTATGCCATGGTATTGAACACCAAGTTTTTGGATTCATTACCGGGGATTATTTGATTTGTGAAAAGTATTGATCACAATTTCGCACACCAGGAATCTAAGAGATATGCGCCCGGCCTAGAGTAGAACGGAAGTGGTTGTCAATCACACGCGTTCATAGGTGAGAATGATGATGAGTGTCACGGATCATCACATTCATCAAAGTGTTGTGCAACATATATCTTGGAATAAGAATAAAGGAGAATTGAATAGAAAGTAATAGTAATTGTATTGAATCTTGAGGTACAGCAGAGCTCCACACCCTTAATCTATGGTGTGCAGAAACTCCACTGTTGAAAATACATAAGTGAAAGGTTCAGGCATGGCCGAATGGCTAGCCCCCATGGTCTAAGGACTATGTGCCCCCAGATGTTCCTCAGATCTAAAGTGATCAAAAGATGTCTAATACAATAGTTAAATATCCTATATATACTAGACTAGCTACTAGGGTTCACATGAGTAAGTAATTGATGCATAAATCCACTTCCGGGGCCCACTTGGTGTATGTTTGGGCTGAGCTTGATCTATCCACGAGCTGAGGCTTTTCTTGGAGTTGAACTCCGAGTTATGACGTGTTTTGGGCGTTCAACTCCGGATTGTGACGTGTTTCTGGCGTTTAACTCCAGACAGCAGCATGTACTTGGCGTTGAGCGCCACTTTACGTTGTCAATTCCCGAATAAAGTATAGACTATTATATATTGCTGGAAAGCTCTAGATGTCTACTTTCCATCTCCGTTGAGAGCGCGCCATTTGGATTTCTGTAGCTCTAGAAAATCCATTTCGAGTGCAGGGAGGTCAGATTCCAACAGCATCAGCAGTCCTTTTGTCAGCCTTTTCTCAGAGTTTTGCTCAAGTCCCTCAATTTCAGCCAGAAATTACCTGAAATACACACAAACTCATAGTAAAGTCCAGAAATGTGAATTTAACATAAAAACTAATGAAAACATCCCCTGTACCTTGAGTATTAATGCAATTACTATTGTTCTTCTATTCAATTCCGCTTGTTCTTGTTCCAAGATATCACTTGTTCTTCAACTTGATGAATGTGATGATCCGTGACACTCATCATCATTCTCACCTATGAACGTGTGCCTGACAACCACCTCCGTTCTACCTTAGATTGGGTGGATATCTCTTGGATTCTTGAACCGGAATCTTCGTGGTATAAGCTAGAATTGATGGCGGCATTCAAGAGAACCCGGAAGGTCTAAACCTTGTCTGTGGTATTCTGAGTAGGATTCAATGATTGAATGACTGTGACGAGCTTCAAACTCGCGATTGTGGGGCGTTAGTGACAGACGCAAAAGAATCACTGGATTCTATTCCGACATGATCGAAACCGACAGCTGGATAGCCGTGTCGTGACAGGGTGCGTTGAACATTTCCACTGAGAGGATGGGAGGTAGTCACTGACAACGGTGAAACCCTTGCATACAGCTTGCCATGGAAAGGAGTAAGAAGGATTGGATGAAGACAGTAGGAAAGCAGAGAGACGGAAGGGACCAAGCATCTTCATACGCTTATCTGAAATTCCCACCAATGAATTAGGAAAGCAGAGAGACGGAAGGGACCAAGCATCTTCATACGCTTATCTGAAATTCCTACCAATGAATTACATAAGTATCTCTATCTTTATCTTTATGTTTTATTCATCATTCATAACCATTTGAGTTTGCCTGACTAAGATTTACAAGGTGACCATAGCTTGCTTCATACCAACAATCTCTGTGGGATCGACCCTTACTCGCGTAAGGTTTATTACTTGGACGACCCAGTACACTTGCTGGTTAGTTGTGCGAAGTTATGATAAAAAGTTGAGATTGCAATTGAGCGTACCATGTTGATGGCGCCATTGATGATCACAATTTCGTGCACCAAAGACCTCTAATTATTTGTGATCCTTCATCTTCTCACCATGATAAAGCTTTAGGCGATGTCTATTGACCTTGATGAATTTGGAGCTAGAAGGATGACGTAGGTGAAAAACTCCGTATGGCTCTACCTTTTCTACTCTGTATGGACCTTCCCATCTTAATCTCAGTTTACCTGGCAGGAGCCTCAGTTTGGAGTTATATGGAAGAACTAACTCCCCTGGTCTGAATTCTCTCCTTTTTTATGTGCTTGTCATGGACAACCTTCATCTTTTCTTTGTATCGCCTGGAGTTGTCATATGCTTCTAGACGAAGGTTCTCTAGTTCTGCTAGTTGTAGCTTTCTTTCAGCACCAGCTTCCACAAAGTTTATGTTGCACTCCTTCACATCCTAGAAAGCCTTGTGTCCCACCTCTACTGGAAGGTGGCAAGATTTTTCGTATACTAAGCAAAAGGGGCTCATCCTAATGGGTGTCTTGTACGCTGTTCTATATGCCAGAGTGCATCTCGTAGCCTGGCACTCCAGTCCTTCCTATGAGGCTTTACTATCTTCTCTAGAATACGCTTAATCTCTCTGTTAGAGACTTCTACTTGCCCATTAGTCTGGGGATGGTAAGCTATTGCTACTTTGTGAATTATCCCATGCTTCTTGAGTAATCCTGTCAGTCTCCTGTTACAAAAGTGGGTGCCTTGATTGCTCACGATTGCTCGTGGTGATCCAAAGAGACAAATAATATGGTTTCTAACAAAGGAAACAACAGTGTTAGCATCATCAGTACGGGTAGGAATTACTTCCACCTATTTAGAAACATAATCTACAGCTAACAGTATATAAAAGTAACCATTAGAATTTGGAAATGGACCCATGAAATCAATGCCCCAAACATCAAAAATTTCACAAAAAAGCATAATCTGTTGAGGCATCTCATCCCTCTTGGATATATTACCAAACCTTTGGCAAGGGGAACAAGATTTACAAAATTCAGCAGCATCTTTAAAAAGAGTAGGCTACCAGAATCCGCAGTCTAGAATTTTTCTAGCTGTTCTTTGAGGGCCAAAATGTCTTCCACTCTTAGATGAGTGACAGGCCTCTAAAATAGAGTGGAATTCTGATTGAGGCACACACCGTCTAATTACCTGGTCAGCACCACACCTCCATAAATATGGATCATCCCATATATAATTTTTGGACTCGCTTTTCAGCTTGTCTCTTTGATGCTTAGTAAAATTTGGAGGAAAAGTGTGGCTAACTAGATAATTAGCTTCAGGTGCATACCAAGGAACTACTTCAGATACTGCATGTAAGCTATCAAATGGGAAATTATCATTTATAGGAGTGGAGTCTGATGAGCGGATATTTTATATGCTTTTTGGGGGTAATTTCATGTAGTTTTTAGTATGTTTTAGTTAATTTTTAGTATATTTTTATTAGTTTTTAGGCAAAATTCATATTTCTGGACTTTACTATGAGTTTGTGTGTTTTTCTATGATTTCAGGTATTTTTTGGCTGAAATTGAGGGAGCTGAGCAAAAATCTGATTCAGGCTGAAAAAGGACTGCTGATGTTGTTGGATTCTGACCTCCCTGCACTCAGAATGCATTTTTTGGAGCTACAGAAGTCCAATTGGCGCACTTTCAATTGGGTTGGAAAGTAGACATCTAGGAATTTCTAGAAATATATAATAGTCTATACTTTTCTCGAAGATAAACGATGTAACCTGGCGTTTAACGCCAGTTCCATGTTCCCTTCTGGCGCTAAACGCCAGAAACAGGTTGCAGCATGGAGTTAAACGCCCAAAACAGGTTACAACCTGACGTTTAACTCCAGAAACAGCCCAAGCACATGAAAATCTTAAGTATCAGCCCCAGCACACACCAAGTGGGCCCCAGAAGTGGATTTTTGCACTATGTATCTCAGTTTACTCATTTTCTTTAACCTAGGTTACTAGTTTAGTATTTAAACAACTTTTAGAGACTTGTTTTGTACCTCATGACATTTTAGATCTGAACTTTGTAATTTTGATGGCATGAGTCTCTAAACTCCATTGTTGGGGGTGAGAAGCTCTACTGTGTCTCGATGAATTGATGCAATTATTTCTATTTTTCATTCAAACACGCTTATTTCTAGCTAAGATATTCATTTGAACTTCAATATGATGAATGTGATAATCCATGACACTCATCACCATTCTCAACCTATGAACGCATGCCTGACAACCACCTCCATTCTACATTAGATTGAATGAGTATCTCTTGGATTCTTTAATCAGAATCTTCGTGGTATAAGCTAGAATCCATTGGTAGCATTCTTGAGAATCCAGAAAGTCTAAACCTTGTCTGTTGTATTCTGAGTAGGATTCAGGGATTGAATGATTGTGATGAGCTTCAAACTCACAAGGGTTGGGCGTAGTGACAGACGCAAAAGGATCAATGGATCCTATTCTAGCATGAGTGAGAACTGACAGATGATTAGCCGTGCGGTGACAGCGCACCTGAACCATTTTCACTGAGAGGACGGATGGTAGCCATTGACAATGGTGATCCACTAACACACAGCTTGCCATAGGAGGAACCTTGCGTGCGTGAAGAAGAAGACAGAAGGAAAGCATAGATTCAGAAGACAAAGCATCTCCAAAACTCTAACATATTCTCCATCACTGCATAACAAGTATTATTTAATTCATGCTCTCTTATTCGTTTGCAAGTCAACTGATAATTATAATTGATATCCTGACTAAGAGTTACAAGATAACCATAGCTTGCTTCAACCAACAATCTCCGTGGGATCGACCCTTACTCACATAAGGTATTACTTGGACGACCCAGTGCACTTGCTGGTTAGTGGTACGAATTGTGAAAAGTGTGATTTACAATTTCGTGCACCAAGTTTTTGGCGCCGTTGCCGGGAAACATTTGAGTTTGAACAACTGACGGTTTATCTTGTTGCTTATATTAGGAAAATTTTGTCTTTTGGGTTAGAGTCTTTTATTTTCTTTTCAAAATTTTTTAAAAATATTATTTTTCTTTATTAATTTTTTGTTTTTCCATGAGTTTAGTGTCATGTTTTAAGTTTGGTGTCAATTGCATGCTTTTCTTTATCTTTCAATTTTCGAATTGTATGTTCTTTGTTCTTCCTTGATCATCAAATTGTTCTTGTCAATTTTTCTTGTTTGATCTTTAGTTTTTCTTGTTCTGTGTCTTTTCTTGTTTTTCTTGTGCTTTTTCAAAATATTAGTTCTCAAAAAAAATTTTCTTATTTATTAAATACCTTATTAAAACACATTAAATTTCTAGCTCAGTTGGCTAGAGCGTGGTGCTTGTGTTCTTGGTAATTGGGTATCTTCCTTCTAAAACTTTTTGGTGCACGGAATTGTGATCATCAACAATGGCTCCAAAGACTTGGTGCTCTCAAACATAAATCACACTTTGTCACAACTCCGCACAACTAACCAGCAAGTGTACTGGGTCGTCCAAGTAATACCTTACGTGAGTAAGGGTCAATCCTACAGAGATTGTTGGTATGAAGCAGCTATGGTCATCTTGTAAATCCCAGTCAGGCGGATTCAATTGTATTAAGAAATTATAGTATACGCGAAGGAATAAAATAGTAAATAGTTACTCATATAATTCAATAGTGGGAATTTCAGATAGGTGAATGGAGATGTTGGGTTCCTTTTGAATCTCTGCTTTCCTACTGCTTTTATCCAATCTTTCTCACTCTTTTCTATGGCAAGCTGTATGTAGGGCATCACCGTTGTCAATGGCTACATCCCATCCTCTCAGTGAAAATGGTCCAAATGCTCTATCACAGCACGGCTAATCATCTGTCGGTTCTCGATCATGTTGGAATAGAATCCCTTGATTCTTTTGCGTTTGTCATCCGCCCAGAAATCGGGAGTTTGAAGCTCGTCACAGTCATTCAATTTCGGAATCCTACTCGGAATACCGCAGACAAGGTTAGACTTTCCGGATTCCTATGAATGCCGCCATCAATTCTAGCTTATACTACGAAGATTCTGATTAAGGAATCCAAGAGATATGCACCCGGTCTAAAGTAGAACGGAAGTGGTTGTCAGTCATGCGTTCATAGGTGAGAATGATGATGAGTGTCATGGATCATCACATTCATCATGTTGAAGTGCAACGAATATCTTAGAATAAGAATAAGTCGAATTGAATAGCAAATAGTAGTACCTGCATTGAAACTCAAGGTACAGCAGAACTCCACACCCTTAATCTATGACGTGTAGAAACTCCACCGTTGAAAATACATAAGTGATAAAGGTCCAGGCATGGCCGAATGGCCAGCCCCCAATGTCTAAGATCGCATAAACTGATCAAAGATGTCTAATACAATAGTAAACTATCCTATTTATACCAGACTAGCTACTAGGGTTTACAGATGTAAGTAATTCATGCAAAAATCCACTTCCGGGGCCCAGTTGGTGTGTGTTTGGGCTGAGCTTGATCTTTACACGAGCTGAGGCTTCTTTTGGAGTTGAACGCCAAGTTGTAACGTGTTTTTGGCGTTCAACTCTGGTTCGTGACGTGTTTCTGGCGTTTGACTCCAGAATGCAGCATGGAACTGGCGTTGAGTGCCAGTTTACGTCATCAAACCTCGAATAAAGTATGGACTATTATATATTGCTGGAAAGATCTGGATGTCTACTTTCTAACGATATTGAGATCGCGCCATTTGGAGTTCTGTAAATCTAGTAAATTCATTTCGAGTGCAGGGAGGTCAGATTCCAACAGCATCAGCAGTCCTTTGTTAGCCTTTTATCAGAGTTTTGCTCAGGTCCCTCAATTTCAGCCAGAAAATACCTGAAAGTAAAAAAAATGCCAAAAAGCGTATAAATTATCCGCTCATCACAACACCAAATTTAAATTGTTGCTTGTCCCCAAGCAACTGAAAATCAATTAGGATAAAAAGAAGAGAATATACTATAAATCTCAAAATATCAATGAATATTAATTCTAATTAGATGAACGGGACTTGTAGCTTTTTGCTTCTGAACAGTTTTGGCATCTCACTTTTTCCTTTGAAGTTCAGAATGATTGGCTTCTCTAGGAACTTTGAATTTCAGATAGTGTTATTGATTCTCCTTGTTAAGTATCTTGATTCTTGAACACAGCTACTTTTATGAGTCTTGGCCGTGGCCCTAAGCACTTTGTTTTCCAATATTACCACCGGATACATAAATGCCACAGACACATGTCTGGGTGAACCTTTTCAGATTGTGTCTCAGCTTTGCTAGAGTCCCCAGTTAGAGCTGTCCAGAGCTCTTAAGCACACTCTTTTTGCTTTGGATCACGACTTTAACCACTCAGTCTCAAACATTTCACTTGGACTTGCATGCCACAAGCACATGGTTAGGGACAGCTTGATTTAGCCGCTTAGGCCTGGATTTTATTTCCTTGGGCCCTCCTATCCATTGATGCTCAAAGCCTTGGATCCTTTTTACCCTTGCCTTTTGGTTTTAAGGGCTATTGGCTTTTTCTACTTGCTTTTTCTTTTTCTTTCTTTTTTTTTGCCAATATTTTTTTTTCGCAAGCTTTTGTTTTTCACTGCTTTTTCTTGCTTCAAGAATCAATTTCATGATTTTTCAGATCATCAATAATATTTTTCTTTGTTCATCATTCTTTCAAGAGCCAACAACTTTAACATTCATAAAAAACAAGATAAAAAATATGCACTGTTCAAGCATTCATTCAGAGAACAAAAAGTATTGTCACCACATCAATATAATTAAACTAAATTCAAGGATAATTTCGAAACTCATGTACTTCTTGTTCTTTTGAATTAGAAACATTTTTCATTTAAGAGAGGTGAAGTATTTTTGGAATTATTCATAGCCTTAAGACATAGTTACTAAATACTAATGATCATGAAGTAGAGACACAAAACATAGATAAACATGTAACATAAAAAACCAAAAAACAGAGAGATAAGAACAAGGAAGTTAAGGAATGAGTCCACCTTAGTGAGGGTGGCGCCTTTTGAAGGTTTAATGGTGCTTTTTGAGCTCCTTTATGTCTCTTCCTTGCTTCTGTTGCATGATCCCTAGTGATTTTGGTGTTCCTATCCCTAGTTGCTTCCAATAATTATGTGGAGGAACATGTATCCCCTGACGTATCTCAGGGATTTTTTGATGAGGGAATTCCTCATGCTCTCTTGATGTGCAGTCAAATGCTCTTCTAGTGAGCTATGGACCCTTGAGATGAATCTCTCCATCTCCCATGAGTCGGAGGTGGAAAAAATTTTTTTGTCTTCCCTTTTCTCTCTCTTTTTTTTGAGGTTTCTCTGGCCTTAGGTGCCATCAATGGTTATGGAAAAACAAAAAAATCTATGCTTTTACCACACCAAACTTAGAATGTTGCTCGCCCTCGAGTAAAGAAGAAAGAATGGAAGAAGATATGGAGGAGAGGGAGAGATGTGTATGTTTCGGCCATATGGGTGGGATTGGGTGGGGAAGAAATGGATGGATGTGAGTGGTGAAGGGGTGATGGGGAAGAGAGATTGAGGTGATTGGTGAAGAAGAGAGAAGGTGAGTTGAGGTGGGTGGAGATCCTGTGGGGTCCACAGATCCTGAGGTGATCCTGTGGGGTCCACAGATCCTGGAGTGTCAAGGATTTACATCCCTGCACCCATTAGGCATGTATAATGCCTTAGCATATAATTCTGGCGTTTAAACACTAAAGTGATGCTCATTTTGGGTGTTCAACGCCCAATTGCAGCATGTTTCTGGCGTTGAATGCCAATTCCATGCTTCTTCCTAGCGTTCAGCACCAGCTTTCCTCAGGGCATATTCCTGGCATTCAAACGCCAGGATGTTGCTTGTTTCTGTCTTTCAACGCTAGATCGATGCTCTGTTCTGGCGTTGAATGCCAGCCAGATGCTCCTTACTGGCATTTAAACGCAAGTAAGTCCTTCCTCCAGGGTGTGATTTTTCTTCTGCTGTTTTTGATTCTGTTTTTAATTTTTGTATTTTTTTCGTGACTGCACAAGATCGTGAACCTAATAAAACATAAAATAACAGTAAAATAAAAAATAAAATTAGATAAATAAAAATTGGGTTGCCTCCCAACAAGCGCTTCTTTAATGTCACTAGCTTGACAATGGCTCTCATGGAGCCTCACAGATGTTTAGAGCATGATGAGGGCCTCCCAACACCAAACTTAGAGTTTGAATGTGAGGGCTTCTCAACACCAAACTTAGAGTTTGGTTGTGGCCTCTCAACACCAAACTTAGAGTTTGATTGTGGGGGCTTTGTTTGACTCTGTAGTGAGAAGACTTGGTGATCATCAACAATGGCTCCAAAGACTTGGTGCTCTCAAACATAAATCACACTTTGTCACAACTCCACACAACTAACCAGCAAGTGTACTGGGTCGTCCAAGTAATACCTTATGTGAGTAAGGGTCGATCCATAGAGATTGTTGGTATGAAGCAGCTATGCTCATCTTGTAAATCCCAGTCAGGCGGATTCAACTGTATTAAGAAATTATAGTATACACAAAGGAATAAAATAGTAAATAGTTACTCATATAATTCAATAGTGGGAATTTCAGATAGGTGAATGGAGATGCTGTGTTCCTTTTGAATCTTTGCTTTCCTACTGCTTTTATCCAATCTTAGTCACTCCTTTCTATGGCAAGCTGTATGTAGGGCATCACCGTTGTCAATGGCTACATCCCATCCTCTCAGTGAAAATGGTCCAAATGCTCTATCACAGCACAGCTAATCATCTGTCGGTTCTCGATCATGTTGGAATAGAATCCCTTGATTCTTTTGCGTTTGTCATCACGCCCAGCAATCGGGAGTTTGAAGCTCGTCACAGTCATTCAATTCCGGAATCCTACCCGGAATACCACAGACAAGGTTAGACTTTCCGGATTCCCATGAATGCCGCCATCAATTCTAGCTTATACCACGAAGATTCTGATTAAGGAATCCAAGAGATATGCGCCCGGTTTAAGGTAGAACGGAAGTGGCTGTCAGTCATGTGTTCATAGGTGAGAATGATGATGAGTGTCACGGATCATCACATTCATCATGTTGAAGTACAACGAATATCTTAGAATAAGAATAAGTCGAATTGAATAGAAAATAGTAGTACTTGCATTGAAACTCGAGGTACAGCAGAGCTCCACACCCTTAATCTATGGTGTGTAGAAACTCCACCGTTGAAAATGCATAAGTGATAAAGGTCCAGGCATGGCAGAATGGCCAGCCCCCAATGTTTAAGATCGCATAAACTGTTCAAAGATGTCTAATACAATAGTAAACTATCCTATTTAAACTAGACTAGCTACTAGGGTTTACAGAAGTAAGTAATTGATGCATAAATCCACTTCTGGGACCCACTTGGTGTGTGTTTGGGCTGAGCTTGATCTTTACACGAGCTGAGGCTTCTTTTGGAGTTAAACGCCAAGTTGTAACGTGTTTTTGGCGTTCAACTCTGGTTCGTGACGTGTTTCTGGCGTTTGACTCCAGAATGCAGCATGGAACTGGCGTTGAGCGCCAGTTTACGTCGTCAAACCTAGAATAAAGTATGGACTATTATATATTTCTGGAAAGCTCTGGATGTCTACTTTCCAACGACATTTAGAGCGCACCATTTGGGGTTCTGTAGCTCCAGAAAATCTATTTCGAGTGCAGGGAGGTCAGATTCCAATAGCATCAGTAGTCCTTTGTCAGCCTTCTATCATAGTTTTGCTCAGGTCCCTCAATTTCAGCCAAAAAATACCTGAAATCACAGAAAAATACACAAACTCATAGTAAAGTCTAGAAATATGAATTTAGCATAAAAACTAATGAAAACATCCCTAAAAGTGACTAGATCATTCTAAAAACTACCTAAAAACAATGCCAAAAAGCGTATAAATTATCCGCTCATCACTTTTTCAAAAATAATTTTTCTTTGATTAAATCTTGTGTCAAAATTTTAAGTTTGGTGTTCTCTCTTTTGTTCTTGTTGTTCTTGTGAGTCTTCAAAGTGTTTTTGAGTCTTCTTTTGTGTTGTGATCTTAAAATTTTTAAGTTTGGTGTGCCTTGGTGTTTTCCCTCCAAAATTTTTGAAAACAAGGAGCATTGGATCTAAAAATTTTTAAGTCTTGCGTCTTTTGTGTATTTTTCTCTTTCATAATAAAATTCAAAAAAATATCTTTTCCTTTAATTTCTCATAATTTCCGAATTCATTGGGTTGACTTAGTCAAAATTTTTAAAATCATATCTTTTTCAAAAATATCCTAACCACTTTCTCTCTCCTCACTATTTCAAAAATCCTCATAAAATATTTTCAAATCCTTTTTTTATTTTTATTGTAGTTTTTATTTTATTTTATTTTATTCTTTCGAAAAATTTTTAATGAATATAATAAAATAAATCCACGTCATCTTCCTTTCTCTATCATGGACCTAAGTGGAAAAAAATAGTCTAGAAGGACTCTGGGGTCATATGCTAACCCCATTACTGCTTTATATGGGAGTAGTATCTGTATACCCACCATCGGAGTCAGTAGTTTTGAGTTGAATCCTCAGCTCATTATCATGGTGCAGCAAAGTTGCCAATATTCCGGTCTTCCACAAGAAGAACCCACATAGTTTCTGGCATGGTTTTTACAAATTGCTCATACAGTACATGATAAGGAAGTAGATCAGGATGTCTACAAATTGTTACTGTTTCCATTTGCTGTAAAAGACCAAGCTAAGAGGTGGTTAAATAAGCAACATAAGGCCAGCATAAGGATATGGAAACAGTTGTCAGAAAAATTTCTGAATCAACATTTTCCTCTAAAACGGATGACATAGCTAAGACTGAACATCCAATGCTTTAAACAAGGAGATAATGAATCTCTTTATGATGCCTGGGAGAGATACAGAGAGATGCTAAGAAAATGCCCCTCTGAAATATTTTCAGAGTGGGTGTAGTTAGACATCTTCTATTATGGGCTTACAGAGAAAGCTCAGATGTCTTTGGACCACTCAGCTGGTGGATCTATACACATGAGAAAGACAATTGACAAAACTCAAGAGCTCATTGATACAGTTGCCAGAAATCAGCATCTGTACCTAAGTAGTGAGTCTTCCATGAAAGAAGAGGCTAAAATAGTAACTGCTAAACTCAGTCCTGCAGAATAAGTTACTGAATTCAATCAGCAATTAGATTTTCTAACAAAACATCTAGCCGAATTCAAGGAGATACTACAAGACACAAGAATGGCTAATATGAATATGGAAGTACAGTTGAAGCAAACAGAACAACAGTTATCAAAACAAATAACAGAAGAGTGCCAAGCAGTTCAATTAAGAAGTGGGAAAACATTAAATACCTCACTTCAAAGCAGTAGGAAGCCAAGAAATGAACAAACTGCTACCCAAAATCCCTCTGAGGACAGTAAGAGCCCAGAGAGGAATAATTCTGGCGTTCAAACGCCAGAAAAGGGTGAAGAGCTGGTGTTGAACGCCCAACCCATGCTCAGTTCTGGCGTTCAAACGCCCCAAACAGGCAAGGAGTTGGCGTTAAATGCCCAAAGAAAGCTCAGTTTTGGCGTTCAAACACCAGAAACAGGTAAGGAGTTGGCGTCCAACGCCAATCCAGCTTCCAACCCTGGCATTCAAACGCCAGTGAGGGATCAGACACATACAAGTGCTGATAGCAACCCCTCTAAAAAGGCCTCTCCAACCATATTTGTAGGAAATAAACCTAAAGCAACTAAGGTTGAGAAATACAAAGCCAAAATGCCTTATCCTCAGAAACTCTGCCAAGCGGAACAGGATAAGCAATTTGCCTGCTTTGCAGACTATCTCAGGACTCTTGAAATAAAGATTCCATTTGCAGAGCCACTTGAGCAAATACCCTCTTATGATAAGTTCATGAAAGAGATCTTAAGTCATAAGAAGGATTGGAGAGAAACTGAAAAAGTTTACCTCACTGAAGAATGCAGTGCAGTCATTCTGAAAAGCTTACCAGAGAAGCTTAAAGATCCCAGAAGCTTTATGATACCATGCACATTAGAGGGTACTTATACCAAGACAACTCTATGTGATCTTGGGGCAAGTATCAACCTAGTACCTGCATCCACTATCAGAAAGCTTGGCTTGGCAGAAGAAGTCAAACTAACCAGGATCTGTCTTCAACTTGTTGATGGCTCCATTAAATACCCATCAGGCATGATTGAGGATGTGATTGTCACAGTTGGGCCATTTGCATTCCCCACTGATTTTGTAGTGCTAGAGATGGAGGAGCACAAGAGTGCAACTCTCATCCTAAGAAGACCTTTCCTAGCAACTGGACAAACCCTCATTGATGTCGAAAAAGGGGAAGTGACCCTGAGAGTCAAGGAAGATGAATTCAGGCTGAATGCTATTGAAGCAATGAAGCATCCAGACACATAAAATGACTGCATGAGCATTGATGTTATTGATTCCCTGGTAGAGGAGATCAATATGGCTGAGAGTCTCGAGTCAGAGCTAGAGAATATCTTTAAAGATGTTCAGCCTGATTTGGAGGAATCATAGAAAATAATAGAACCTCTCAAAACCCCTCAGGAAGAGGAGAAACCTCCTAAACCCGAGCTCAAACCATTACCACCATCCCTGAAATATGCATTTCTGGGAGAAAGTGACACTTTTCCTGTAATCATAAGCTCTGCTTTAAAACCACAGGAAGAGTAGGTAGTAATTCAAGTGCTGAGGACACACAAGACAGCTCTTAGGTGGTCCATCAGTGATCTTAAGGGCATTAGCCCAGCCAGATGCATGCACAAGATCCTATTGAAGGATGATGCTAAGCCAGTGGTTCAACCACAGAGGCGGCTAAATCCAGCCATGAAGGAGGTAGTGCAGAAGGAGGTCACTAAATTACTAGAGGCTGGGATTATTTATCCTATTTCTGATAGCCCCTGGGTAAGCCCTGTCCAAGTCGTCCCTAAGAAGGGTGGCATGACAGTTGTTCATAATGAAAAGAATGAACTGGTTCCTACAAGAATAGTTACAGGGTGGCATATGTGTATTGACTATAGAAGACTCAATGCAGCCACCAGAAAGGATCATTTTCTTTTACCATTCATAGACCATATGCTAGAAAGACTAGCAGGTCATGATTACTACTGCTTTCTAGATGGCTATTCAGGTTACAACCAGATTGCAGTAGATCCCCAGGATCAAGAAAAAATAGCATTCACATGTCCATCTAGAATGTTTGCTTACAGAAGAATGCCATTTGGTCTGTGTATTGCACCTTCAACCTTTCAAAGGTGCATGCTCTCTATTTTCTCTGATATGGTGGAAAAATTTCTGGAAGTCTTTATGGATGACTTCTCAGTATTTGGAGACTCATTCAGCTCCTGTCTTGACCATCTGGCACTTGTTCTAAAAAGGTACCAAGAGACTAACCTAGTTTTAAAATGGGAAAAATGCCACTTTATGGTGACTGAAGGAATTGTTCTTGGGCACAAAATTTCGAACAAAGGAATAGAGGTGGATCAAGCTAAGGTGGAGGTAATTGAAAAATTACCACCACCTGCCAATGTTAAGGCAATCAGAAGCTTTCTGGGGCATGCAGGATTCTATAAAACATTTATAAAGGATTTTTCAAAAATTGCAAAACCTCTGAGTAATCTGCTAGCTGCTGACACGCCATTTATCTTTGATAAAGAGCGTCTGCAGGCGTTTGAGACTTTGAAAGCTAAGCTGGTCACAGCACCAGTCATCTCTGCACCATACTGGACATTACCATTTGAATTAATGTGTGATGCCAGTGATCATGTCATTGGTGCAGTGTTGGGACAGAGGCATGACAAGCTTCTGTACGTCATTTATTATGCCAGCCATGTTCTAAATGATGCGTAGAAGAACTATACAACCACAGAAAAGGAATTGCTTGTAGTGGTTTATGCCATTGACAAGTTCAAATACTATTTAGTAGGATCAAAAGTGATTGTGTATACTGACCATGCTGCTCTTAAATATCTACTCACAAAACATGATTCAAAACCCCGACTCATAAGATGGGTGTTGCTTCTGCAAGAGTTTGATATAGAAATAAGAGATAGAAAAGGGACAGAAAATCTAGTAGTAGAAAACCTGTCCCGAATAGAACCAGTAGAAGGGGCGTCCCTCCCTCTTACTAAGATCTCTGAAACTTTTCCGAATGAGCTACTATTTGCCATCCAGGAAGTACCATGGTTTGCAGACATTGCAAACTACAAGGCTGTGAGATTCATACCCAAAGAGTATAGTAGGCTGCAATCAAAGAAATTGATCTCGGATGCAAAGTACTATCTGTGGGATGAACCATATCTCTTCAAGAGATGTGCAGACAGAATAATTTGTAGATGTGTGCCTAAAGAAGAAGCACAGAAGATCCTCTAGCATTGCCATGGATCACAGTATGGAGGACATTTTGGAAGTGAGCGAACAGCCACGAGAGTCCTCCAATGTGGCTTCTACTGGCCTACTCTCTATAAAGACTCCTGAGAGTTTGTATGTAATTGTGACAGTTGCCAAAATTCTGGCAATCTGCCTCACAGTTATGCCATGCCTCAACAAGGGATCTTTGAGATTGAGTTGTTTAATGTATGGGGTTTTGACTTTATGGGGCCTTTCCCACCATCATACTCAAACACCTATATTCTGGTGGCAGTGGATTATGTATCCAAATGGATGGAGGCTCTTGCAACACCCACTAATGATACTAAGACAATGCTAAAATTTCTCCAGAAACATATCTTCAGCAGATTTGGTGTCCCTAGAGTACTAATCAGTGATGGGGGCACTCATTTCTGCAATAAACAGCTTTACTCCGCTATGGTTAGATATGGAGTCAGCCACAAGGTGGCAACTCCATATCATCCACAGACAAATGGGCAAGCTGAAGTCTCTAATAGAGAACTTAAAAGAATCCTGGAATGGACTGTGATTAACCGTAGAAGGGATTGGGCAAGAAGCTTGGATGATGCTCTGTAGGCATACAGAACAGCATTCAAGACTCCTATAGGAACCTCTCCATACCAGCTTGTGTGTGGAAAAGCTTGTCACTTGCCAGTGGAACTGGAACACAAGGCCTACTGGGTAATCAGATTCCTAAACCTTGATGCCAAGTTAGCTGGAGAAAAACGATTGGTCCAGTTAAATGAGCTAGAGGAATTTAGACTCAATGCTTTCGAAAATGCAAAAATTTACAAAGAGAAAGCAAAACGATGGCATGATAAGAAGCTATCATCCAGAGTCTTTGAGCCAGGACAGAAAGTCCTGCTATTTAACACTAGGCTCAGATTATTCCCCGAAAAGTTAAAATCCCGGTGGAGAGGACCATATGTGATTACAGGTGTGTCACCATATGGATATGTAGAGCTTCAGGATAATGACTCTAATAAAAAATTCATTGTTAATGGACAGAGAGTCAAACATTATCTTGAAAGCAATTTTGAGCAAGAATGCTCAAAACTGAAACTTGATTAAAGCTCAGTAATAGTCCAGCTAAAGACAATAAAGAAGCGCTTGCTAGGAGGCAACCCAGCCATTAACAAAGCTTATTTGTTAATTAAATTATCATTTTACATATTCATATTAATTATCTTCAAGGTAAAATAGCAATTGCATGAGTTCACAGAGTTACAAAAGAATTCAGAGGATAAAATAGCAAAATAAAGCTCACAGGTGCGAAAATGCCAGTAAAAGCTGTATTGGGCGTTAAACGCCCAAAAGAAGCATCTACTGGGCGTTTAACGCCAATGGAGATAGCCATCTGGGCGTTAAACACTAGAAAGAAGCAGCTTCTGGGCGTTTAACGCCAGATTTAGAACGTCCTAGGCGTTCAGAAAAACGTCCAGTGATAAAGGAGTTTCTGGCGTTTTACGCCAGCTAGAAGCAACAGCTGGGCGTTAAATGCCCAGACCAAGCACCAACTGGGTGTTAAACACCCAAAACATGCAGCAGTTGGGCGTTTAATGCCAGGATTATGGAAAGGAGGAAGTTTTTGTCAAATTGAATACTGGGAGCGTCTTGAAGCACCTGTCACCAAGTTGCAAGAAGCTATGGACCAACTAAAGGAAGAACAGCAAAATCAAAGTAGCATGCTTTGCAGACTGCTTGGGGAACAAGAAGAGCAAAGGTGTGAACTTAAGAAATTGAAGCGTCAGAAGCTATCTCTTGAAGGGCCAAGCACCCCACAGACTAAAGGAGCATCCACCTCCCAAAATAAAGGTTGTTGAGTCCTAATCTTAGCCTTAACTCTGTGATAATTGTTCTTATTAGGAATTTACCTTAGAAGTTATTTATGAATAGTAGTAATTAGTATCTCTATTTTGATTTTATCTCCAATTAAGCTATAATTTTTTTCTCATCATCATCAAACATGAATAAAATAGCAGATTTTTAGAATAAGGAGGCAATATTTCTTCGAGTTTTTAATAAGGAAAATTCTAATTATTTATATGTGGTGGCAATACTTTTTGTCTTCTGAATGAATGCCTGAACAATACATATTTTTTTATATTGAATTTTATGAATGTTAAAATTGTTGCCTCTTGAAAGAATGATGAACAAGAGAAATGTTATTGATGATATGAAAAATCATGAAATTGATTCTTAAAACAAGAAAAAGCAGTGAAAAAAAAGAAAAAAGAAAGAGCAGTAGAAAAAGCCAATAACCCTTTAAACCAAAAGGCAAGGGCAAAAAGGATCCAAGGCTTTGAGCATCAATGAAAAGGGGGGCCTAAAGGAATAAAATCATGGCCTAAGCGGCTAAATCAAGCTGTCCCTAACCATGAGCTTGTGTCATGAAGGTCCAGGTAAAAAGCTTGAGACTAAGTGGTTAAAGTCGTGATCCAAAGCAAAAGAGTGTGCTTAAGAACTCTGGACACCTCTAATTGGGGACTTTAGCAAAGTTAGGTCACAATCTGAAAAGGTTCACCCAGTTATGTGTTTGTGGCATTTATATATCCGGTGGTAATACTGGAAAACAAAGTCCTTAGGGCCACGGCCAAGACTCATACAGTAGCTGTGTTCAAGAATCAACATACTAAACTAGGAGAATCAATAATACTATCTGAATTCTGAGTTCTTATGGATGCCAATCATTCTGAATTTCAAAGGATAAAGTGAGATGCCAAAACTGTTCGGAAGCAAAAAAGCTACTAGTCCTGCTCATCTAATTGGAATCTGAGCTTCACTTAAAACTCTGAGATATTATTGCTTCTTGATTTCTTTATATCCTATTTTATTTTTCTAGTTACTTAGGGATAAGCAACAGTTTAAGTTTGGTCTTGTGATGAACGGATATTTTATACGCTTTTTGGGGGTAATTTCATGTAGATTTTAGTATGTTTTAGTTAGTTTTTAGTATATTTTTATTAGTTTTTAGGCAAAATTCATATTTCTGGACTTTACTATAAGTTTGTGTGTTTTTCTGTGATTTCAGGTATTTTCTGGCTGAAATTGAGGGAGCTGAGCAAAAATCTTATTCAGGCTGAAAAAGGACTGCTGATGCTGTTGGATTCTGACCTCCCTGCACTCGGAATATTTTTTTGGAGCTATATAATAGTCCATACTTTGCTCAAAGATAAATGACGTAAACTGGTGTTTAACGCCAGTTCCATGTTCCATTCTGGCGTTAAACACCAAAAGCAGGTTGCAGCATGGAGTTAAACGCCCAAAACAGGTTACAACCTGACGTTTAACTCCAGAAACAGCCCAAGTACGTGAAAAGCTTAAGTCTCAGCCCCAGCACACACCAAGTGGGCCCCAGAAGTGGATTTCTGCACTATCTATCTCAGTTTACTCATTTTTTGTAAACCTAGTTACTAGTTTAGTATTTAAACAACTTTTAGAGACTTATTTTGTACCTCATGACATTTTAGATCTGAACTTTGTAATTTTGACGGCATAAGTCTCTAAACTCCATTGTTGGGGGTGAGGAGCTCTGCTGTGTCTCGATGAATTAATGCAATTATTTCTGTTTTTCATTCAAACACGCTTGTTTCTAGCTAAGATATTCATTCGCACTTTAATATGATGAATGTGATGATCCATGACACTCGTCACCATTCTCAACCTATGAACGCGTGCCTGACAACCACCTCTGTTCTACATTAGATTGAATGAGTATCTCTTGGATTCCTTAATCAGAATCTTCGTGGTATAAGCTAGAATCCATTGGTAGCATTCTTGAGAATCCGGAAAGTCTAAACCTTGTCTGTGGTATTTCGAGTAGGATTCAGGGATTGAATGGCTGTGACGAGCTTCAAACTCACAAGGGTTGGGTGTAGTGACAGATGCAAAAGGATTAATGGATCCTATTCCAGCATGAGTGAGAACCGACAGATGATTAGCCGTGCGGTGATAGCGCACCTGGACCATTTTCACTGAGAGGACAGATGGTAGCCATTAACAACGGTGATCCACCAACACACAGCTTGCCATAGGAGGAACCTTGCGTGCGTGAAGAAGAAGACAGAAGGAAAGCAAAGATTCAGAAGACAAAGCATCTCCAAAACTCCAACATATTCTCCATCACTGCATAACAAGTATTATTTAATTCATGCTCTCTTGTTTATTTGCAAGTCAACTGATAATTATAATTGATATCCTGACTAAGAGTTACAAGATAACCATAGCTTGCTTCAAACCAACAATCTCCGTGGGATCGACCTTTACTCACGGAAGGTATTACTTGGACGACCCAGCGCACTTGCTGGTTAGTGGTACAAATTGTGAAAAGTGTGATTTACAATTTCGTGCACCAGAGTCATCCTTAATGTGCTCAAGGCAACTCAAGTGGTCTGCCACTAAA
This sequence comes from Arachis duranensis, assembly GCF_000817695.3. Lineage (NCBI taxonomy): Eukaryota > Viridiplantae > Streptophyta > Magnoliopsida > Fabales > Fabaceae > Arachis > Arachis duranensis. The sequence continues at coordinate 53,003,163 of NC_029777.3, read as the reverse complement.
TCCTGGTTACCACTCCTATCCTTAATTTCTAAATCAAATTCTTGCAGCAGCAGTATCCAACATATTAGCCTTGGTTTGGACTCCTTTTTAGCTAATAAATATTTTAGAGCTGCATGGTCTGAGTACACTACTACCTTAGTACCAAGTAAATAGGCTCAGAATTTATCCAGAGCGAAAATAATAGTAAGAAGCTTTTTTTCAGTAGTAGTGTAGTTAGATTGAGCAGCATCTAAAGTCTTAGACGCATAAGCAATTACAAAAGGATCCTTACCTTCACGTTGAGCCAGTGCCACTCCTACTGCATGGTTGGAAGTATCACACATAATTTCAAATGGCTGGCTCCAGTATGGTCCTCTCACAATTGGAGCTTGAGTCAGGGCAATCTTCAGCTTATCAAACTCTTGCATGCAATCCTCACTGAACTCGAACTCAATATCTTTCTGTAGCAATCTGGATAAGGGCAATGCTACCTTACTGAAGTCCTTAATGAATCTCCTATAAAAACCTGCACGGCCAAGGAACGAACGGACTTCCCTGACGGAGGAGGGGTAAGGTAAACTAGAAATGGCATCTAGCTTTGCTGCTACAGAAATACCAGTATTAGACACAACATGTCCTAGTACAATTCCTTGTTTTACCATAAAGTGACATTTTTCAAAATTTAATACAAGGTTTGAACTAACACACCTTTCTAACACTCTAGATAAACTATCCAAGCAAAGGCTAAAAGAATCACCATATACGCTAAAATCATCCATAAAAACCTGCACACAGTTTTCAATGAGATCAGAGAAAAGACTCATCATACATCTTTGAAAAGTAGCTGGTGTATTGCATAAGCCAAAGGGCATTTCTTATAAGCATAAGTCCCAAAAGGACATGTAAAAGTAGTCTTTTCCTGATCTTCAGGAGCTATATGAATTTAAAAGTAGCCTGTATAACCATCTAAGAAGCAGTAATGGGATTTACTTGATAAGCGATCAAGCATCTGATCAATGAATGGCAAGGGGTAATGATCCTTGCGAGTGGCTTGGTTTAGACACCTATAGTCAATGCAAACTCTCCATGAATTCTGCACTCTAGTTGTCAGACGCCCTCCATGCTCATTTCTCACTGTTGTGACTCCAGACTTCTTGGGTACCACTTTTACTGGACTGACCCATTCACTGTCTGAGATGGGGTAAATGATATCTCCTTCAAGTAGTCTGGTTACTTCTTTCTTGACAACTTCTAATATGGTGGGATTCAATCTTCTTTGAGGCTAACAGACAGGCTTTGCTCCTTCTTCTAAGAATATTCTGTGTTCACAAACTTGAGGGCTGATGCCTACTATATCCGCCAAGCTCCATCCAATTGCTTTCTTATGTTTTCTCAGCACATTAAGCAGTTATCCTTCTTGCTGGGAAGTGAATTCCTTTGCAATGATAACTGGAAACTTTTGCTCACCCTCAAGGTAAGAATATTTGAGGTGTAGAGGGAGGGGCTTTAATTCCAATTTCTGCTCATAGCTAGGTTCTAGATCATCCGGGGCTAGTGATAATAGCAAAGTGTCCTCATTGTGTTCAGAGGATGTCCCCACACTTGGACCTTGCTCCATGTGCTTCTCTTTTATTTCTTCCTGGTGAACTTCAGCTACAGTTTCATCAATAATGTCGCACTAGAAGATAGAATGATCTTCCAGAGGGTGCTTCATAGCTTCATTTAAACTAAATTTCACTACTCTGCCATCTATCTCAAAGGAGTAAGTTCCTAAGAATGCATCCAGCTTGAACTTCGAAGTCTTCAGGAATGGTCTTCCAAGCAGGATTGATGATGGTCTTCCTGAGTCATTAGGGGGCATTTCCAGGATATAGAAGTCAATGGGAAATGTGAGCCCCTTAATGCTCACAAAACGAGCTGCCGACCTTTTTAAGGGAGGGAGCCTCAAAGTATCATATATAGACAAAGGCATTATACTAACACATGCTCCTAAATCACACATACAGTCAGAAAATATCACACCTCCAATGGTACAGTTAACCATACATAGACCTGGATCACTACATTTTTCAGGTATACCTCCTATTAAAGTAGATATAGAAGTACCTAAAGGAATAGTTTCTAATTCATTAATTTTATCTTTATGTATGCACAAATCTTTTAGAAACTTTGCATATTTAGGTACCTGCTGAATAACATCAAAAAGGAGGACAATTACCTCAACCTTTTTGAATATTTCTACCATTTTGGGATCAAATTCCATTTGCTTTCTAGGCTTCCTTGCAAGGTGTGGGAATGGAATAGGGAGGGCGTTGCTTGCAGCTTCTGCATCCTTTGGTGTTTCATTCTGTGGTTGAGCTGCTTCATCTTCAACTATGTTTTGTACGTCCTCTTCCTCTTCAGCATCTTCCACTTCCACTACATCCTCAGCTGGGACGTGTACTGTTGGGCTTGGCTCCTCCTGGTTCCTCTCTTGTAATGTGGTTCTGGACCTCAAGGTGATGGCATTGATGCCACCCTTGGGATTAGGTAGGGGTTGAGAAGGAATTCTACTGGAGCTTGAAGGTTGATTGGTGGAATTAGGTGATGAATCTAACCGGGAGACGAGAGCTTGTAAAGTGGCAGTCAGACCATTTAAAGTAGAGTTCAGCTGCGCCTGCATGTCTTATTGCCCTTGTGCAAGAGAACGGAGCATCTCATCATTTGATGAGGAATTGGGGTAAGTGATCTGAGGAACCTGTTGTTGGTTGTGCTGGGGTCCTTGAGACTGTCTTAGGTGAGGGGCTCTGTAAGGTTAGTTCTGATTCTGCTATCTGTTGTTGTTATTGTTATTCTACCTCTGGTTTCCATTGTTATCCCTGCCTCCTCTGTTATAGTTGTCCCTCCAACCATGGTTAGAATTGTCTCTTCAACCTTGGTTGGAATTGTCATGCCATCCGTGGTTATAGTTGCCACCTTGTTGATTGTATCCTTGATTTGGGCAGTCATAGAAGTTATGAGTGGCTACCATAGTATTGTCTTCCTGTTGGAGTTGTGGACATTCATCAGTATAATGACTATAATCAGCACAGATCCCGCATACTCTTTGTGGAACCAACAGTTGGCTTTGTTGTGGTGGCGGAGGCTGAGCTTGTTGTGCTTGTTTTTGATTCAAGTGCATCTGTTTCAGTAGGTTGGTCATTTCACATATACTCTGGGTCAGAGTAGTAGTCTCTCTGCTAGAGGACACCTCTGCAATAGCTTTTGAGTGGCTGTGGCTATGCTTGTGATTCCTAGTAGATTCAGCTAAGTCACTGATCAATTGCCATGCTTCATCTGTGGTCTTGTACTTTTTCATAGAACCATTATTAGCACCTTCCAATCTGATCTTATCCTGAGGCTTCATGCCTTGTGTGAAGTAGCTGATCAACACCAACTTGCCAATCATGTGATGAGGCATGCGCCCAGGAGATTGTTGAAGCGCTCCCAATATTCGTAGAGAGTCTCGGATTCGCCTTGAATAATCATAGAAATTTATTTCCTCAATCTATCAGTAACTTCAGCTGGAAAATATTTTTCCAAAAATTCTCTTCTAAGCGTATCCCAGTTAGTAACAGTCGCTTCAGGTTGAGTGTAGTACCATTCCCTCGCCTTTCCCTCAAGAGAAAACGGGAAGGCGGTTAACATAATAGAAGTTTCATCTGCACCATGATGCCTAACAGTAGAACAGGCTGTCTGGAAATCCCTAAGGTGCTTGATAGGCTCTTGAGCAGGTAAGCCATGAAACTTAGGCATCAAGTTAATTAGTGCAGTTTTCAGTTCAAAATCTGCAGCCACCGTTGGGTGATGCACTTGATACGGCTGCAGTATAAAATCTGGGGCTCCTGCCTCCTGAAGAGTGATTCTCCTAGGTGCTGCCATGTTAACTACACGGGAATCAAATGAATTAGTAGTAAATGAGCTTGTTTCGCTTTCAGATGGCGGTTCAGATTCGCCCTCAGATGAGACTAGTGAATCAATAACAATCACTTCACCACCCTCAGAGGCTAACCGACGTCGAGCTCGCCTAATACGTGAAAGAGTTCTTTCAATTTCAGGATCAAAAGTGGCTAAGCTCGAATCAGGCAATGAACGCGTCATTCAATGAGAAAAACATAGAGCTCATGGTAACAAAATAAAAATAAAATATGCAAATAAAAATAAAAATATGTACACTAATTAATAATCTAGCACACTATTGCAACTCCCCGGCAACGGCGCCAAAAATTGACGTGGGTGCAGAAGTCGGCTAATTAAGAAATAAAATATGGAATACATTGTAAGTATAGTTCTTAATCAGCTAAGGTCCGCCTTGTCAATTTAGAAAAGTTGTCACAAATTTTAGAAATAAAAATACTGGGAGTATGAGTCCCAGGTCGTCTCCCAACGAGTTGCAGAAAAGGGTGCTAATTTATTAATCAGGAATTTTTCAAGAAAGTTTGAGTTGGATAATGAGCAATTTAAAATAACTATAAATTAAAGCAATAAACTAAGAATTATTATTAATATTAAAAGGCCTTGACTGGGGGAATGATTAATTGGAAGTTCTATCCTTGTTGGAATCTTCTCAAGTGTAATGTAAAGAGGTTGTTGTTTTCACTTAGTTAACCCTTACTAAATAAAGGAAAGTCAAGTGATTGAGCTAGCTCTTTATTCGCAAATCCTAGTCCTCTCCCTTGGGAAGGTCTAGCGTTAGCAGATACAGAATTAGCCAACAACTTGCAATTTAACTAAACACTTGAGCATTCCAACTCAAGTGTCTCCTCTTAATCAACCCCCATGTCAAGTAGAATTTCTACTCCATTGACATGAATATAACGCTCATAAAAATATAAGAAGACATAATAAATTAAATAAAATAAAAAAGAGAATTAAAATGAATTAAAAGTAAAAGTAACTCTATATATTAATAAATCCAAAATGCAACATAATTATCTGAATAGGGTTAATGAGCAACTGAAAAGAGTAAAGGAATAAGGAAACGAACTAAAGTAGTGACTTCAGCGGAGGTAATGACTCTTCAATATCCAAAATCCAAAGCAAATGCATAAAATTATGAATGTAAAGAAAATCTAGATTCAGATCTAAAATTAAAAGCAATCCTAATATCAATGTATATGACTGGATCTCAATGTGTGTGGATGCGTCATGAGTCTTGGTGCACGAAAATAACAATCAAAATTTTGCAATTCCGCACAACTAACTAGCAAGTGCACTGGGTCGTCCAAGTAATACCTTACGTGAGTAAGGGTCGATCCCACGGAGATTGTTGGCTTGAAGCAACTATGGTTACCTTGTAACTCTTAGTCAAGATATCAATAATGGTTCTTAGTTTTGATTGCGGAAAATAAAAGAACATGAAATAAATACTTGTTATGCAGTAATAGAGAATGGGTTGGAGTTTTGGAGATGTTCTGTCTTCTGAATCTCTGCTTTCCTATTGTCTTCTTCTTCACGCACGCAAGGCTCCTTCCATGGCAAGCTGTATGTTGGTGGATCACCGTTGTCAATGGCTACCATCTGTCCTTTCAGTGAAAAAGGTCCATATACATGGCTAATCATCTGTCAGTTCTCACTTGTACTGGAATAGGATCCAGTGATCCTTTTGCGTCTGTCACTATGCCCAACATTCGTGAGTTTGAAGCTCATTGATGAATGGATTTTTGACGGCTTAGAAATTCACTAATGAAATCTCGTTGTAAAGTATAGTTTCTAAACCAAACAATAATCCTTTCATACAAAAAGTTGTTTGTCACTAGTACAAACCCCTAAAATTTATAAACCGAAGTATTCAAACCTCGGGTCGTTCTCCCTAGGAATTACAATAAAGTGTCTTGTTATTGGTTATGAGTTATATTTGGGGTTTTTAAGATTTTAGACAAGAAATATAAATGGCAAAGAAAATAAACTAACAACTAGCAAAGCTCTTGGCAAGATATGAGAACTAGAAGTCCTATCCTAGTTATCCTCCTCAATTGTGATGACAAATTGTCCACCATAGTAAATTGAGAACAAGAATATAATCTAACAACAATTATTGCAAAGAATTAACAACAACAATCAAGGAAATCACAATTATCATGAATTACCTCAAATTGCATTATTGAAAGAAAACAAAGGAACAACAATCTATCCAAAAAAAGTGAAGAATTACAATTATTAAAGCACATAACTAGAAAGAGGAAGAGGAGAAGATTAAGAATTGATAAAGGAGGAGTGAATCAAAGCATGAATTAATCCTAGATCTAAGAAGACAGAGTAACCTAAACCTAATCCTAATTCTAGAGAGAAGTGATAGCTTCTCTCTCTAAAACTAACTAATCCTAATCCTAATGATGCAAAAAAATGATTCCAAGATGTCTTCCCCTTCAATCCTTGATCCTTTTTATTCCTTCCTATCAGCAATTGGCGCCAAAATGGGTTTAGAAACCCTTCCAAATCGCCAGGCACGTGTTGCTTTAATGAAGTCATGTGCGGACTGCGACACGTGCGCGCCCCTGGCTGATTCTGCAATGTGCGCGCGAGTGCCTTGTGTGCATGCGCGTGCTTGGCCGATTTTACTTCTTTGACTTTCTATGCTTCTCTCCACTTGTACCCTTCCTTCCTTGCTCCCTTTGATCCATGCCTAGCCTATTTCAATCCTGGAATTAATAGCAAACTCATCAAGGCATCTTATGGAATCAAAGAGGAATTAGAATTCATCAAAATAAGGCTTAAAAAGCATGATTTTACACTTAAGCACAAATACGGGAGAGATTACAAAACCATGCTAATTCATAGGTTAAATGCGAGAAAATGTCATCAAAATACTCTAAATTCACTACTAGATAAACCGTCAAATTGGGGTTTATCACTCAACACAGTCATCCCTTTCGAGATCCTACTCGGAATACCACAGACAAGGTTTAGACTTTCCAGATCTCAGGAATGCTACCAATTGATTCTAGCTTATACCACGAAGACTCTGGTCTCAGGGATTGAATGCTCTGTTGTCAGGAGAGGCAGTCAAACTCATGAGCCAAGAACCCAAGAGATATACATTCAATCTAAGGTAGAACGGAAGTGGTTGTCAGGCACACGTTCATAGGTTGAGAATGGTGATGAGTGTCACGGATCATCACATTCATCATATTGAAGTGCAGATGAATATCTTAGAATAGAAACAAGCGTGATTGAATAGAAAACAGAAATAATTACATTAATTCATCGAGATACAGCAGAGCTCCTCACCCCCAACCATGGGGTTTAGAGACTCATGCCATCAAAGATACAAATTCAGATGTAAAATGTCATGAAGTCCAAAATAAATCTCTAAAAGTAGTTTTTATACTCAACTAGTAACCTAGGTTTACAGAAAATGAGTAAACTAAGATAGATAGTGCAGAAATCCACTTCTGGGGCCCACTTGGTGTGTGCTGGGGCTGAGCATTGAAGCTTTTACGTGCATAGGCTATTATTGGAGTTAAACACCAGTTTGTAACCTGTTTTTGGTGTTTAACTTTGGTTTGTAACTTATTTTTGGTGTTTAACGCCAGAACAGGGCAGAAAGCTGGCGTTGAACGCCAGTTTGCGTCGTCTAAACGTGGGCAAAGTATGGACTATTATATATTGCTGGAAAGCCTGGATGTCTACTTTCCAACGCAATTGAGAGTACACCATTTGGACTCCTGTAGCTCCAAAAATTTCATTTCGAGTGCAGGGAGGTCAGAATCCAACAGCATTTGCAGTCCTTTTTCAGCCTCTAAATCAGATTTTTGCTCAGGTCCCTCAATTTCAGCAAGAAAATACCTGAAATCATAGAAAAACATAAAACTCATAGTAAAGTCCAGAAATATGATTTTTGCATAAAAACTAATAAAAATGTACTAAAAAGTAGCTAGATCCTAGTAAAAACTAAGTAAAAACATCCCCAAAAAGCGTATAAAATATCCGCTCATCACAACACCAAACTTAAACGGTTGCTTGTCCCTAAGCAACTAGATAAATAAAATAGGATAGAAAGAAAATCAAGAGGCAATTTCAGAGTTTTATATGAAGCTGAAATTCTAATTAGATGAGCGGGACTAGTAGCTTTTTGCTTCTGAACAGTTTTGGCACCTCACTTCATCCTTTGAAGTTTAGAATGATTGGCATCCATAGGAACTCAGAATTCAGATAGTGTTATTGATTCTCCTAGTTTAGTATGTTGATTCTTGAACACAGCTACTTTTATGAGTCTTGGCCGTGACCCTAAGCACTTTGTCTTCCAGTATTACCACCGGATACATAAATGCCACAGACACATAACTGGGTGAACCTTTTCAGATTGTGACTCAGCTTTGCCAAAGCCCCCAATTATAGGTGTCCAGAGTTCTTAAGCACACTCTTTTGGATCACGACTTTAACCACTCAGTCTCAAGCTTTTCACTTGGACCTGCATGCCACAATCACATGGTTAGGGACAACTGGGTTCAGCCGCTTAGGCTAGGATTTTATTCCTTTAGGCCCTCTTATCCATTGATGCTCAAAGCCTTGGATCCTTTTTACCCTTGCCTTTTGGTTTTAAGGGCTATTGACTTTTTTTTTTCACTGCTTTTTCTTGCTTCAAGAATCAATTTTATGATTTTTCAAATTATCAATAACATTTCTCTTTTTCATCATTCTTTCAAGAGCCAACAGTTTTAACATTCATAAACAACAAGATAAAAAATATGCAATGTTTAAGCACTCTTTCAAAAAACAAAAAAATATTGTCAGCACATATAAATAATTAGAATTTTTCTTATTAAGAACTCGAAAAGGTTGCCTCCTTATTCTAAAAATATCTGCTATTTCATTCATGTTCAATGATGATGAGAAAAATAAATTATAGTTTACTTAGAGATGATTAAAATAAAAATAAAAATATTAACTACTACTACTCATATGACTCCTAAAATAGATTTCTAATAGCAGAAGTTATCACAGAGTTATGATTAGGACTCAACAACCTTTATTTTGGGAGATGGATGCTCCTTCAATTTGTGGGTTGTTTGGACCTTCAAGAGAAAGCTTCTGGCGCTTCAGCTACTGTAGTTCACGTCCTTGCTTCTCTTGTTACTTAAGTAGTTTGTAGATCATACTATTTTGATTCTGTTGTTCTTCCTTGAGTTGATCCATAGTTTCTTGCAGCTTGGTGACAGATGCTTCTAGGCGGGTCCAGTAGTCAATCTGAGGCATTTCTGGGATGAACTCATGTGTCCTCCTTTTGATGGAGTTTTCTTGTACTTGTTTTTCCTCCATTGACTTCTTGGTGGTTGGATGTTCGATTGGGATGAACTCATCTACTCACATCTTCACCCCAGCCTCTTTACATAGCAGAGAAATCAAGTTTGGGTAAGCCAATTTGGCGTCCTTGGAGTTCCTATTTGCAATTGTGTAGAGCTCACAAGAAATCAGTTGATGAACGTCCACTTCGTTTCCTTGCATAATAAAATGGATCATCATTGCTCTCTTGATAGTGACTTTGGAGCGGTTGCTGGTAGGCAGTATGGAATGCCCAATGAAATCCAGCCAGTCCCTAGCAACTGGCTTGAGATCCCCTCTCTTGAGTTGATTTGGAACACCTTTTGTGCCGGTTGTCCACTTGGTTCCAGGGATGCATATGTCCTCTAGAATTTGGTCCAAGCACTTATCATCACACACCATTCTCCTATTAAAGGATTTTGGATCATCTTGTAGTTGAGGTAGCTTGAAGACCTCTCTTATTTTGTCAAGGTGGAAGTAAATCATCTTCCCTCTGACCATGGTTCGAAAGGTATAGAAAGTGGTTCCAGTCATTCTCTGCCTCTCTGTTTGCCACAGATTTGAGTAGAAATCCTGAAGCATGTTTTTACCTACCTTTGTCCCAGGATTAGCTAGAATTTCCCAGCCTCTGTTTCGAATTCGCTCTTGGATCTCCGGATATTCGTCTTCTTTCAGATCGAATTTAACTTGCGGGATCACTGACCTTAGACCCATTATTTTGTGGTAATGGTCCGAATGTTCCTTGGTTAAGAACCTCTCTTGATTCTAAAGTGGTCTTGGATTATTCTCTTTCTTGCCTCTTGAAGTGGTTTGTTTTCCCTTAGGAGCCACGATCTTAATGAGTCTTAGCTCATTAATCACGTACAACACACAAAACTTAGAGGTTTGCTTATCCTCAAGCAAAAGAAAGGAAAAGAGAGGAGAAGGAGGAGAGCCAAATTCGAATTGTGGAGGAGAGGGGGTGGCCGAATGTTAATTTAAAAGGGAGGGGGAGGGTTCAAAAATTTTTGAAAAAGATATGATAGAAGATATGATTTGTGAAAAGATAATTATGATATGCAAAAGATGTAATTTTAAAATTGAATAGATAAGAGAGAGTTTTGAAAAAGATAAATCTAAATTTGAAAAGATAGTATGATGAGTTGAAAAAAAGATTTGAAAAGATATTAGAAAGATATATGAATTTTGAAAAAGATTTGAAAATAAATCAAAAAGATGTTTTTGTTTTTTTTTTAAATTCAAAAGGAAGAAAATATTTTTAGGATTAAAAGTTATTTTTGAAATTGAAATTGAAGGATGAAAATTTGTAATATGTTCATACAAGAAATTATGGTTTAAAATATGAAAATTTGAAAAAAAATGAGTTGGAAAACAAAACTACCTCCCCTCCACATTCCTGGCGTTAAACGCCCAAAAGCTGCTTGATAAACGACTATTTTATGGTTTATCTTGTGCTCAATTGAGTGGTTTTTATCAACTCTTTACTCACTTATTCATACAATTCGCATGTTTTACATTTTCCTTCCTGATTTTGTGCTATGATTGAAAACATGCTTCTTTGATCTTATATTTGCTTATTATTAATCCTCTCTTATTACCATTAGATGCCTTGATATGTGTGTTAAGTGTTTTTAGATATTATAAAGGCAGGAATGGCTCAGAGGATGGAAAGGAAGCATGCAAAAGTGAAAGGAGTGCAAGAAGTTGGAGAAACTGCTAAGCTGTCCAGCCTGACCTCTTTGCACTCAAACCGCTATAACTTTAGCTACAAAGGTCCAAACGATGCGGTTCCAGTTGCGTTGGAAAGCTAACGTCCGGGGTTTTAATTTGATATATAATTTACCATAGTTGCCCCAACGCCAGGCAACGCGAACGCGTGGGTCACGCGGACGCGTGACCTGGCCAACACCCAATCCGTGCAGTCGCGTGGACGACGCAGCCGCGTCACTTTTCGCGATCTGTACGGACCAGAAAGCACTGGAAGTGATTTCTGGGTTGTTTCTGACCCAGTTTTTGGTCCAGAGAACACAGATTAGAGGCTATAAAGTGGGAGAATTCATCCATTCAAAAAAAAGCCTCTCATAATTTACTTTTCATGTTTTAGATGTAGTTTTGGAGAGAGAGGTTCTCTCCTCTCTCTCTCTCTTAGGATTTAGGACTTCTCTTGCTAGAGTGACTCTCGATCCAGGTTTAATATTCCTTTTTACTATTTAATTTCTCTTATATATTTTGATTACTCTGAAGCCTTTATTATGTTTGATTGATGTTGCCCAATTGGCTGTTGATGACATTTTTATTTAATGATAATTGAGGTATTTTCAGTTTATAATTATTCTCTTTGAATTAAGTTGCCATTGCTTCCCATCTAAGGATATTTTTATTATTCCAGCAATTTTACTTTTTTTTCCCTTTTGGTTCTGATTAAGAATTTAGTAACTCAACAGTTATTAAACTCAACGTAATTAATAATCGTTATCTTGCTAATTGAGCTGAACCTAAATAATCCCAACCTTTTCTTAGGAAATAATTAGGATTCAAAGGTCAATTTAATTAGTCCCTTGACTTTCCTTTGCCCTGGTAAAGGTTGACCAAGTGGAGTTTAGATTCAACTTTTATTATAGTTGAGAGAGATAACTAAGTTAGACCTCTAAATTCCCTTATCTTGCCAAAAGTTTTTTACAGTTATTTATTTATTTTTAATTGCCATTTAATTCACTCCTCATTTAAATTACTTGCTTCTCACCTTCTAAACCCCGATTACAACCTTTATAACCAATAATAAGAACATACTTCCTCGCAGTTCCATGAGAAGATGACCCGAGGTTTGAATACTCGGTTAACAATTTCTAAAGGGGTTTGTTACTTGTGACACCCAAAACGTTTGTACGAAGGGATTTTTGTCGGTTTAGAGACTATATCTACAACGTGACTGTTTTTATGACATTCTTTACTAGTAAAAATCCTAACGTCAAAATGGCGCCGTTGCCGGGGAACTGCTAACGTGTGCCATATTATTGGTTATTGTAAATATTTTTCTTTTGCTTGTTTATTTATTTTCGTTTTTTCCTTTTTATCTTTATTTGCTACTATGAACTCTCACCCCTCTCGCTTTGAGTTTGGTTCTGATATTGTTAAAGGAAATAGAAGTTACAGCAGGAATGTGCATCAAGGTCAGACCAATCAAGGATGGATGGAACCAAGAGGATCTAATCAACCCTTTTGGCAGCAACACCCTCCGAGATATCCTGGACAAAGACCATTCTACCGCGCATACCCAGCTGAAAGACATGGTGGACAACCTTGTAACTACCAACAAGCCCCACCCCGTGCATACGAACCGTCCTTTCAACATAACCTCGAACCACCACACTCACAAGCTTCTCTTCACCATTCGCCATCATATGATCCTTCCATACCCCAATACCAATCCAATTGTTCCCAGTCATTACCACTTCCCTATGTATCATGTCTAAGTCCAGCAAACCGCGAAGCAGAAGATCGTCTAAAAGAAACAATAACTAAATTTCAAACAACCATTCAACAACTAGAGCACGCACTAATCCAATGGGCCACTAAACGCTCAAATATACAAGGATCAACCACAGCTCCATGTGGACAACCCGATGAAGAGCGTAGCATGAAAGAAATACTAGAGACTCCAGTGGACAAGGCAGAGAATGAATTCGTACTAGAACAAGTGGAAGAAGCTGTCATTGTTCAAGAAGAAGAGTTGGTTGAAGATCTAGGTGATGCTGAACTTCCTTAGGAATCCAGAATTGAGGAAAACTCCGTCCAGGATGCTACAATTGATGCTAAGGAAGATACTGTACAATCTCCAAGGCAAGTCGTTTATGAGGAATCAGACGGAATAATCCAAGAAGCAAATTCCCTTGATGATGATGATCACGAGTCCTGTTCTCTCAGTGATGAACTTGCATCCGCAAGTGAATTCTCTGAAATCGAAAAATCTTCCCCAAGTGAATATGAAGATGATGCGGAGGTAGATTTCTCTCAACCTCCAATCTATGACTTGAGTGATGAGGAAGACACGGAAGACTTTGACCAAGACACAGATACAATTGAAGATCTTTGCAAAGAAGTGGAAGAATTCACAGAAGAGCATAAGGGAGTAGAACTTACAGAACCACCAGAAACACCTCTCCCAAGGCCACTACCACCTAATACAAGCTTCAAGTGGTTACAATCCTTAACTTATGACTTTATTTATTCACTTGAATATGGTTTACTCGAAACAGATAGCCAGCTTAGAGCTCTCTGCGGCTTTAAGAGTAAAAGGGAAATGGCTCGTACTCAGAGTTGGTGCACAAGGTTCAATAAAGTTCCACGCTTCACCTCGAAGTACACGGATTGGTATCATGCTCAATTGCATGGATCACGGAGAACGTTTGGTCACCACGGTGAGATTCTACTTTTTAACCTGCCCGAATGGAAACTTACAAATCAAAACAGAGGCGAATTTAAAAGCAAGGCTTGGAATCTTGGAGTTTATTCTGACATTTATCACCCTGGGAACCTAAAAATCTGTTTGAGGCTGTTCAGAAGCTTCACATGCCTAGATTGGGACCCCAAAGGCTATTGGCATTCCAAGCACTGGTGGAGATTTTTGGACGAATTTAAACATAAACCACCCTAACCGGAAGCTCCTCCAATGTCCAACTTAAGGACTCTAACTAAAAGTGCTAGGTGGGAGACAACCCACCATGCTATGGTTGCTTCTTTTTTAGTTTATTTCATCATTATTTGTTTTTATTTTTATTTCCTTTTCATTTTACTTTAGTAAACCTGGAATCATGCATAGCACTCAGATTAATCACTGCATTCTGCATTGTTCATGCATATATAAAAAAAATTTTTCGCTACGCGACGCGATCGCATCAGTGACACATCCGCATCGCTTGGAGAGAAAGGAAAATTAAAAAGTGAACAGAGAGTCACGCAGGAGCGTGGCTGGAGGCGTGCTAATGGCACATATCGACCCACGCGACCGCGTCGCTGACGCGTCCGCGTCGAATGGGAAGTATGGCCTCCCAGGCGACCGCGTGCCCCACGCGGCCGCGTACCTTGCATTTTCGACGTAAAAGGGTGCACAATGCCATATTATGCGAGAGTGGTGCTGGATTGGTACTGGAAGCACAATCCTTGTCACGCGACCGCGTTGTCGACGCGGCCACTTCAATTATTTTCTGACGCACACTCACGCGATCGCGTGCCCTACGCGATCGCGTCACCCCAATTTTGGTAAATAAATTAATTTGAATAGAGAGTTGTGCTGGCGCGAGGCTGCACTCGCGCCAGCAGCGCAACACGGGTCACGCGATCACGTGACTGACGCGATCGCGTCATCTTACCTGACGCACACCTACGCGAACGCGTGCCTTCCTCGGCCGCGTCGCATGCGCCGCACAGCTCACCCTAAAATTGCCACATATCTTATCTTTCTCTCCTCCAAATCCTAATTTTTCTTTTCCTTTCTTATTTACTTCCTCTTCCCTTCTTTTCCTTCTCATTCTTCTTATTTTTCTTTTTATTTTATTTTAATTTATTTGCATATCTCATTCATTGCATTTTAAATTTTTGCATATTTTTATTTTCTTTTCTGATTTTTTTTCTTTTATTTTTCCATTGGTGTTAAATATCCCTTCTTATTCAACTATTACATCTTTTCTTGAATTGATTTTGGTAACTTGTTTTACACTGTTGGGCAATACTATTTAAGTCAATGTTAATCTTTTATGTTATTTGTATTAATTTTGCATTGAGATGAATTTATATTGTCTTACACTCTCCTCCCCTATGTTACAAATTTTATACCACTGGTATGCCATGGCTTCTATCATTTTCTCACGTACATGTTGAAGCTTCCATGTAAATGAGACCATTATCATTTGGCATTACTCAACCCATATTTCATTTACTTTCTATCTTTATTTTTGGGTTACTTTTCTTTCCTTTTTCTTTCAGGATGGCCACCCGGAAGGAAAGCGGAAGACGTTTATATGGGGAGACAGACAAGTCCATCTGCAAAATCTTGAAGAAAAGCTTCAGTTGGAACAACCCGTCCACCTGCACATCTCAGCATGCACCGAGGATGGTGCAATCTTTAAGTGTGGGAAGGTCGATACCGATCTCCGTGGGTTAGTACTTTCTTTTCAACACCAATAATCTTATTTTCTTTATTTGTTCATTGTTGCATCTGCATATTTGATTGCATATTTATTTGATGATTTTGTGCATTTAGTTACTACTTGGTTAAAATAATAAATTTCTTTTAAAATCCTATTTTTGAAAAATTTCACTAATTTAAATTGAAAATTTTTATGTTAAAAAAAAATTTGTTTGAAGTTGTAATTGGAACATGAGTTATAGCTAAAGAACACACAACCTACTCTTGTTAGCCCCATTGAGCCTTTAATTCCCTCTTATTCTATAAATCACAACACTAGCCTTAAGAAGAAAAACAAATTTAAAATCCCAAGTTGAATCCTTGGTTAGCTTAAGATAGAAGTTGTGTAATTGTTTAAGTGTGGAAAACCTATTGGGAACATGGATGATAAAAACAAAGGGTAGGAAGTTGAAAAGAATGAAATAATTCAAAATAAAATTTTTGGGAAGCATGCTCATGTGAAATCAAAATAATTGAATTACCATGTGCATTGAAAAAAAATACATTAAATAAGGGGATACAAAAAAAAAAGTAATATTACCCCCAATGCAAAATAAAAAGGATCAATGCACATGGGACGAAATTCAAAATTAAAATTGATACATGAGCATGTAATACAAAAGTAGGAAAAATTATGGGAAGCTAAGTATAATTTTAAATTTTTTATATAGTATGTATATGTTAGGTGAGATCTTAGACTACTCAAGGATTCACTTCACTAGCTCACTTAGCCTTATATATATACCCTCACCCTTACCTTGGCCCCATTATAACCTTGAAAAGACCTCGTGATGTTTGCATTAGTACATTAAATATTTGTTGATTGGTTAGATGAAGAACAATGTTTAGAAAGAATGACTAGAGAAGAATAGAGAGATTGACCCTAG
>NC_029777.3:52956966-52986613 GCF_000817695.3 Arachis duranensis | reverse complement strand
ACCATTAGATGCCTTGATATGTGTGTTAAGTGTTTTCAGATATTATAAAGGCAGGAATGGCTCAGAGGATGGAAAGGAAGCATGCAAAAGTGAAAGGAATGCAAGAAGTTGGAGAAACTGCTAAGCTGTCCAGCCTGACCTCTTCGCACTCAAATGGCTATAACTTTAGCTATAGAGGTCCAAACGACGCGGTTCCAGTTGCGTTGGAAAGCTAACGTCTGGGGCTTCGATTTGATATATAATTTGCCATAGTTGCCCCGATGCCAGGCAACGCGAACGCGTGGGTCACGCGGACGCATGACCTGGCCAACACCCAATCCGCGCGGTCGCGTGGACGACGCGGCCGCGTCACTTTTCCGCGACCTGTACGGACCAGAAAGCGTTGGAAGTGATTTTTGGACTGTTTCTGACCCAGTTTTCGGCCCAGAGAACACAGATTAGAGGCTATAAAGTGGGGGAATGCATCCATTCAAAAAAAAAAGCCTCTCATAATTTACTTTTCATGTTTTAGATGTAGTTTTGGAGAGAGAGGTTCTCTCCTCTCTCTCTCTCTCTAAGGATTTAGGACTTCTCTTTCTAGAGTGACTCTCGATCCAGGTTTAATATTCCTTTTTACTATTTAATTTCTCTTTTATATTTTGATTACTCTGAAGCCTTTATTATGTTTGATTGATGTTGTCCAATTGGCTGTTGATGACATTTTTATTTAATGATAATTGAGGTATTTTCAGTTTATAATTATTCTCTTTGAATTAAGTTGCCATTGCTTCCCATCTAAGGATATTTTTATTATTCCAACAATTTTACTTTTTTTTTTCCTTTTGGTTCTGATTAAGAATTTAGTAACTCAACAGTTATTAAACTCAACGTAATTAATAATCATTATCTTGCTAATTGAGCTGAACCTAAATAATCCCAACCTTTTCCTAGGAAATAATTAGGATTCAAAGGTCAATTTAATTAGTCCCTTGACTTTCCATTGCCCTGGTAAAGGTTGACCAAGTGGAGTTTAGATTCAACTTTTATTATAGTTGAGAGAGATAACTAAGTTAGACCTCTAAATTCTCTTATCTTGCCAAAAGTTGTTTTACAGTTATTTATTTATTTTTAATTGCCATTTAATTCACTCCTCATTTAAATTACTTGCTTCTCACCTTCTAAACCCCGATTACAACCTTTATAACCAATAATAAGAACATACTTCCTCGCAGTTCCTTGAGAACACGACCCGAGGTTTGAATACTCGGTTAACAATTTTTAAAGGGGTTTGTTACTTGTAACACCCAAAACGTTTGTACGAAGGGATTTTTGTCGGTTTAGAGACTATATCTACAACGCGACTGTTTTTATGACATTCTTTACTGGTAAAAATCCTAACGTCACTGCTTGTTTTGGGCGTTTAACACCCATTTGCTGCTTGTTTTGGGTGTTTACCCTGGCTGGGCGTTAAACGCCAGAAAGTCTTTATCACTGGACATTTTTCTAAACGCCCAGGATGCTGCAGTTCTGGCGTTAAACGCCCAGAATGGCACCCATTCTGGCGTTTAACGCCCAGAAAGATATCCTTACTGGCGTTAAATGCCCAGAATGGTGCCCATTCTGGCGTTTAACGCCCAAAAGTGCCTCTTATTGGCATTTTCGTGCCAGTGAGCTTCTTTTCTCTGCTATCTACTCTGAATCCTTCTGTAACTCTGTGAACTCCTGCAAATGAGAATTAGTTCTGATGATAAACTATAGTAATGGCTGGGTTGCCTCCCAGCAAGCGCTTCTTTATTGTCTTTAGCTAGACCTTACTGAGCTTTAATCTAGTCTCAGTTTTGAGAATTCTTGCTCAAAATTGCTTTCAAGATAATGTTTGACTCTCTATCCATTAACAATGAACTTTTTGTTAGAATCAATATCTTAAAGCTCTACATATCCATATGGTGACACGCCTGTAATCACATATGGTCCTCTCCACCGGAATTTTAGTTTCCCAGGGAATAGCCTGAGCCTAGAGTTAAACAGCAGAACCTTTTGTCCTGGCTCAAAGACTCTGGATGACAGGTTCTTATCATGCCATCTCTTTGCTTTCTCCTTGTAAATTTTGGCATTTTCAAAAGCATTGAGTCTGAATTCCTCTAGCTCATTCAGCTGGAGGAATCTTTTCTCTCCAGCTAATTTGGCATTAATGTTTAGAAATCTAGTTGCCTAGTAGGCTTTATGCTCCAGTTCCATGGGCAGGTGACAGGCCTTCCCATACACAAGCTGGCATGGAGAGGTTCCTATAGGAGTATTGAATGCTGTTCTGTATGCCCATAGAGCATCATCTAAGCTCTTTGTCCAATCCTTTCTACGGGCAATTACAGTTTGTTCTAGGATTCTTTTTAGTTTTCTGTAGAGACTTCAACTTGCCCATTGGTCTGTGGATGATATGGAGTTGCCACCTTGTGGCTAATTCCATATCGGACCATGGCAGTATAAAGCTGTTTATTACAGAAATGAGTGCCTCCATCACTGATTAGAGCTCTAGGGACACCAAATCTGCTAAAGATATATTTCTGGAGGAACTTCAGTACTGTCTTAGTATCGTTAGTGGGTGTTGCAATTGCCTCCACCCATTTAGACACATAATCTACTGCCACCAGAATGTAAGTGTTTGAGTATGATGGTGGGAAAGGCCCCACGAAGTCAATACCCCATACGTCAAACAACTCAATCTCTAAGATCCCTTGTTGAGGCATGGCGTAACCATGAGGCAGATTACCAGCTCGCTGGCAACTATCACAGTTACGTACAAACTCTCGGGAGTCTCTATAGATTGTAGGCCAGTAGAACCCACATTGGAGGACTTTGGTGGCTGTTCGCTCACCTCCAAAATGTCCTCCATATTGTGATACATGGCAATGCCATTCAATCTTCTGCGCCTCTTCTCTAGGCACGCACCTACGGATTAGTCCATCTGCGCATCTCTTAAAAAGATATGGTTCATCCCACAAGCAGTATTTCGCATCAGAAAGTAGTTTTTTCTTTTGTTGCCTACTGAACTCCTTGGGAATAAATCTTGCAGCTTTATAGTTTGCAATGTCTGCAAACCATGACACTTCCTGAATGGCAAAGAGTTGCTCATCCGAAAAGGTTTCAGAGATCTCAATGAGGGGGAGAGACATCCCTTCTACTAGTTCTATCCAAGACAGGTGATCTGTTACTTGATTCTCTGTCCCTTTTCTATCTCATATTTCTATATCAAACTCTTGCAGAAGCAACACCCATCTTATGAACCTGGGTTTTGAATCCTGCTTTGTAAGTAGATATTTAAGAGTAGCATTGAAGAACTGAGGATTGATGGTTTAGAAGTTATAGTAAACTCTCGTTGTAAGTATAGTTACTAAACCAAGCAATCAACCTTTCTTACAAACGTTTTGGTTGTCACAAGTAACAAACCCCTAAATAAATTGATAACCGAAGTATTTAAACCTCGGGTCGTCTTCTCAAGGAATTGCAGGGAGGTATGTTCTTATTATTGGTTATGGGTTTTGTAAATTGGGGTTTTGAAGGTGAGGAACAAGTAAATTAAATGACAAATAAAATAAATAATTAACTATAAAATAAACTCTTGGCAAGATATGAAAATTTGGAAGTCCTATCCTAGTTACTCCTATAAGACTGGAAGTTAATCCCACTTAGTTAACCTTTGTGTAAGCAAGGGAAAGTCCAGTGAACCAATTGGTTAGAATTCCCAAATCCTAGCCAAATCCTAAGGAAAGACTAGAGTTAGTGGAATTCCAGTTAATTAGCCGACATAACAATCAATCATGAATAGTTGGTAACTCAAGAGCTTCCAGTTAATCAATTAAAGCCAATAATATAAAAAGCTAAATATGAATCTTAGATCTGAAATACCTCAAATAACATACATTCAAAGCAATAAAATCTAACATCGACAATATTCATATGCCAATTGGGCAACATAAATCAAATACAAATAAAAGCATTAAAGTATCCCAAAGTATAAGAGAAATATAAAGTAAAAGAAATATTGAACCTGATGAAGAGTTGAAATAAATCCTAATTTCTAAAAATCCTAATTTCTAAATTCTAAGAGAGAGGAGAGAGCCTCTATCTCTAAAAACTACATCTAAAACCTAAAATTGTGAGTTATGAAAGCATAATTATGAATGGATGCATTCCCCCACTTTATAGCCTCTAATCTGTGTTCTCTGGGCCAAAAACTAGGTCAGAAACAGCCCAGAAATCGCTGATTGTGAAATCTGGTCCATACAGGTCGTGGCAAAGTGACGCGGAGGCGTCATCCATGTGTCCGCGCAGATTAAAGCTCGCAGATGCGACAGGTTCGCGTGAAGCGCGCGTTCGCGTCGCCTATCTCTATGGCCACTATGGCAAATTATATATCAAATCGAAGCCCCGGACGTTAGCTTTCCAACGCAGGTGAAACCGCATCATTTGGACCTCTGTAGCTCAAGTTATGATCGTTTTAGTTCGAGAGGGTCAGGCTAACAGCTTTTCAGTTCCTTCAACTTCTTGTATTCCTTCCACTTTTGCATGCTTCCTTTCCATCCTCTAAGCCATTCCTGCCTTGTAATTCCTGAAATCACTTAACACACATATCAAGGCATCTAATGGTAATAAGAGAGGATCAAATAAAAGGAAATAAAAGCCAAGGAAGCATTTTTTCGATCAAAGCACATAATTAGGAAGGCAAATACAAAACCATGCAAATAGTATGAATAAGTGGGTAAAGAATAGATAAAAACCACTCAATTGAGCACAAGATAAACCATAAAATAGTGGTTTATCAAGCATGGTCAGTGTACACAATCACTTTTGATCCTACCAAATAGGATCTGAACTTGTCAATGGCATAAACCACTACAAGCAATTCCTTTTTTGTGGTTGTGTAATTTTTCTGCACGTCATTTAGAACACGGCTGGCGTAGTAAATGACGTGCAGAAGCTTGTCATGCCTCTGTCCCAATACTGCACCAATAGCATGATCACTGGCATCACACATTAGTTTAAATGGTAATGTCCAGTCCGGTGTAGAAATGACAGGCACTGTGACCAGCTTAGCCTTCAGAGTTTCAAAGGCCTGCAAACACTCCTTGTCAAAGACAAATGGTGTATCAGCAGCTAGCAGGTTACACAGAGATTTTGTGATTTTTGAAAAATCCTTTATAAACCTCCTGTAGAATCATGCATGTCCCAGAAAACTTCTGATTGCCTTAACATTGGTGGGTGGTGGTAATTTTTCGATTACCTCCACCTTAGCTTGATCCACCTCTATGCCTTTGTTCGAAATTTTATGCCCAAGGACAATTCCTTCAGTCACCATAAAGTGACATTTTTTCCAGTTTAAAACCAGGTTAGTCCCTTGGCACCTTTTCAGAACAAGTGCTAGATGATCAAGACAGGAGCTGAATGAGTCTCCAAATACTGAGAAGTCATCCATGAAGACTTCCAGAAATTTTTTTACCATATCAGAGAAGATGGAGAGCATGCATCTCTGAAAGGTTGGCAGTGCATTACACAGACCAAATGGCATCCTTCTGTAGGCAAATATTCCAAATGGACATGTGAATGCAGTTTTCTCTTGATCCTGAGGATCTACTGCAATCTGTTTGTAGCCTGAGTATCCATCCAGAAAGCAGTAATAGTCATGACCTGCTAGCCTTTCTAGCATTTGGTCTATAAATGGTAAAGGAAAATGATCTTTTCTGGTGGCTGTATTGAGTCTTCTATAGTCAATACACATGCGCCACCCTGTAACTGTTCTTGTAGGAACCTTTTCATTCTTTTCATTATGAACCACTGTCATGCCTCCCTTTTTGGGTACAACTTGGACAGGGCTCACCCAGGAGTCTATCAGAAATGGGATAAATAATTTCAGCCTCTAGAAATTTAGTGACCTCTTTCTACACCACCTCCTTCATGGCTGGATTTAGTCACCTTTGTGGTTGAACCACTGGTTTGGCATTATCCTCCAATAGGATCTTGTGCATGCATCTGGCTGGGCTAATGCCCTTGAGATCACTAATGGACCACCCAAGAGCTGTCTTGTGTGTCCTTAGCACCTGAATTAGCGCTTTCTTTTCCTGTGGCTCTAAGGCAGAGCTTATGATGACAGGAAAAGTTTCACCTTCTCCCAGAAATGCATATTTTAAGAAAGGTGGTAGTGGTTTGAGCTCGGATTTAGGAGCTTTCTTCTCTTCCTGAGGAGTTTTCAGAGGTTCTTTTATTTCCTCTGGTACCTCTATGTCAGGCTGAACATCTTTAAAGATGTCCTCTAGCTCTGATTCGAGACTCTTAGCCAAACTGATCTCCTGTATCAGGGAGTCAATAATATCAACACGCATGCAGTCTTTTGATGTGTCTGGGTGCTTCATTGCTTCAATATCATTCAGCCTAAACTCATCCTCATTGACTCTCAGAGTTGCTTCCCCTTTTTGGACGTCAATGAGGGTTCGTCCAGTTGCTAGGAAAGGTCTTCCTAGAATGAGAGTTGTACTCTTGTGCTCCTCAATTTCCAGCACTACAAAGTCAGTGGGAAAGGTGAATGGCCCAACTGTGACAATCATGTCATCAATCATGCCTGATGGATATTTAATGGAGCCATCAGCAAGTTGAAGACATATCCTGGTTGGTTTGACCTCTTCAGTCAAGCTAAGCTTTCTGATAATGGATGCATGGATTAGGTTGATACTTGCCCCAAGATCACATAGAGCTGTCTTGGTACAAGTACCCTCTAATGTGCATGGTATCATAAAGCTTCCAGGATCCTTAAGCTTCTTTGGTAAGCTTTTTAAAATGATTGCACTGCATTCTTCAGTGAGGAGAACTTTTTCAGTTTCTCTCCAATCCTTCTTATGACTTAAGATCTCTTTCATGAACTTAACATAAGAGGGTATTTGCTCAAGTGCCTCTGCAAACGGAATCTTGATTTCAAGAGTCCTGAGATAGTCTGCAAAGCGGGCAAATTGTTTATCCTGTTTTGCTTGGCGGAGTTTCTAAGGATAAGGTATTTTGGCTTTGTATTCTTCAACCTTGGTTGCTGTAGGTTTATCTCCTACAGAGGTGGGTTGAGAAACCTTCTTGAGGGAGTTATTATCAGCACTTGCAAGTGTCTGACCCCTCATAGGTGTTTGAACGCCAGGATTGGGGGCTGGATTGGCGTTTAATGCCAGATTCCCTCCCTTTTCTGGTGTTTGAACGCCAGAACTAATCATTGGTTGGGCATTTAACACCAATTTTTTTCCCATTTCTCGTGTTTGAATGCCAGAACTGGGCGTCCACTGGGCGTTTAACGCTAGTTTTTCACCCCTTTCTGGTGTTTGAATGCCAGAATCATTCCTTTCTGGGCTCTTACTGTCTTCAGAAGAATTTTGGGTAGCAGTCTACTCATCCTCTATTATTTGTTCTTTTCTTGGCTTTCTGCTGCTTTGAGTTGAGGTCTTCAATGTTTTTCCACTCCTTAATTAAACTGCTTGGCATTCTTCTGTTATCTGTTTTGATAACTGTTGTCTTGTCTGGTCAAGTTGTGCTTCCATGTTCCTGTTAGCATCCTTAGTGTCTTGTAACATCTCTTTAAATTCTGCCAACTGTTCTGTCAGATAACATAAAAGCTGATTGATTTTAGCAACTTGTTCTAGAGGACTAAGTTCAGTGGATACTGCCTTAGCCTCTTCTTTTATGGAGGACTCACTACTTAAGTACAGATGCTGATTTCCAGCAACTGTATCAATGAGCTCTTAAGCCTCTTCAATTGTTTTTCTCATGTGTATAGATCCACCGGCTGAGTGGTCTAGAGATATCTGAGCTTTTGCTATAAGCCCGTAGTAGAAGATGTCTAACTACACCCATTCTGAAAATATTTCAGAGGGGCATTTCCTTAGCATCTTTCTGTACCTCTCCCAGGCATTGTAAAAGGATTCATTATCCTCTTGTTTAAAGCCTTGGATGTCCAGCCTTAGTTGTGTCATCCTCTTAGGAGGGAAATATTGATTCAGGAATTTGTCTGACAACTGTTTCCATGTTTTTATGCTAGCTTTAGGTTGATTATTTAACCACCTCTTAGCTTGGTCTTTTACAGAAAATGGAAATCGTAATAATCTGTAGACATTCTGATCTACTTCCTTATCATGTACTGTATCAGCAATTTGTAAGAACTGTGCCAGAAACTCAGTAGGTTCTTCCTGTGGAAGACCGAAATACTGGCAATTTTGCTGCACCATGATAATAAGCTGAGGATTAAACTCAAAATTACTGATTTCGATGGAGGGTATACAGATACTACTCCCATATGAAGCAGTAGTGGGGTTAGCATATGACCCCAGAGTACTTCTGGACTGTTCATTTTCACTTAGGTCCATGATGGAGTAAGGGAGATGATGTAGATAAAAATTTTATTTTATATATATGAGGATTTTCAAAAAAGTGAGGAGAGAGAAAGTGGTTAGGATGTTTTTGAAAAAGATATGATTTTAAAAATCTTAAAAGGATATGATTTGAAAAATTTTGACCAAGTCAACCCAAGGGATTCGAAAATTATGAGAAATTAAAGGAAAAGATATTTTTTATTTTTGAATTTTATTATGAAAGAGAATAACACATAAAAGACACAAGACTTAAAATATTTAGATCCAGTGCTCCTTGTTTTCAAAAATTTTGGAGGGAAAACACCAAGGCACACCACACTTAAAAATTTTAAGATCAAGACACAAAGAAGACTCAAGAACACTTTGAAGACTCACAAGAACAACAAGAACAAAAAGAAAGAACACCAAACTTAAAAAATTTTTAGAAAACCAAAATAAAATTTTCGAAAACTAAAGAAAAATTTAACAAGAGAACACCAGATTTAAAATTTGGCACAAGATTTAATCAAAGAAAAATTATTTTTAAAAAGATTTTAAAAAGGAAGACTCAATGCGGCAACTATTCCCAAGAAAATAGACACATTCAACAAATGCAAGGATTGAACAGATAAAAACTATTTTTTTTAGATGACAAAAACACAAAGGACACCAAACTTAAAACATGCAACTAGACTCAATGAGAAACTAAGAATTAATAAAAAATATTATTTTTGAAGAAAATTTTTATTTAAAAGGAATAATAAAAGATGCAATCCTAGTGACTCTAAACCAAAAAGATAAATTTTTTTCCTAATCTAAGTAACAAAATAAACCGTCAGTTTGTCAAACTCGAACAATCCCCGGCAACGGCGCCAAAAACTTGGTGCACGAAAATTACAATCAAAATTTTGCAATTCCGCACAACTAACCAGCAAGTGCACTGGGTCGTCCAAGTAATAACGTGAGTAAGGGTCGATTCCATGGAGATTGTTGGCTTGAAGCAGCTATGGTTACCTTGTAACTCTTAGTCAGGATATAATTAATGGTTCTTAGTTTTGATTGCGGAAGATAAAAGAACATGAGATAAATACTTGTTATACAATAATGGAGAATGGGTTGCAATTTTGGAGATTCTCTGTTTTCTGAATCTCTGCTTTCCTACTGTCTTCTTCTTCACGCACGCAAGGCTCCTTCCATGGCAAGTTGTATGTTGGTGGATCACCGTTGTCAATGGCTACCATCCATCCTTTCAGTGAAAAAGGTCCATATACATGGTTAATCATCTGTCGGTTCTCACTTGTGCTGGAATAGGATCTAGTGATCCTTTTGCGTCTGTCACTACGCCCAACATTCATGAGTTTAAAGCTCGTCACAGGTATCCCTTCCCAGATCCTACTCAGAATATCATAGACAAGGTTTAGACTTTCCAGATCTTAGGAATGCTACCAATTGATTGTAGCTTATACCACGAAGACTCTGGTCTCACGGATTGAACACTCTGTTATCAAGAGAGGCAGTCAAACTCGTGAGCCAGGAACCCAAGAGATATACATTCAATCTAAGGTAGAACAGAAGTGGTTGTCAAGCATGCATTTATAGATTGAGAATGGTAAAGAGTGTCACGGATCATCACATTCATCATATTGAAGTGCAGATGAATATCTTAGAATAGAAACAAGCGTGATTGAATAGAAAACAGAAATAATTGCATTAATTCATCGAGACACAGCAGAGCTCCTCACCCCCAACCATGGGGTTTAGAGACTCATGCCGTCAAAGATACAAATTCAGATGTAAAATATCATGAGGTGCAAAATAAATCTCTAAAAGTAATTTTTATACTCAACTAGTAACCTAGGTTTACAGAAAATGAGTAAACTAAGATAGATAGTGCAGAAATCCACTTCTGTGGCCCACTTGCTGTGTGCTGGGGCTGAACATTGAAGCTTTCACATGCATAGGCTATTTTTGGAGTTAAACGCCAGTTTGTAACCTGTTTTTGGCATTTAACTCTGGTTTGTAACTTGTTTCAGGCGTTTAACGCCAGAATAGGGCGGAAAGCTGGCGTTGAACGCCAGTTTGCGTCATCTAAACCTGGGCAAAGTATGAACTATTATATATTGCTGGAAAGCCCTGGATGTCTGCTTTCCAACAAAATTGAGAGCGCATCATTTGGACTCATGTAACTCCAAAAATTCCATTTCGAGTGCAGGGAGGTCAAAATCCAACAACATCTGCAGTCCTTTTTTAGCCTCTAAATCAGATTTTTGCTCAGGTCCGTCAATTTTAGCCAGAAAATATCTGAAATCACAGAAAAATACACAAACTCATAGTAAAGTCCAGAAATGTGATTTTTGCATAAAAACTAATAAAAATGTACTAAAAAGTAGCTAGATCCTACTAAAAACTAAGTAAAAACACCCCCAAAAAGCGTATAAAATATCCGCTCATCAAGTCTCTACATGTTCCCTAGCTTTATTCTGTGTTTCTAGGCCAAAAATTAGGTTAAAACGCAGCTTGAAATTGCTCCCAGCGTGTTTTGTTAATTCTGCAGATCGCGCATGTCACGCGTACGCGTCATCCACGCGTGCGCGTCATTCAGTGTTTTTCTTGCCACGCATACGCGTCATCCACACGTTCACATCATTCGTGCAGATTCCAATCCACACGTTCACGTTAGGCACACGAACGCTTCACTGTAATTTTCTCCATTTCGTGCGGTTGCGTGAGCCATGCATCCGCGTCGGTGTTCGCCTGTCATCTCTTTAGTTTCTTGTGTTCCTTCTATTTTTGTAAGCTTCCTCTCCATTCTCTAAGCCATTCCTGCCCTATGAAGCCTGAAACACTTAATACATGGATCACAGCATCGAATGGTATAAAGGAGAATTAAAATACACAATAAAAAGATCTCTAAGAAGCAGGTTTTCAACCATAGAACAAATTTGGGAAGGAATTGTAATATCATGCTAATCATATGAATAAGTGGGTAAAGACTTGATAAAACCACTCAATTAAACACAATATAAATCATAAAATAATGGTTTATCAGTTGTTGCCCAGTTTCGTCTTCTCTGACTAGTGCTGATGCTATTGTCCGACTTCCTACTGCGAGGTACAATACAAGTGGTTTTCCTTTTCGTGGTCGAGTTAGAATAGGTGGTTGTCCCAGGAAGCTTTTGAAATTCTGGAATGCTTGCTCGCACTCTGTTGTCCATTCAAACCTCTTTCCCTTCCTTAGAGTGGCGTAGAAGGGAAGAGATCTTATTGCCGATCCGGCTAGAAATAATCTGGACAAGGCTGCTAGTCTCCCGTTGAGCTGTTGTACCTCCTTGACACAGGTCAGACTCTTCATGTCAAGTATGGCCCGGCATTTGTTCGGATTCACCTCAACTCCTCGTTGTGTTAACATGAAACCCAGGAATTTGCCCGCTTCTACTGCGAAGGTGCACTTTGCGGGATTAAGTCGCATGCCATGCTCTCTTATGGTGTCGAACACTTTGGTGAGGTTAGGCAGTAATGACTTCTCACTTTGTGTTTTCACCAACATGTCATCCACATATACCTCCATGAGTTTTCCGATATGGTCCGCTAAGACTTTGTTCATTAATCTTTGGTAGGTAGCTCCTGCATTTTTTAGTCCGAATGGCATGACGACATAACAATAGTTTGCTTTTGGAGTTAGAAATGAGGTTTTTTCCTGATCAGGTGGATACATTGGGATTTGATTATATCCTGAATAAGCATCCATGAACGAGAGGTTCTTGTATCCAGAGGAGGCATCCATGATGAATGGATTTTTGACGGTTTAGAATTTCACTAATGAAATCTCGTTGTAAAGTATAGTTTCTAAACCAAACAATAATCCTTTCATACAAAAAAGTTGTTTGTCACTAGTACAAACCCCTAAAATTTATAAACCGAAGTATTGAACCTCGGGTCGTTTCCCTAGGAATCACAATAAAGTGTCTTGTTATTGGTTTGAGTTGTTTTGGGGTTTTGATAAGAGGCATGAAAGTAAATGGCAATGAAAGTAAACTAACAACTATAAAAGACTCTTGACAAGGTATGAAAACTAGAAGTCCTATCCTAGTTATCCTTCTCAATTGTGATGAGAATTGTTCATTGCTACCACTTAGTTAACCTCTAACCATGAAGGAAAGTCAAGTGAATGAATCAATTTGATTCCTCAAGTCCTAATCAACTCCTTAAGGAAAGACTAGCTTTAGAGGCATTCAAATCAAGTAGCAACTTCTAATTATCAATCAACAAAGGAATTAGATAACTCAAGAGTCACTAATTACTCTACCTAGGCCAAGAGGAACAAAACCTACACTAAGACCCAACCAAGCATTTCATCGAACACTTGGAAGGCATAAAAGAAAAGCATAGTGAATTGATAACAAGAATAGAATCTAACAACAATTATTGCAAAGAATTAATCAACAATCAATCAAGGAAATCACAATTATCATGAATTACCTCAAATTGCATTATTGAAAGAAAACAAAGGGACAACAATCTATCCAAAACAAAATGAAGAATTACAATTATTAAAGCACATTGCTAGAAAGAGGGAGAAGAGAAGATTAAGAATTGGTGTATGAAAAGTGAATCAAAGCATGAATTAAACCTAGATCTAAGAAGAGAGATTAACCTAAACCTAAACCTAATTCTAGAGAGAAGTGAGAGCTTCTCTCTCTAAAGCTAATCCTAATTGTGCTATATGCTAGTGATCATGATGCCTTCCCCTCAATCCTTGATCCTTTTTATTCCTTTCTCTTAGTAATTGGCGCCAAAAATGGGTTCAGAACCCTCTCAAATCGCCAGGCACGTGTTGCATTAATGAAGTCATGTGCCGCCATTGGTGCGTGCGCGCACGGTACGCGTGCGCGTCCCTGGCCTGCTTCGCAATGTGCGCGCGGGCGCCTTGTGCGCGTGCGCGTGCATGGCCTAGATCAATTCTTTGGATTATTGTGCTTCTCTCCGCTTGCATGCTTTCTTTCTTGCTTCTTTGATCCATGCCTAGCCTATTTCAGTCCTGGAATTACTAGCAAACACATCAAGGTATCTTATGGAATCAAGGAGAAATTAGAATTCATCAAAATACGGCTTAAAAAGCATGTTTTTACACTTAAGCACAAATATGGGAGAGATAACAAAACCATGCTAATTCATAGGCTAAATGTGGCAAAAGGTTATCAAAATACTCTAAATTCAATACAAAATAAACCATCAAATTGGGGTTTGTCAAACCACTAGAGTGTCTATGCATGGGAGTGGGTAGGGATCTTTCAGGCAGGCTTTATTGAGATCAGTGTGGTCGGTGCACATCCGCCACTTCCCATTTGACTTTTTCACTAAAACAACATTGGCTAGCCATAATGGGTACTTGACCTCTCTTATGAATTCTGCCTCCAGTAGAGCCTGCACCTATTCTTCCACCACTTGGAATCTTTCCGGTCCGAGTTTCCTATGCTTTTGCTGTACTAGCCGAGATCCTGGGTATACTACTAGTTTGTGGCACATTAATTTGGGGTCTGTGCCCGGCATGTCTGCGGCCTTCCATGTGAAGAGGTCGGAATTATCCCTTAGGAACTATATCAGAGGGCCTTTTGTGTCTTATTTCAAAGTTGCCTCAATGTTTGTTGTTTTGTCCGGTGTGTCTCCAATCTGGACTTCTTCGATTTCGCCCTCAGGTTGGGGGTGAAGCTCTTTTTGACCTCAAACTCCCCCAAGCTCGATGGTGTGGATTTCTTCCCCTTTGCCTCTGAGGTTCAGACTTTCATTGTAACAGCGTTGTGCTATTTTCTGATCTCTTTTTATCGTAGCAATCCTTTCTGGAGTTAGGAACTTCATGCATAGATGTGGAGTTAAAACTACTGCTGCGAGCTGATTCAATGTTGCCCGACCTATCAGGGCATTGTAGGTTGAACTTACGTCGACTACAATGTAGTGTATGTTGAGTGTCCTTGATCGGGTTCCTTTTTCGAAGGTCGTGTGTAATGAGATGTATCTAAGCGGTTGGATTGGAGTGTCTCCAAGTCCAAACAAGCTGTTTGGATATGCTTTGAGTTCTTTCTCCTGTAGGCCGAGTTTATCGACGGCGGGTTTAAACAAGATATCCGACGAGCTTCCTTGGTCCACTAGTGTGCAGTGGAGGTTAGCGTTGACCAATATGATAGTGATGACCATAGGATCGTTATGTCCTGGGATGATGCCTGCCGCGTCTTCTAGGGTGAAAGTAATAGTAGGAAGGTCGGGTGATCTTTCTCCTCCCTCGACATGATATACTTCTTTAAGGTGCCTTTTGCAAGATGATTTTGAGATCCCCCTCCTGCGAATCCTCCGTTTATCATATGAACGTGTCTTTCCGGGGGGCGAGGTGGTTGTTCTCCTCGTCCAACCTCTTCGTCCCTTCTTCTTTTTCGGGGCCCATCCGATTTGTTGGCTAAATACCGATCTAGTCATCCTTCTCCTACCAATTTCTTAATAACATTTTTTAAGTCGAAGAACTCATTGGTAGGATGTCCATAGATTCGGTGATATTCACAGTATTCTGTCCAATTTCCTCTTCCTTTCTTGCTTTTGAGTGGGTGAGGTAGTGGGATCTTCTCAGTATGGCATACTTCTCGGTAAACATCCATAAGAGACACTCGAAGGGGGGTGTAGTTGTTGTATTTTTTAGGCTTCTCGCCGTATTGGTCTTCTTTTTTCTTGGACTCTTTATCCTTATCCCGGAAGGAGTAAGAGAATCTGGATTTTGAGGTCTCTCTTAGTCGAGAGTTTTTCTTCATGTTGATGTACTTCTCAGCTTGTTCCTGCACTTCATTCAAAGATGTTGGATGTTTCTTTGAAATGGAGTGACGAAAAGGTCCTTCTCGCAGGCCATTGATGAGACCCATGATGGCTGCTTCTGTTGGTAGGCTTTGTATGTCCAGGCATGCTTTGTTGAACCTCTCCATGTAGCTACGAAGACTCTCTCGATCTCCTTGCTTAATTCCTAATAGGCTTGGGGCGTGTTTGGCTTTGTCCTTTTGAATGGAAAATCGGGCAAGAAATTTCTTGGTCAGGTCGTCGAAACTTGTAATGGATCTAGGGGGCAAAGTGTCGATCCATTTAATTGCTGTTTTTATTAAGGTTGTTGGGAAGGCTTTGCATCGAATAGCGTCTGAGGCATCGGTGAGATACATTCTACTTCTGAAATTGCTGAGATGATGGCTTGGATCCGATATACCGTCGTATGGGTCATGTCGGGAGCTTTGAAGTCCTTTGGGATTTTGGCTTTCATAATCTCATTAGTGAATGGATCTTGATCTTTGTGGGAGCTGTCTTTGGGATCAGGCTGGATGGTTTTTGTTTTAAGGTCAACTTCGAGCTTTAGGAGCTTGTTCTCTAACTCTCGGCGTCCCCTAGTTTCCCTCCGAAGGTCCCTCTCGGCTTCCCGTTGATGCTCGACCTCTTTTTCGAGCTGTTTGAGGCGATCCTATTGAGCTTGAAGTGCCTCCATGATTTCTGTACTTGTTGAATTCTTATCTTTGTTTGGTTGAGAAGTATTGTTCCAAGGGTTACCTGAAACTGGAGGTCGATCTCGGACGAGATCTTCTGTACTGGTCGGTGTTAACGTGTCCGGCTGGTGGAAGACGACCGGAGCTGTCGTGTCCGAATTGTTGGACTAACTGCACTGCTGATCCCTTGTCACCGAAGGGTGGGGGGTACCTGCAAGGGACTCCGATGCTTAAGTTAGCAAGGGTATTAAATAGGTATTGAGTAGAATCAGAGTATGAGTTATACCTGGGTGCTCCAGTGTATTTATAATGGTGTAGAGTGACCTTTTTAGATAAGATAAGTTAGTTATCTTATCTTATCTTATCTTCTAGGTGAGGTCAGCTTATCTTTCATGGGAACCACCCTTCCCTCTGTAGGCTTGGGCTGCCTTAGAATTTGGGGCGTGTTCCTCTATTTGGGCCCTTCTTTGGGCTTTTCTGGTGACTTGGCCGAGCTCTTTGGAAAGAGGTCAGGTTGTCCCGTCCTGAAGAGGTCAGTCACTTTGTCTGTCGAACATCCCGGGTCGGACAGCTCGACACAGGGTATGAACAGTGCCCCTGCTTGAGCTCGGTCTTCTTTTTTGAAGTCGAACTTAAGCATCTTGTCGATTCCTTTGTAGTAGTTTTTGAATGTAGAATGTTTCCTCTAAAAGCGCGCGATTTTATATCGGCGCTTTTTGGGAACATGCGAGGGTTTAACGCTTTCATTAATTTTGGCATTAATTGCCCCGTTTTCCTTTGGCTTTTTACTTTTGATTTTCAAATCCCAGAAACGGTTTCTCTCCTTCCCCCTTTTCGTAACTTCTTTTCTCCGCTCCCTTTGCTCTCTGTTTTTCGATTTTGCATTTTTACTTTCTCGCGTTGTGGCATCGTTTGGCTTTTTTTCTGGAGCTTCTGTTTTCGCCTGGAGTTTTGCAGTTTCGCGTTTCTCCCTGCAACATTGCTCTTGTTCGAGTTCGTTCTTTTGCTTGTGAGAGGGCGTTTCTAGATTTCGTCTTCCATCTTCAATTTCTTTGAAGCTTGCCGCTCTTTTAGGTTGGTATTAGCTTTCCTGCTTCTTTCGTAGCTTCATCTTCAGTTTTCAGGTGAAGCTTTGATTTTGCATGTTTGAGAGTTTGAATCTTTTCGTGGTCTTGTATTTGCTTGTTACTGTAACATATTTTTCCTGTATTCTCTTGGCATTTCCGTTGAGGCTTTCTAGGATTTCATTGTTGCTTCTGGTTGTTTCCTGTCTGATACCAATAGAAAATCTGCATCTGGTCTTCGCTTTGATTGTTTTTTGTCTGATTCTGAAAAATGTTTGCACCTTTGATGATTTCTACTTGGCGTGCTTTGATTTTTGGGAATGCTTTTTACTTGGTAGACTGTAATGATGCTTGGTTTGCTGTTTTGAATTCTTTTTGAGAAATGCTGGGGTGTGAGATGTAGATCTTGCCTGGAAACCTTGCTTTGTTACTGTCTCCAAGGGATGCCCCAGGACTTTTGGTTTAAGTCTTGGGGTTTTCCTTTTTTGTTTCTTTGCCTGTATCGTATTGACTGAGTTGTTTTCTCCCTTTTTCCGGGATGTTTTTAGTAACCCCATCTACTTTTTTACTTGTAGGATTAGTTGGCCTCATGTCTTCTCGCAATAAAATTGTAGAGATGTCTTCCAGAGTTCCCGAGGGGATGTCCGATTAGCTGGACTCCGTTGTTTTGTTGTGTGTTTCTGTTGTAGATGCTGAATTTTGCACAGAGCTGAGGAAGCGCCATAAGATTTGTGGTGACAATGCCCATGAGGAGGATTACGAGCTTGTTGCTCCTGACTCTGATGAGAGAGTTTGTTTTCCGACTTCCATTGAGAGGGAGCGTCCCTTCTTCTATGCCTATGAATACTTCTTCAGCCAGTTGAACATTAATTTTCCTTTCACTGCTTTCGAGACTGACCTGTTGTGGTCGTGTAATATTTTCCCATCCCAGCTTCACCCAAATTCATGGGATTTTATTAAAATTTTTCAGCTTCTCTGCCGAGAATTAAATGTAACACCCTCTCAGACTCTTTTTCTTTATTTGTTTGTTTCCGCCAAGCCTGGCGGTTCTTCAAAAAAGAAAGCTTCCTGGGTTTCTTTCAGGTCCGCCAAGGGCCATAAAGTTTTTTATATGTATGATGAGTCCTTTAAGGACTTCAAGAATTACTTCTTTAGGGTTCATGCTATCGAGGGGGCCCACCCCATTTTTCTTGATGAAAATGATGAGCCTTCTTTCCCTCTAGAGTGGCAGAGGGATGTGAGAGTGTCCCGCTATACCTGGGAGATGCTTGATGATGCTGAGCGTGCCTTTGTTGTTGTTCTTGAGGATCTATGGGGCCATCTTGATACAAAAAGGTTTTTGAATGACCCGTCCTTAGTTTGGACCGTTTTGGGTACTTGTCTGACTTGTTTCTACACTTGTTTCTTAATTTTTTCTTCCTCTTATTGTGATTGTAACTCTTTGTTGTGGCTGATTCTGCATTTGCAGAGATGTCAAAGAACAATGACTCCATGAGGGCTTTTAAAAAGGCAAAGAAGGCAACTGCTGCTCTGAACATCTCGGCCAAGGTGGCCGGAGAGGGATCTTCTCAGGTCCTGGAGAAGCCTCCTGTGCCGAGTTCTCCCGGGCTGAGGAAAGCAATTCCTACTCCTCGGTTTCATCAGGTCGATCCTCCACAGACTTCTGCCGCTGCTTCTGGTGCTCCTCTCTAAAAAAGCAAAAAACATCCGAGCCCTTTAACCTGGATGCCTCGGATTTTGATGCTATCGAGTTTGTTTGACCAGCAAATTGCCCCATACGGTGGGCTCTCCATGGACGATTTGTCTCTTCTTCAACATCTGGATTTATTACCAAAAGTAGTGTGAAGATGGAACATATGGGTGCGGCTATTTTTCGAACTGTTCAGGGGATCCCGATTCATGCCACAAAATCCTTCATGGAGGAGGCCAAATCAGAATTTGATCGGAGCAAGGGTCTGAAGGATGAGTTGGAGGTGAAGTTGGCGAAGGTAGAGAAGGAACTAGAGGGTGAGAAGGCCAGCTCTATTGCTTTGGCTGCTTCTTTGAAGTTGGCTGAGACATGGCACTGAAGCACAAGGATAGCTATGTTTCAGCTTATAGGGAGTTAATGCATCTCCAGGATGATTTGGAAACTGTTCGAATTAATTATGCCGAGCTTCAGGGTCACCTTGTGGGCAGCGTAACTGCCGCCTCTGAGAACCTGATGGAGCAATTCCGGATTGTTGCTCCTGATGCCGACTTGACTCTCGTTAGTCTTGACAATGCTGTGAGGGATGGTAAGATTGTCCCTGATGACCAGGACGATGATGATGCTAACCCTCCCCCAGTGCCTTCTATCAAAGTGTCGACCTCCTCGGTTCCTCCCGTTACGTCTGACCCAGATTGCCAGATTCTGAACCGGGATGATGAAACTGTAGATGCTATGCCTATTCAGACTTGCCTTCCTTCTCCCCGTACTGATGTTGCCGGGAAGGCTCCAGATCTTGGTTGACCTCCTTTTATTTGAGTATTTTGTGTAAATAGCTCGGTTTGTGGGCTTTTGAACTGTTTATTGTTTTGTTTAACTGCTGATACTTTTTTAGTTGTCTGCCTGGCAACTTTTTACTTTGAAAAACAAAAGTAGCGCTTCGAGGTACATTTCGGTGGCCTTTTGAAGCTTTATCATACTATGCTTTTATTGTGCTTTTAGCATGGTATCTCTTCTGGTTTTGGAATCTTGCTTCTTGACTTCTTTGGGTTGCTTTCTTACTTGTTGTTCGTAGCTTGGATTCCATTGAGGCCGTGACTGTGTGGGTCCGATTTGTTTCTCGGTTTTTCTCGCTCTGGCTTGTATTCTTAGCGCCTTATAACTGATTTCTTCATATTGGTCCCCTTCTAAGTTGTTATTGTAATCCTCTTTCTTGGACCTTTTGTTAGGTCTCTTTCAGGGATTACTTTTACAACTTGTGACTTCGTTAGGTCAATCTCTTCTAAGTTGTTTTTGTAATTATCTTTCTTGGACCTTTATTAGGTCTCTTTTTGGGATTATTTTTAGAACTTGTCATGTAGGAGACCGACTTCGTTAGGTCGATCTCTTCTAAGTTGTTTTTGTAATCCTCTTTCTTGGACCTTTGTTAGATCTCTTTCAGGGATTACTTTTGCAACTTGTCTTGTAGGAGACCGACTTTGTTAGGTCAATCTCTTCTAAGTTATTTTTGTAATCCTCTTTCTTGGACCTTTGTTAGGTCTCTTTCAGGGATTACTTTTACAACTTGTCTTGTAGGAGACCGACTTCATTAGGTCGATCTCTTCTAAGTTGTTTTTGTAATCCTTTTTCTTGGACCTTTGTTAGGTCTCTTTCAGGGATTACTTTTACAACTTATCTTGTAGGAGACCAACTTTGTTAGGTCGATCTCTTCTAAGTTGTTTTTGTAATCCTCTTTCTTGGACCTTTATTAGGTCCCTTTCAGGGATTACTTTTACAACTTGTCTTTGTAGGAGACCGACTTCGTTAGGTCGATCTCTTCTAAGTTATAGCGATTCCTCTTTAATAGGGTTGGCCAGACCTCTTTCCAAGGATTCGCTGATAACTTGGGTTGACTTGGTCTGACTTTTTAGTATCGGCCAGTCTTTTTTAAGTTATTATATAGCAATCCATAAAACCTCGTCAGGTTCTTTTTGGATCACTTTCGATAACTTCTTGCATTACTCTGTGTTCATCTTTGCCGATTTGTAGATGGTGGTTTTTTGTCCCGGTTTGATCGATCTTTTAGGTGAATCGCGTTTTCACCTTTGTCGGTCGATCATTCCTATCGAGATCATACAGTGAATCTGTTCTTCACTTTTTGTCGATCTGTTGCTTTATAATCGGACGATGAAGGCTTCAGATTAATGCGTCTTAGGAATTTGTAGAATATCTGAAATGTATTTTATTTAAAGAAAGTGCAAAATATATATATATATATATAGGCGGGAGTTTTTCGTACCCTTAAGTCTCAATCTTGATGCCTCATTAAAAAACCTTTTCAAGAAAAAGAGTGCATCTTGAGATCTTTTACCTTTCCTAGCTATAGTACCTTCTTAGATTAAAGGCGTGGCATGATCTGGGGAGTTCCCATCCCTCGAGTTCGGCAGTCTGTAGTAGCCCTTCCCAAGTACTTCTGTGACTCGGTAGGGTCCTTTCCAGTTAGCTGCCAGCTTTCCTTCTCCGGGTCGAGTTGTTCCAATATCATTTCGGATTAAGATGAGATCATTCTCCGTGAAATCTCTTGGCCCTACCTTTTGATTATACCTGGAAGCCATTCGCCGTTTTAGTGCTTCTTCTCTGATCCGAGCTCTTTCTTGGATTTTTGGAAGTAGGTCGAGCTCTTTTCTTTGGAGTTGAGAATTGGTTTGTTCATTGTAGTGGACTACTCGGGGAGATCCTTCTTCGACCTCTATTGGAATCATTGCCTCCACTCTGTATGTTAATCGAAATGGTGATTCATTTGTGGTAGAATGGGGGTTTGTTCGATACGCCCATAGGACTTGTGGAAGTTCCTCGGCCCAAGCCCACTTTGCTTCTTGCAGTCTCCGTTTCAGTCCGGTCAATATGACTTTATTGGCCGCTTCGGCTTGTCCATTGGCTTGGGGATGTTCGACAGAGGTTAACTCGTGTTTTATATTCAAGTCGGCCACTAGTTTTCTGAAGCATGCATCTGTGAATTGGGTGCCGTTGTCTGTGGTGATGGAGTATGGTACCACGAACCTAGTAATAATGTTCCTATATAGGAATTTCTGGCTTCTTTGGCCAGTGGCGTTGGCTAGGGGTTCTGCCTCGATCCATTTTGTGAAATAGTCTACTCCTACTATGAGGAATTTTACTTGTCCCGATCCATGTGGGAAGGGTCCGAGAAGGTCGAGTCCCCATTTTGCAAATGGCCAGGGTAAGGTCACACTGATGAGCTTTTCTGGTGGGGCGATGTGAAAGTTGGCATGCTTCTAACATGGTGGGCATGTCCTTACAAATTCTGTAGCTTCTTTTTGTAGAGTTGGCCAATAGAATCCCGCCCGAAGTACCTTTTTGGTGAGAGCTTGTGCTCCGAGATGATTACCACAAATGCCGCTATGCATTTCCTCCAGGTCTTCCTTTATGTTGGAGGTCGGTACGCATTTTAACAATGGTATTGATATCCCTCTTTTGTACAGGGTGTTGTTTATGATAGTGTAGTACCGTGCCTCCCTTTTCAACCTCTTTGCCTCCTTTTCATCTGTAGGGAGCGCTTCTGTTTTGAGGTAGTTAATTTTGGGGGTCATCCATCCTTGATCCCGGCCTGTTATGGCTAGGATTTTTTCTTCTTCCGATATTGATGGGTTCTACAGTATTTCCTGGATGAGGCTTCTATTGTTGCCCCCTGGTTTGGTGCTTGCTAGTTTTGAGAGTGCGTCAGCTCGGGTATTTTGCTCGTGGGGTATGTGGCAGATCCTATATTCCCCGAGTTGTCCGAGCTATTTTTTGGTTTTATCCAAGTATTTTTTCATGGTAGGATCTTTGGCTTGGTAGCTTCCTATTCCGAGGGTTACCTAAAACTGTAGGTCGATCTCGGATGAGATCTTCTGTGTTGGTCAGAGCCGATGTGTCCGGCAGGTGTGCGGCGGCCGGAGCTGGTGTCTCCAACTTGTTGGACTTGGTGGTGATGCGGATCCTTCATCCCCAGAGGGTGGGGGGTACCTGCAAGGGACTCCGATGCTTAAGTTAGCAAGGGTATTGAGCAGGTATTGAGTAGAATCAGAGTATGAGTTATACCTGGGTGCTCCAGTGTATTTATAATGGT
Source organism: Arachis duranensis (assembly GCF_000817695.3). Taxonomy (NCBI): domain Eukaryota; kingdom Viridiplantae; phylum Streptophyta; class Magnoliopsida; order Fabales; family Fabaceae; genus Arachis; species Arachis duranensis. Next base: position 52,963,901 of record NC_029777.3, on the reverse strand, counting down.
GAGATGTGGCCTCCTGTGGATAAGATAAGTTAGTTATCTTATCTTTATCTTTATCTTATCTTTAAGTGAGATCATCTTATCTTCAAGGGAACCGCCTTTATCTTTCTGGGCTTTGGCTGCCTTTAGATTGGGCTGTGTTCCTTTGTTTTGGGCCTGCTTTGGGCTCCTTTGGCGATTTGGCCGAGCTCTTTGAGAAGAGGTCGGGCATTTGGCCGAGCTCTTTGAAAAGAGGTCAGATAGTCTGACCTGAAGAGGTCGGTCGGCTTATCACTAAACATCCTGGGTCGGACAGCTTGACCCAAGGGATGAACAGTGCCGCTGCTTGAGTTCGAACTTTCCATGAGATCATGCTTTTCAGAGCTTCGATCTCTTTGGAAGTCGTGCTCAAGCATCTGTCTGGTTTGTTTCTTCATTGCGTTGTAATCTTTGTAGATTTTCTAGAGGTTTGGTACTTCACAATCCAACCTCTTTTGAGTTGTAGCGTGGGTTTTCTACCCTTGCCTTCTGGATCACGCCTTGCTTTAAGTTTGTGTTGACAACCCTCTGCTTCGGCGAAGTTGTCCTTGCGGCTTGATATCCGGACTTTTAGTGATTTGTCCAATAACTTTTTTAGTGTTCTTTATGTAGAACCTTTTTTAGTCTCGGATGACGTTCGTAGCCCTGTTTGAGATTGTGCCTTCTTTGAGTGGAGTTGTATCCCTTTTGGCTGGCATTTTTGAGCCTTAGGTTGTTTTCGAATCTTTATGGCTTTGTTCTTTTTTGAGATCATACTTGCACCTCTTCTTTAGCTGACGTCGACCTGTATGACTTTGCCCCTGCTTGAGTTCAGACTTTTCCGTGAGACCGTGCTTTCAGAGTTTCGATCTCTTCGAGGAATTCGTGCTCAAGCATCCTGACTTTGGTCGATCTTTTGAATAGTTTCTCCTTGTGCGAGTCTGATATTGCCCCTTTTACTTTGTTGAGGGGACTTTTTTAGCCTTCTTCCGACTTGTTTGTCTTCGCTGTTCGGGCTTTTTAGTCATAATCCAACAACTTTTTAGGTAGTGTTCCAATGGGGAACCTCTTTATAGTTTGTTTTGGATGACTTTCTAGCTCCGTCTTTGATTTGTGCTTTTTCCTTTTAAGAAGTGTCTTTTTCCAAGACTTCGTATTTTTTAGCAAAGCATTTCGGCCTTCCTCTGGCCGTTGCGAGATGTCTTTGTCCTTTTTTGTGGATCTTTGTAGAGTGTCGGTACTTTATTGTCCGACCTCTTTTGATCACTTCTGGTTTCGTCCACTTTCTGCTTGGTCGAGGTGGTCCTTGGGGCTAATTTGTCCGACGACTTTTTAGTGTTTTCGTAGAACACTTTTTAGTCATTCTGAACAGTTTTTGATAGCCTTGTCGTAGAGCCGTGGCTTTTTGGGCAGAGCTATGTCCGTTTTAGCGCACGTTTTTTGTTGGTCCGACTTCTTCTTGTCGGTCCAAGCTGTAGCTTTTGTTGGTCCAACTTCTTCTTGTCGGTCCAAGTTATTATAACCCTCTTTTTTGGACCTCATTCGGGTCTCTTTCAGGGGTTACTTTTGTAGCTTTATAGTTTGGGCCGACTTCGTCATGTCAGACCCTGTCGAGTTGCTTGGTAATCCTCTTTCTTGGACCTTGTTTAGGTCTCTTTTAGGGATTATCTTTGTAACTTTATCTTTTCGGGCCAACTTTGTCACGTCGGGCTCTGTCGAGTTACTTGATAATCCTCTTTCTTGGACCATGTTCAGGTCTCTTTCAGGGATTATCTCTGTAACTTTATTTTTTCGGGCCGACTTGGTTTCTTTTTTAGATCACTTTCGATAACTTCTTACATTATTCTGTGTTTATCTTTGCCGATTTGTAGAAAGTGGTTGTCATCTCTAGATCGTCCTTTGGGTGAATCGCGTTTTCACCTTTATCAGACGGTTGTCTTTATCGTGATCGTGCAGTGAAATTGTTTTTCACTTTCTGCCGATCTGTTGCTTTATAATCGGGCGATGAACTCTGCTTTCACTTTTTTGCCGACCTTGTCGAAATCGGGCGATGAATTTTGGTTTCATCTTTTTCGACTTTTATCATGATCGGGTGGTAAATTTGGTTTTCACCCCGCCGACCTTGTCGTGATCCGGCAGTGAAATTTGCGTTTCAGATTAATGCGTCTTGGTATAGCAGTGAATTTTGTTTTCACTTTGTCGAAATCAAATGATGAATTCGGTTTTCATCGTGGTCGGGCGGTGAAGTTGGTTTTCACCTTGCCGACTTGTCGCTTTGTAATTGGACGATGAGTTTGGTTTTCATCTTGCCGACTTTGTCATAATCGGACGTCTTGGTAGGAAACTTTTTAGGGAATCTGCAATCTTTTAAACAATAATATAAAGATAAGAGTGTGTACATGTTAGTACTTACCTTTCTAGGTCGGGCAATCTTTTTGGATCTCGGCCTGGCGCCCTTTTTAGATTGCAGGCATGCCATGACCTCGGTAGCTCTTGCCCTTCGAGTTCGGACAGTCTGTAGCAACCTTTCCCCAGTTCTTCTAAACAACTTGGTATGGTCCTTTCCAGTTGGCTGCTAGCTTTCCTTCTCCAGGTCGAGTTGTTCCGATATCATTTCGGATTAGGATAAGGTTGTTGTTGGCAAAGCTTCGCTGTACTACCTTCTGATTGTATCTTGAGGCCATTCGACGTTTTAACGCCTCTTCTTTGATCAGAGCTCTCTCTCGGACTCTTGGAAGTAGGTTAAGTTCTTTCCTTTGGATTTGGGAGTTGACCTCTTCATTGTAGAAGATCATTCTGGGGGATCCTTCTTTGATCTCTACTGGGATCATTGCCTCCATTCCGTAAATCAATCGGAAGGGTAATTCCCCCGTGGTGAAGTGTGGAGTTGTCCGATATGTCCATAGGACTTGTGGGAGCTCTTCAGCCCAAGCTCTCCATTTTAACCTAGCTAGTATGACTTTGTTGGCAGCTTCTGCTTGTCCATTGGCTTGTAGGTGTTCTACGGATGTGAATTGGTGCTTGTAATAATGTTTCTGTACAAGAATTTCTGACTTCTTTGAGCAGTGGCACTAGCTAGGGGCTCTGCCTCAATCCATTTTATGAACACCCCTACAATGAGGAACTTGACTTTTCCCAATCCTTGGGGAAATAGTCCGAGGAGGTCGAGTCCCCTCTTTGCGAACGGCCAAGGTGATGTTACACTGATGAGCTCCTCTGGTGGGGCAATGTGGAAGTTGGCATGCTTTTTTGATGTAAAGCTTTGACTTTGTATTTGGGTTTTTACTCCGTTTGTTGCCTCCAAAGGGTGCCCTTGGACCTTCGTGTGAGTGCTGGGGTTTCCCTTTTACTGTTGTATCTGACACCTGATATTTTGCTGTTATTGTTCGATTTGTTGCCCGAGTTGTTTGGTAGTAACCCCATAGTTGACCTATGTCTTTGAGATGTATACTAAGATCCCGGACGGCATGTCTAATTGGCTGGATTCCATAGTTTTTTAATGCGTGTTACTGTGGCTGACCCTGAGTACATCACTGAGATTGACTTGTTGTGGTCTTGTGATGTAGCCTGGACGAGGCTTCTGTTATTGCCCCCTAGTTTGGTGTTGGCTAGTTTTAAAAATGCATCAGCTCGGGCGTTCTGCTCCCGATGTATGTGTCAAACCTCATATCCCCGAATTGTCCGAGCTGTTGGTGCTGGCTGGTTTTGAAAGTGCATTAGCTCGGGCATTCTATGTTTCTATGTGTCGGACTTCATTTTTCCCGATTTGTCCGAGTTGTTTTTTGTTTTTGTCCAGGGTCCCCCGAATTGTCCAAGATGTTTTCTGGTTTTGTCCAGGGTCCCCTGAATTATCCGAGCTGTCCTCTGTAGGATTCTTCCAGCTAAGTTTGTTTTCTGTAGGATGTCTTTTTATGGGCTGGTTGGTCCGAACTCTGATAGTGTGAGCTTGAAAGTATGGGTGGAGTTGTTGAGAGGTGAGTAGGCGAACTTTTTCTATCTTTTGATAGTTTAGTTCGGCCCCTTGTAGAGCTTTGCTGATGAAGTAAATGGGTTGTTGCCCACTTTCGTCTTCTCTGACTAGTGCTGAGGCTGTTGCCCGACTTCCCACTGTGAGGTATAATATGAGTTCTTCACTTTCCCAAGGTCTGGTGAGAATGGGTGGTTGTCCCAAGAATTTTTGAAATCTCGGAAGGCTTGTTCGCATTCCGTTGTCCTTTCCAAACCTCTCTTCCTTCCTTAAGATACCTCTTTGAGGTGTCTTTTGCAAGATGATTTAGAGATCCTTCCTCCTGCGAATCCTCCATTTATCATATGAACATGTCTCTCAGGGGTGTGAGACGGACGTTCAGCTCGTCCGACTTCTTCGGTGTGAGGTGGACGTTTAACTCGTCCGACCTCTTCCTTCAAGTTGTCCAACTTCTTTTGTGTGAGGTGGACGTTCAACTTGTCCGGCCTCTTTGATGTGAGGTGGACCTTTGTCCGACCTCTTCGGTCTGAGGTGGGCCTTCAACGCGTCCGACCTCTTTGGTGTGAGGTGGACCTTCAACTCGTCCGACCTCTTTGTTGTGAGGTGGACTTTTAACTCGTCCGACTTCTTTGTTGTGAGGTGGACGTTTAACTCGTCCGACCTCTTCCTCCAACTTGCCCGACCTCTTTGGTGTGAGGGGGACCTTTGTCCGACCTCTTTGGTGTGAGGTGGACCTTTGTCCAACCTCTTTGGTATGAGGTGGACCTTTGCCCGACCTCTTTGGTCTGAGGTGGACCTTCAACTCGTCTGACCTCTTTGGTCTGAGGTGGACCTTCAACTCGCCCGACCTCTTTGGTGTGAGGTGGACCTTCAACACGTCCGACCTCTTTGTTGTGAGGTGGATCTTCAACTCGTCCGACCTCTTTGGTGTGAGGTGGACCTTCAACTCGTCCAACCTCTTTGGTGTGAGGTGGACCTTCAACTCGTCCAACCTCTTTGGTGTGAGGTGGACCGTCAACTCGTCCGAGAGTTTTCCTCCATGTTGATGTACTTCTCTGCCCGTTCCTGTACCTTGTTCCGAGATGTTTGGGTGCTTCTTGGATATTGAGTGGCTAAAAGGTCCTTCTCGTAGACCATTGATGAGACCCCTGATAGCTGCTTCTGTTGGTAGACTTTGTATGTCCAGACATGTTTTGTTGAATCTTTCCATGTAGTTGCGAAGGCTCTCTCGATCTCCTTGCTTGATCCTTAATAACAGGCTTGATGCGTGTTTGGCTTTGTCCTTCTGATGGAAAATAACGGATTGCATCTGAGGCCTCCGTGAGATACCTCCTGCTTCTGAAATTGCTAAGATGATGGTTGGGATCTGTAGTGCCATCGTATAAAGTCATATCCGGAAGTTTGAAGTCCTTAGGGATTTTGGTCTTCATGATCTTCCTAGTGAATGGATCTTGATCTTTGCGAGAGTTGTCCTCAGGGGTGGACCGAGTAGCTTTGGCTTTGAGATCGGCTTCGACTTTTAGAAGTTTATCTTCTAATTCCTGGCGTCGCCTTACCTCTCTTTGTAGATCCTTTCCAACTTCTCGTTGATGCTGGGTTTCTTTCTCAAGTTTCTTTAAACGATCTTGAAGCGCTTCTATCACTCCCGGATTTGATGAGTTCTTGTCCCCGTTAGATTCCGGGGTATCTTTCAGTGTTGTGTCCGCGTTTTTGTGCGGTGCTATATCTTCAAGATCTGAGTCGTGGTTGTTGTCATGGTCGTCCGCCATGGTGATGGGATGACTTCCAGGTTCCCCGGCAATGGCGCCAATGTTCCAAGGGTTACCTAAAACTGTAGGTTGATCTCGGATGAGATCTTCTGTGTTGGTCAGAGCTGATGTGTCCGGCAGGTGTGCGGCGGCCGGAGCTGGTGTGTCCGACTTGTTGGACTTGGTGGTGATGCGGATCCTTCGTCCCCAGAGGGTGGGGGGTACCTGCAAGGGACTCCGATGCTTAAGTTAGCAAGGGTATTGAGCAGGTATTGAGTAGAATCAGAGTATGAGTTATACCTGGGTGCTCCAGTGTATTTATAATGGTGAGATGTGGCCTCCTGTGGATAAGATAAGTTAGTTATCTTATCTTTATCTTTATCTTATCTTTAAGTGAGGTCATCTTATCTTCAAGGGAACCGCCTTTATCTTTCTGGGCTTTGGCTGCCTTTAGATTGGGCTGTTGGTGGACGAAATTGTGATCACTATGCGCCAAAAACTTGGTGGACGAAATTGTGATCACTATTCTTTAAGTTATACTTTTATGGAATTTGAAATTGGCACGAGTGGACACAACTCCGTTCAACTAACCAGTAAGTGTACTGGGTCGTCCAAGTAATAAACCTTACGTGAGTAAGGGTCGATCCCACAGAGATTGTTGGTATGAAGCAAGCTATGGTCACCTTGTAAATCTCAGTTAGGCAGATTAAATTGGTTTATGGTTTCGAAAATAGAAATAAGAAAATAAATAATAAAAGGGATAGAATACTCATGCAAATTCATTGGCGGGGATTTCAGATAAGTGAATGGAGATACTGTATGGCTCAAGGACGCCTGCTCTCCCACTGCTTCAACTCAATCCTTCTTACTCCTTTCCATGGCAAGCTGTGTATAGGGGTTCACCATCAGCGGTGACTACTTTCAATCCTCTCGGGAAAATGATCCTATGCGGCTGTCACTCGCATGGCTAATCGTCTGGAGGCATCACCCATGGTTGATGGCTACATCCCATCCTCGCAGTGAAAACTACGCTCACGCACTCTGTCACAGCACGCCTAATCACTGGTTGGTTCCTGCGCCTACTGGAATAGAATCCCTTGATTCTTTTGCGTCTGTCACTAACGCCCAGCACTTGCAAGTTTGAAGCACGTCACAGTCATTCATTACCGGAATCCTACTCGGAATACCACAGACAAGGTGAGACTTTCCGGATCCTCATAAATGCC
>NC_029777.3:52953623-52955750 GCF_000817695.3 Arachis duranensis | reverse complement strand
AACACACTCTTTTGCTTTGGATCACGACTTTAACCACTCAGTCTCAAGCTTTTCACTTGGACTTTCATGACACAAGCACATGGATAGGGACAGCTTGATTTAGCCGCTTAGGCCTGGATTTAATTTCCTTGGGCCCTCCTATCCATTAATGCTCAAAGCCTTGGATCCTTTTTACCCTTGCCTTTTGGTTTTAAGGGCTATTGGCGTTTTCTACTGCTCCTTCTTTTTTTTTTCGAATAAAAGATTTCTTTTTCACTGCTTTTTCTTGCTTCAAGAATCAATTTCATGATTTTTCAGATCCTCAATAACATTTCTCTTTGTTCATCATTCTTTCAAGAGCCAACAATTTTTAACACTCATAAACAACAATATCAAAAGACATATGCACTGTTCAATCATTCATTCAGAAAAAAAAAGTATTGTCACCACATCAATATAATTAAATTAAATTCAATGATAAATTCGAAATTTATGTACTTCTTGTTCTTTTGAATTCAAACATTTTTCATTTAAGAGAGGTGAAGGATTAATGGATTTTATTCATAGCTTTAAGGCATGGTTACATACTAATGATCCTGAAGTAGAGACACAAAACATAGATAAACACAATAATTAAAAACCGAAAACAGAAAGAAATAAAGAACAAGGAATGAATCCACCTGAGTGAGGGTGGTGCCTTCTTGAAGGTCCAATGGTGCTTTTTGAGCTCCTCTATGTCTCTTCCTTGCTTTTGTTGAATGATTCCTAGTAATTTTGGTGTTTCTACCCTTAGTTGCTTCCAATATTTGTGTGGAGGATAACTTATTCCCTGAGGTATCTCAGGGATCTATTTGCAGCCATATGTTCTACCACTGAGCTATGACGGCTTATAGTCTTTCCATCTCCCAAGACTTAGAGGTGGAAGCTTTTGTCTTCCCTTTGAGGTTTCTCTGGCCTTAGGTGCCATTAATGGTAATGGAAAAGCAAAAAAAAGCTATGCTTTTACCACACCAAACTTAAAATATTGCTCGCCCTCGAGCAAGAGAAGAAAGAAGAGAGGAAGAAGAAGAAGAAGAAAATGGAGGTGAGTGAGGGGAGATGGATTCGACTATATGGGTGGGAGTGGGTGGGAAAGAGAAGTTGAATTGTAAAGGTAGGTGGGGTGTATGGGGAAGAGTGGATAGATGTAGGTGGTGAATGAAAAATAGAAGGGATGACCATGAATGGAAAGAGAGAGGGCAAGGTAGGTGGGGATCCTGTGAGGTCCACAGATCCTAAGATGATCCTGTGGGGTCCACAGGTCCTGAGGTGTCAAGGAATTCCATCCCTGCACCAAATAGGCATGTAAATTGCCTTGGCACACCATTCTGGCGTTTAAATGCCCATTGGTGCACGTTCTAGGCGTTCAACGCCCATGTAAAGCATGTTTCTGGCGTTGAACGCCAGTTTCATGCTTGTTACTGGCGTTCAGCGCCAGCTTTTCTCCTCTAGGCACATTCCTAGCGTTCAGCGCCAGGATGTTGCTTGTTTCTGGCTTTCAGCGCCAGAATGGTGCTCTGTTCTGGCGTTGAACGCCGGCCAGATGCATCTTACTGGCGTTGAGCGCCAGCCTGTGCGTCCTCCAGGGTGAAAAATTTTTTTCTTCTGTTTTTGACTCTGTTTTTAATTTTTTTGATTTTTTCATGACTCCTCATGATCATGTACCTAATAAAACACAAAATAACAATAAAACAAAATAAAATAAAAATTAGATAAATAAAATTGGGTTGCCTCCCAACAAGCGCTTCTTTAATGTCAATAGCTTGACAGTGGCTCTCATAGAGCCACAAAGTGATCAGGTCAATGTTAGTGTGTAGTCCCAACACCAAACTTAGAGTTTGGATATGGGGTCTTAACACCAAACTTAGAGTTTGGATATGGGGTCTTAACACCAAACTTAGAGTTTGGTTGTGGCCTCACAACACCAAACTTAGAGTTTGACTGTGTGGGCTCTTCTTGACTCTGAACTGAGAGAAGCTCTTCATGCTTACTCTCTTTTGTCACAGAGGAATGGCCATGTGCCTTAACCACAAGGTAGTCCCCATTCAATTGAAGGACTAACTCACCTCTGTTGACATCTATCACAGCTTCTGCTGTGGCTAGGAAAGG
>NC_029777.3:52950375-52950614 GCF_000817695.3 Arachis duranensis | reverse complement strand
ATGAAAAAGATATGATTTTTTGAAAAAGATTTTGAAAAGATAAGATTTTTAAAATTGAAATTTTGACTTGACTTGTAAGAAACAACTAATTTTAAAAATTTTTTACCAAGTCAACCCAAAATTTCGAAAATTTGGAGGAAACTAAGGAAAAGATATTTTTTTGATTTTTTGAATTTTTTAATTATGAAAGAGAAAAACAACAAAAATATTCAATGCATGAAATTTTTAGATCAAAACAA
>NC_029777.3:52949649-52950316 GCF_000817695.3 Arachis duranensis | reverse complement strand
CTATGAATGTCAAGATGAACACCAAGAACACTTTGAAGATCATGATGAACATCAAGAACATTTTTTTAAAAAATTTTTGATGCAAAGAAAACATGCAAGACACCGAACTTAGAAATATTTAATGCTTGGAAAATATGAATGCAAAAATGCACATGAAAAACAACAAAAGACATAAAACAAGAAATCTTCAAGATCAAACAATAAGACTTGTCAAGAACAACTTGAAGATCATGAAGAACATTATGAATGCATGGAATTTCGAAAAATGCAAGAAAAATTTTAAAAGCATGCAATTGACACCAAACTTAAAAATTGACTCAAGACTCAAACAAGAAACACAAAATATTTTTGATTTTTATGATTTTATGATTTTTTTTGTATTTTTATTAATTAATTTTTTTTTTTCGAAAAACATTTTTGGAAAAACGAAAAATAAAAGAAAAATTTTTGAAAAAGATTTTTGAAAAGAAAATTACCTAATCTGAGCAACAAGATGAACCGTCAGTTGTCCATACTCGAACAATCCCCGGCAACGGCGCCAAAAACTTTGTGGACGAAATTGTGATCACTATTCTTTAAGTTATACTTTTATGGAATTTGAAATTGGCACGAGTGGACACAACTCTGTTCAACTAACCAGCAAGTGTACTGGGTCGTCCAAGTAATA
>NC_029777.3:52935825-52948818 GCF_000817695.3 Arachis duranensis | reverse complement strand
TTTATTGGAGTTGAACTCCAAGTTATAGTGTGTTTTGGGCGTTCAACTCCGGATTATGACGTTTTTCTGGCGTTTAACTCTAGACAGCAGCGTGTACTTGGCGTTCAACGCCAAGTTACGTCGTCAATTTCCGAATAAAGTATGAACTATTATATATTGCTGGAAAGCCCTGGATGTCTACTTTCCAACGCCATTGAGAGCGCGCCAATTGGAGTTCTGTAGCTCCAGAAAATCCATTTCGAGTGCAGGGAGGTCAGATTCCAACAGCATCAGCAGTCCTTTTGTCAGCCTTTTTCAGAGTTTTGCTCAAGTCCCTCAATTTCAGCCAGAAATTACCTGAAATCACAGAAAAACACACAAACTCATAGTAAAGTCCAGAAATGTGAATTTAACATAAAAACTAATGAAAACATCCCTAAAAGTAGCTCAAACTTACTAAAAACTATCTAAAAACAATGCCAAAAAGCGTATAAATTATCCGCTCATCAGCTGTGTTCCTTCATTTTGGGCCTGCTTTGGGCTCCTTTGGCGATTTGGCCGAGCTCTTTGAGAAGAGGTCGGGCATTTGGCCGAGCTCTTTGAGAAGAGGTCGGATAGTCTGACCTGAAGAGGTTGGTCGGCTTGTCGCTAAATATCCTGGGTCGGACAGCTTGACCCAGGGTATGAGCACTTCCCGTTATTTGTGAGGTAACGACTTGTGAGTTACTGTAGATGTTGAGTTTCTGAGCTCCAACCTCCCTAGCCAGCTTCAAACCAGCTGTTCCGAGGGTTACCTGAAACTGGAGGTCGATCTTGGACGAGATCTTCTGTACTGGTCGGTGTTAACGTGTCCGGCTGGTGGAAGACGACTGGAGCTGTCGTGTCCGAATTGTTAGACTGACTGCACTGCTGATCCCTTGTCACCAAAGGGTGGGGGTACCTGCAAGGGACTCCGATGCTTAAGTTAGCAAGGGTATTAAACAGGTATTGAGTAGAATCAGAGTATGAGTTATACCTGGGTGCACGAAATGATTGAGAACTACGACGGGGTCGAAATGAATTTTGTTCTTTCTATTCAATAAGTATTGCATTACCGAATAATTCAAGGAGGGGTGCACTGTAGGGAGTGCCAAATACATCATTATTGTATACTCTTTCATATGTATGGCGCAACCCAATCCTTGGTTTTTCCCAATCTCTTATCCTTTTCTTTAATAAAAAAATATATCTAATCTTTATAAAAAAGTCATTCTTGACCTTGACAGTAGTGACCTTTTTAGATAAGATAAGTTAGTTATCTTATCTTATCTTATCTTCTAGGTGAGGTCAGCTTATCTTTCATGGGAACCGCCCTTCCCTCTGTAGGCTTGGGCTGCCTTAGGATTTGGGGCGTGTTCCTCTATTTGGGCCCTTCTTTGGGCTTTTCTGGTGACATGGTCGAGCTATTTAGAAAGAGGTCGGGTTGTCCCATCCTGAAGGGGTCGGTCGCTTTGTCTGTCGAACATCCCGGGTCGGACAAATCAACCCAGGGTATGAACAGTTCCCCTGCTTGAGCTCAGTCTTCTTTTTTGAAGTCAAACTTAAGCATCTTGTCGATTCCTTTGTAGTAGTTTTTTAATGTAGAACGTTTCCTCTAAAAGCGCGCGCTTTTATATCGGCGCTTTTTGGGAATGTGTGAGGGTTTAATGCTTTCATTAATTTTGGCATTAATTGCCCCGTTTCCCTTTGGCTTTTTACTTTTGATTTTGAAAACCCAGAAACGGTTTCTCTCCTTTTCCCTTTTTCGTAACTTCTTTTCTCCGCTCCCTTTGCTCTCTATTTTTCATTTTTGCGTTTTTACTTTCTCGCGTTGCGGCATCGTTTGGCATTTTTTCTGGAGCTTCTGTTTTCGCCTGAAGTTTTGCAGTTTCGCGTTTCTCCCTGCGACATTGCTCTTGTTCGAGTTCTTTCTTTTGCTTGTGAGAGAGCGTTTCCAGATTTCGTCTTCCATCTTCAATTTCTTTGAAGCTTGCCACTCTTTCAGGTTGGTATTAGCTTTCCTGCTTCTTTCATAGCTTCGTCTTCAGTTTTTAGGTGAAGCTTTAATTTTGCATGTTTGAAAGTTTGAATCTTTTCGTGGTTTTGTATTTGCTTGTTTTTGTAACATGTTTTTCCTGTATTCTCTTGTGATTTCCGTCGAGGCTTTCTAGGATTTTATTGTTGCTTTTGGTTGTTTCCTGTCTGATACCGATAGAAAATCTGCATCTGTTCTTCGCTTTGATTGTTTTTTGTCTGATTCTGAAAAAAGTTTGCACCTTTGATGATTTCTACTTGGCATGCTTTGATTTTTGGGAATGCTTTTTACTTGGTAGACTGTAATGATGCTTGGTTTGCTGTTTTGAATTCTTTTTGAGAAATGCTGGGGTGTGAGCTGTAGATCTTGCCTGGAAACCTTGCTTTGTTACTGCCTCTAAGGGATGCCCCAGGACTTTAGGTTTGAGTCTTGGGGTTTTCCTTTTCTTGTTTCTTTGCATGTATCGTATTGACCGAGTTGTTTTCTCCCTTTGTCCGGGAAGTTTTTAGTAACCCCATCTACTTTTTTACTTGTAGGATTAGTTGGCCTCATGTCTTCTCGTAATAACATTGTAGAGATGTCTTCCAGAGTTCCCGAGGGGATGTCCGATTGGTTGGACTCCCTTGTTTTGTTGTGTATTTCTGTTGTGGATGCTGAATTTTGCACAGAGCTGAGGAAGCGCCATAGGATTTGTGGTGACAATGCCCGTGAGAAGGATTACGAGCTTGTTGCTCCTGACTCCGATGAGAGAGTTTTTTTTCCGACTTCCATTGAGAGGGAGCGTCCCTTCTTCTATGCCTATGAATACTTCTTCAGCCAGTTGAACGTTACTTTTCCTTTCACTGCTTTCGAGATCGACCTGTTGTGGTCGTGAAATATTGCCCCATACCAGCTTCACCCAAATTCCTGGGGTTCTATTAAAATTTTTCAGCTTCTCTGCCGAGAATTAAATGTAACACCCTCTCAGACTCTTTTTCTTTATTTGTTTGTTTCCGCCAAGCCTGGCAGTTCCTCAAAAAAAGAAAGCTTCCTGGGTTTCTTTCAGGTCCGCCCAGGGCCATAAAGTTTTTGCTATGTATGATGAGTCCTTTAAGGACTTCAAGAATTACTTCTTTAGGGTTCGTGCTGTCGAGGGGGCCCGCCCCTTTTTTCTTGATGAAAATGATGAGCCTTCTTTCCCTCTAGAGTGGCAGAGGGATGTGAGAGTGTCCTGCTATACCTAGGAGATGCTTGATGATGTTGAGCGTGCCTTTGTTGTTGTTCTTGAGGATCTATGGGGGGCACCGCCCCATCTTGATACAAAAAGGTTTTTGAATGACCCGTCCTTTGTTCGGACTGTTTTGGGTACTTGTCTGACTTGTTTCTACACTTGTTTCTTAATTTTTTCTTCCTCTTATTGTGGTTGTAACTCTTTGCTGTGGCTGATTCTGCATTTGCAGAGATGTCAAAGAACAACGACTCCATGAGGGCCTTTAAAAAGGCAAAAAAGGCAACTGCTGCTCTGAACATCTCGGCCAAGGTGCCCGGAGAGGGATCTTCTCAGGTCCCGGTGAAGCCTCCTGTGCCGAGTTCTCCCAGGCCGAGGAAAGCACTTCCTACTCCTCGGTTTCGTCAGGTCGATCCTCCACAGGCTTCTGCCGCTGCTTCTGGTGCTCCTCCCTTAAAAAAGCAAAAAACATCCGAGCCCTTTAACCTGGATGCCCCGGATTTTGATGCTATCGAGTTTGTTGACCAACAAATTGCCCCCTACGGTGGGCTCTCCATGGACGATGTGTCTCTTCTTCAACATCTGGATTTTATTACCAAAAGTAGTGTGAAGATGCCACATATGGGTGCGGCTATTTTTCGAACTGTTTAGGAGATCCCGATTCATGCCACAAAATCCTTTATGGAGGAGGCCAAATCAGAATTTGATCGGATCAAGGGTCTGAAGGATGAGTTGGAGGTGAAGTTGGCGAAGGTAGAGAAGGAACTGGAGGGTGAGAAGGCCAGCTCTATTGCTTTGGCTGCTTCTTTGAATTTGGCTGAGGACATGGCACTGAAGCATAAGGATAGCTATGTTTCAGCTTATAGGGAGTTAATGCATCTCCGGGATGATTTGGAAACTGCTCGGATTAATTATCCCGAGCTTCAGGGTCACCTTGTGGGCAGCATAACTGCCGCCTCTAAGAACCTAATGGAGCAGTTCTGGATTGTTGCTCCTAATGCTGACTTGACTCTCGTTAGTCTTGACAATGTTGTGAGGGATGGTAAGATTGTCTCTGATGACCAGGATGATGATGCTGACCCTCCCCCAGTGCCTTCTGTCAAAGTGTCGACCTCCTCGGTTCCTCCCGTTACGTCTGACACGGATTGCCAGATTCTGAACCGGGATGATGGAATTGTAGATGCTGTGCCTATTCAGACTTGCCCTCCTTCTCCCCGTACTGATGCTGCCGGAAAGGCTCCAGATCTTGGTTGACCTCCTTTTATTTGAGTATTTTGTGTAAATAGCCCGGTTTGTGGGATTTTGAACTGTTTATTGTTTTGTTTAACTGCTGATACTTTTTTAGTTGTCTTCCTAGCAACTTTTTACTTTGAAAAACAAAAGTAGCGCTTTGAGGTAGATTTCGGTGGCCTTTTGAAGCTTTATCATACTATGCTTTTATTGTGCTTTTAGCATGGTATCTCTTCTAGTTTTGGAATCTTGCTTCTTGACTTCTTTGGGTTGCTTTCTTACTTGTTGTTCGTAGCTTGGATTCCATTGAGGCCGTGACTGTGTGGGTCCGATTTGTTTCTCGGTTTTTCTCGCTCTGGCTTGTATTCTTAGCGCCTTATAACTGATTTCTTCATATTGGTCCCCTTCTAAGTTGTTATTGTAATCCTCTTTCTTGGACCTTTTGTTAGGTCTCTTTCAGGGATTAATTTTACAACTTGTTTTATAGGAGGTTGACTTCGTTAGGTCGTTCTCTTCTAAGTTGTTTTTGTAATCCTCTTTCTTGGACCTTTGTTAGGTCTCTTTCAGGGATTACTTTTACAACTTGTCTTGTAGGAGACCGACTTCATTAGGTCAATCTCTTCTAAGTTATTTTTGTAATCCTCTTTCTTGGACCTTTGTTAGGTCTCATTCAGGGATTACTTTTACAACTTGTCTTGTAGGAGACCGACTTCGTTAGGTCGATATCTTCTAAGTTATAGCAATTCCTCTTTAATAGGGTTGGCCAAACCTCTTTCCAGGGATTTGCTGATAACTTGGGTTGACTTGGTCCGACTTTTTAGTATTGGCCAGTCTTTTTTAAGTTATTATATAGCAATCCATAAGACCTCGTCAGGTTTTTTTTGGGATCACTTTCGATAACTTCTTGCATTACTCTGTGTTCATCTTTGCCGATTTGTAGATGGTGGTTTTTTGTCCCGGTTTGATCGATCTTTTAGGTGAATCGCATTTTCACCTTTGTCGGTCGATCTTTCCTATCGAGATCGTACAGTGAATCTGTTCTTCACTTTCTGTCGATCTGTTGCTTTATAATCGGACGATGAAGGCTTCAGATTAATGCGTCTTGGGAATTTGTAGAATATCTACTCGGTAGGGTCCTTTCCAGTTAGCTGCCAGCTTTCCTTCTCCGAGTCGAGTTGTTCCAATATCATTTTGGATTACGATGATATCTTTCTCCGTGAAATCTCTTGGCACTACCTTTTGATTATACCTGGAAGCCATTCGCCATTTTAGTGCTTCTTTTCTGATCCGAGCTCTTTCTTGGATTTCTGGAAGTAGGTCAAGCTCTTCTCTTTGGAGTTGAGAATTGGTTTGTTCATTGTAGTGGACTACTCGGGGAGATCCTTCTTCGACCTCTATTGGAATCATTGCCACCACTCCGTATGTTAATCGAAATTGTGATTCGTTTGTGGTAGAATGGGGGGTTGTTTGATACGTCCATAGGACTTGTGGAAGTTCCTCGGCCCAAGCCCCCTTTGCTTCTTGCAGTCTCTGTTTCAGTCCGGCCAATATGACTTTGTTGGCCACTTCGGCTTGTCCATTGGCTCTGGGATGTTCGACGAAGCTGAACTGGTGTTTTATATTCAAGTCGGCCACTAGTTTTCTGAAGCCTGCATCTGTGAATTGGGTGCCGTTGTCTGTGGTGATGGAGTATGGTACCACGAACCTAGTAATAATGTTCCTATATAGGAATTTCTAGCTTCTTTGGGCAGTGGCGTTGGCTAGAGGTTCTGCCTCGATCCATTTTGTGAAATAGTCTACTCCTACTATGAGGAATTTTACTTGTCCCGATCCCTGTGGGAAGGGTCCGAGAAGGTCGAGTCCCCATTTTGCAAATGGCCAGGGTGAGGTCACACTGATGAGCTTTTCTGGTGGGGCGATGTGAAAGTTGGCATGCTTCTGACATGGTGGGCATGTCCTTACAAATTCTGTAGCTTCTTTTTGTAGAGTTGGCCAATAGAATCCCGCCTGAAGTACCTTTTTGGTGAGAGCTTGTGCTCCGAGATGATTACCATAAATGCCGCTATGCACTTCCTCCAGGACTTCCTTTGTGTTGGAGGTCGGTACGCATTTTAACAATGGTATTGATATCCCTCTTTTGTACAGGGTGTTGTTTATGATAGTGTAGTACCGTGCCTCCCTTTTCAACCTCTTTGTCTCCTTTTCATCTGTAGGGAGCGCTTCTATTTTGAGGTAGTTAATTATGGGGGTCATCCATCCTTATTCCCGGCCTGTTATGGCTAGGATTTTTTCTTCTTCCGATATTGATGGTTTCTGCAGTATTTCCTGGATGAGGCTTCATTGTTGCCCCCTGGTTTGGTGCTGGCTAGTTTTGAGAGTCGTCAGCTCGGGCATTTTGCTCGCGGGGTATGTGGCAGATCCTATATTCCCCGAGTTATCCGAGCTGTTCTTTGGTTTTATCCAAGTATTTTTTCATGGTAGGATCTTTGGCTTGGTAGCTTCCCGTTATTTGTGAGGTAATGACTTGTGAGTCACTGTAGATGTTGAGTTTCTGAGCTCCAACCTCCCTAGCCAGCTTCAAACCAGCTAATAACGCTTCGTATTCCGCCTGGTTGTTTGAGGTCGGGAATTCGAATTTTAGGGAAAGCTCAAGTTGGGTACCTTGGTTGCTTTCGATCATCACACCTGCACCGCTTCCGATTTTATTCGAGGAACCGTCCACGTATATGTTCCACTCTATGGGGATTCTGTGGTGTCTGTGAATTCGGCGATGAAGTCGGTTAGGTATTGTGATTTAATGGCTGTCCGCGCCTTGTATTAGAGGTCGAACTCGGACAACTCCATTGCCCACTGTAGGATTCTTCCTGCTAGATCTGTTTTCTGCAATATCCCTTTTATGGGCTGGTTAGTCCGAACTTTAATGGTGTGGCTTGGAAGTATGGGCGAAGTCGTCGGGATGTGAGTATCAGAGCATAGGCAAACTTCTCTATTTTCTGGTAGTTCAGCTCTGACCCCTGTAGTGCTTTACTAATGAAGTAGACGGGTTGTTGTCCCCCTTCATCTTCTCTAATTAGTGCTGAGGCTATTGCCCGACTTCCTACTGCGAGGTACAGTATGAGTGGTTTTCCCTCTTGTGGTCGAGATAGGATAGGTGACTGTCCCAAGAATTCTTTGAAGTCTCGGAAGGCTTGTTCACATTCCGTTGTCCACTCGAAGTTCTTTCCCTTCCTTAAGGTAGCGTAGAAGGGGAGGGATCTTATTGCTGACCCTGCTAGGAATCTGGACAAGGCCGCCAATCTCCCATTGAGTTGTTGTACCTCTTTGACGCAGGTTGGGCTTTTCATGTTGAGTATGGCCTGGTATTTATCTGGATTTACCTTGATTCCTCTTTGTGTGAGCATAAAGCCCAAGAATTTACCTGCTTCCACTGCGAAGGTGCATTTAGCCGGGTTGAGTCGCATGCCGTGCTTTCGTATGGTGTCGAACACTTGAACCAAGTCGGTTAGTAATGTCTCTTCACTTTGTGTTTTTATCAACATGTCATCCACATAGACCTCCATGATTTTTCCGATGTGGTCTGAGAAGACTTTATTCATTAGCCTTTGATAAGTGGCTCCCGCATTCTTAAGGCCGAAATGCATTACGATGTAGCAATAATTTGCTTTCGGTGTGAGAAACGAGGTTTTTTCTTGATCCGGTGGATACATTGGGATCTAGTTGTACCCTGAGTATGCGTCCATGAACGAGAGATACTTATATCCCGATGAGGCATCTACTAGAGCTTCGATGCTTGGGAGTGGATAAGGGTCTTTTGGGCAGGCTTTGTTGAGGTCAATATAGTCGGTGCACATTCGCCACTTCCCATTTGACTTTCTCACCAAGACGACGTTTGCTAGCCATAGTGGGTATTTAACTTCTCTTATAAACCCTGCCTCTAGTAGTGCTTGTACTTGTTCTTCTACAGCCTGAGACCATTCTGGCCCGAGTTTTCTTCGTCTTTGTTGTACCGACCGGGATCCCGGGTAGACTGCCAACTTGTGGCTCATTAGTTCGGGGTCTATGCCTGGCATGTCGCCAGCTTTCCATGCGAAGAGATCAACATTATCTTGTAGGAACCGTATTAGTGATTCCTTTGCATCTCCTTTCAGAATCGTGCCAATATTAGTTGTTTTATCCGAGGTATCTCCGATCTGGACTCTTTCTATTTCTCCTTCGGGTCGTAGGTGGAGTTCTTCACGTCTCTGAACTCCGCCGAGTTCGATTGTGTGGAGTTATAACAGCAACGCGCCATCTTTTGATCTGCTTTTATTGTAGCTATCCCTTCTGCAGTTGGGAATTTCATACATAGATGTGGAGTTGAAACTATTGCGCCGAGTTGATTTAACGTTGTCTGACCTATTAAGGCATTGTAGGCTGAGCTTACATCGACCACGATATAGTCTATCCTGAGTGTTCTGGATTGGTTCCCCTTTCCGAAGGTTGTATGTAATGATACGTATCCCAGTGGCTGTACTGGGGTATCCCCAAGTCCGAACAGACTGTTCGGGTATGCTCTTAGCTAGCGGTGGCAAAACGGGTCAAACCCGTCAGGTCAAACCACCAAAACCGCCAAAAAGGCGGGTTGGACCGAGATTTTGAACACGCCAAATTTTAAAAAACCACCTAAACCGCACCGCCAAACCCGCGGACCAGGGCGGGGCGGGGCGGGCTGGCCCAGCGGGCTGGTATCTTATTTTTTTAAGGGCATTTTTGTAATTTTACCTATCATATAAATAAAAATTTTTTACTCTTCCTTCCCAGTTCCCACAATCAACACAGCCGGCCCTAATTCCCAATTTTCCTTTCCCATTTTCCCTTCCCACTTTCCTAGCTTCCCTGACCTTGACTCATTGAGAGAATGAGAGTTGAGAGTGAGACCCTGACCCTGAGTCGGTGAATACCTGTCCCTGAAACCCTGAGCATTGCCTCGTCCTCAAGGCCTCGACTTCCTTCATTAGCTCATCATCGTCGCCCGTCGGTCTTCCAGTCGCCAGTTGCTACCTCACCGAATCGCACTTCCGGCGGCACTCTTGGTGTTGCATATACTCTATCCTCTGCTCATCTCTCCTCCTTTGCAGCTCATCGCCGTCGGTCTCCCACTCGCCGGTCCCTGTCTTGTACGATTCTCGTCCGTCCTCACCAAATCGCACTCCCGGTGGCACTGTTTGGTCTCGCCAGTCCTCTGCTTATCTCTCTTCTCTCCTCCTTTGCCTCTCGGGTCTCGACGGTTCTGTGTCCGACCTCCGGCGGATTTTCGGCGCGCTCCTCTCTCCTCCTCTGTTTCTTGGCAGCTGTGTTTCAAACTCAATAAGTGAAGTTATTTATTTTCTTTTTTTTTTTAAATAAGGAACTCTGATTACAGTTTACTAGTTTAGTGAGTTACTGAGTTTACCTATTCATTGTTTTTGTTATGGCTATATCATCTAATCATATATTCATTTGTTTGTGGTTGACTAGTTCTGGACAGCTTATTTCATGCTTATCAAATTTTTTGTGAATTTGTTTATGAAACTTGTTTCACTGGACACTGGATTTTGTGAATTTATTTAGGTAACTTGTTTTACTGGACACTGGACAGATTCTTTCATGCTTTTGTGGATAGCTTCATTCTCCTATTTTTAAAATGCTAACTAACTTCTAATTTATGAATGAATTCAAACATCAAAACTAGTTTGGTGGCTTGGTAGCTTGATTGAATATGCTATTGACTGTTTATTCTTAATTTCTTATTTATGTTGATATGCATTCTTTGATATGCATTCTGTATTTCTCTTTTAATTCGTTGCTTTAATGATTTTTGCCTTAAAGGGATGCTTGGTGTATTTGTTTTGAATTTTTTATGCAACATTATTGAAAATTATTGATGGTTCAGCTCCTCTGCTTAGCTTCTTTTATACTTGTTTTGATGTATTTGTGTTATTTAGGTTGAATTGTTGATTTTGCTATGGATAACCCTTTTTCTATGGAAGTTGATAGTGGACATGTAACACAAAATCCTGAAAATATGGAAACATCTGAAACGGCAGAAGATATTAAAAAGAAAAAGACAAAGGCAACAACATCTGATGTGTGGAGATATTTCACAAAGCTTGGACCTGGTGATGATGGTATAGATCGTGCTCAATGTGATGGATGCAAATAGAAGTTCAAGGCTAGTGGTAAACAATATGGGACATCGTCACTTAAGCGTCATTTAGATAGGTGCGTGAAAATAGACTTTGAGGATATTGGTCAAACTTTGATAGAAATGCAAAATAAAATGGGGGCTCTCAAGATAGATAATCATGTATCGCGTGAGATGTTTGTTGCCTTTGTGATTGATTGTGATGTTCCCTTCTCTATTGTTGATAATAAAAAATTTAGGAATTCGATAAAATACATCAGTCTAACTCTAGGCCTAATTACTAGAAATACTCTTAAAGAGGATGTGCTGAAAATTTACACAAGGGAAAAAGAAAAGCTTAAAAATACTTTAGTAGCCATTCCCAATAGAATTTGTTTGACTTCTGATTTGTGGACATCCATCACTACAGAGGGTTATTTATGCTTAACTGCTCACTTTGTTGATTTAAATTGGAAATTGCAAAGTAAAATATTGAGTTTTTGTCATATGCCTCCTCCTCATACGGGATTTGAATTGTCTTCCAAGATTTTTGAGCTTTTAAATGAGTGGGGAATTGAAAAGAAGATTATGACTCTTACACTGGATAATGCATCTGCTAATGATACATGCCAAGATCATTTTAAAAGTACATTAAATATGCATGATTGGTTGTTGTGTGATGGGGAGTTCTTTCATATTTGTTGTTCTGCTCATATCTTGAATCTTATTGTACAACATGGATTAAAAATTGCTCATGATGCATTGGATAAGATTAGGGAAAGTGTGAAATATGTAAGGGGATCGGAAAGCAAAATGACAAGGTTTAAAGAATGTGTTTTTGCGATTCCTGGTTTGAATTTTACAAGTGGGTTACATCTAGATATTACTACTCGATGGAATTCTACGTACATTATGCTCGAAAGTGCTATCAAGTATCGGAAGGCCTTTGAGTATTTGAAGGAAACCGATCATGCTTATAAGTATTGTCCTTCGGTTGATGAATGGGGGAGAGCTGAAAGGATATGTGAATTTTTATACCCCTTTTATGAAACTACTAATTTGATTTCTGGTACATCTTACCCTACTTCGAATTTGTATTTTCTACAAGTCTATCATATTCAATGTGTTTTGATGGGAAGTTTGATAAGTGAAGATGAGCTTCTAAGGAGCATGGGAGAAAAGATGATGAACAAATTTAAGAAATATTGGGAAAAGTATAGTGTCATTCTTGCATTTGGTGCTATTCCTGATCCTAGGCTTAAGATTTCTACTTTAGAGCTTATGTATGAAGAGATTGATACTGAGACTGCAAAAGGAAAGGTGGAACAGGTGAAAAAGAAATTATACAAGCTTTTTGAAAAATATGACAAGAATTCTCCTCCAACTGTTGAAGCACAAGGACCTAGTATTCAGTCTTCATCCATGACCCATACTCTTGAAAGTGCAAGCAAGAAGCAACTTGTGATTGTTGGCCTAAGTAATGTTTAACATATTTTAATTCTCTTATATTATTGATTATCATTATTCTATCTTAACAAGATGTGATTATTTCTATTTTGCTAGATATTGACGAAACGTAACCATCAAGCTGAGGTCTCTAGTGGAAAGAATCCACTTGATACATACTTGGAAGAGCCACTTTTGTCAAAGAATTGCTTCGAAGATTTAGATGTTTTGGAATGGTGGAAATTATATGAGAGTCGTTATCCAAAGTTATCAATCATGGCACGTGATTTATTGAGTATTCCAATTACTACGGTTGCATCGGAATCTGCCTTCAGTATTGGAGCTCATGTCATTAACAAATATAGAAGTCGAATGTTGCCAGAAAATGTTGAAGCTGTGATTTGTACTCGCAATTGGAATAAAGGCTTTGTTGACAGTAATTAGATTGTCAGTTACTGATGAGCGGATAATTTATACACTTTTTGGCATTGTTTTTAGTATGTTTTTGGTATGATCTAGTTAGTTTTTAGTATATTTTTATTAGTTTTTAGTTAAAATTCACTTTTCTGGAATTTACTATGAGTTTGTGTGTTTTTCTGTGATTTCAGGTATTTTCTGGCTGAAATTGAGGGTCCTGAGCAAAAATCTGATTCAGAGACTGAAAAGGACTGCAGATGCTGTTGGATTCTGACCTCCCTGCACTCGAAGTGGATTTTCTGGAGCTACAGAAGCCCAATTGCGGCGCTCTCAATGGCGTTGGAAAGTAGACATCCTGGACTTTCCAGCAATGTATAATAGTCCATACTTTGCCCAAGATTTGATGGCCCAAACCGGCGTGGCAAATCAGCCTCAGAATTTCCAACGTTTAACGCTGGAACTGGCATAAAACTTGGAGTTAAACGCCCAAACTGGCATCAAAGCTGGCGTTTAACTCCA